>NC_134585.1:35956399-36260149 GCF_037038515.1 Microtus pennsylvanicus
GCAACAACATATCAAAGTGGGCAAAGACTCACTAGCCCAGCTGAACCTCACAAGATCCAGGCACCATGAGCCAGAAACAGCGAGCTGGGACACTCCTAGACTTAGGCCCTCATACCTAAATGAAGGAACAAAGGTTTACTGCTCGAAGGAATTGGGTTTCAGGATGGTTTGTTGTATATAGCAACTGATAACTGGTAAGTCATTTTTCAGTTAGTTTATTTTTGAATCTTACTCTCAAGATTCATGTAGTTCTATAAAAACACTGTCACACTCTTCATCTCCTCTCCAACCATTCAGATCAGGACCCCCTTGTCTTTACTGTAGCGGAAACCATAAAGCTAGCACACTCTGCCTTTCAGTCAAGAAGCAAATTCAAGGACATGGTATGGAAGAGGCATCCAGGCAATGTTGACGTCTTGGGTAAAGTGGACAGGAAAGTAGTCCATTTTATCTTGAGGACAGGGATGAAAACCAGGATATGTGTGCCTTCCAGAAGGGCTATCTTGCTTACCCCAGGCAAATGCCATGGATATGTGTACCCCAGTGTTACTAGATTGTCAACTTTTTAAAGAGGAATCTAAATTCTGCATTGTTATATGACCTTTCTCAACTTAAACTTTAAAATTTACCTCAATGTTTTTACAGTGGATAGAACTAGACTACAGTCTACGATCAGCCCACACGCTTCTCAAATATGATAACCCACTGAAACAAATTAGAAGTCTCAAGAAAAATAGCAGATTTCAGAACTAGGGTGGGGAAGCACAAGGTGAGCTTGAGATAACCAGAGAGCAAGGAAACGCTTAGAGACTCGTGGTAGCAGGTAACAGGACTGAAGGCAGGTTGACATGGCTCCCAAGAGACAATCAAGATGGTTCAGACATCAAGAAAGAAAAAAACAAGTATTTCTATTCACTGAGGAAAAACAGAAAATGTAAGTTGACAATTACATTTGAGGACAGGGAAAGGAGGGCAAGAAAGGGTTCTTCCTTACAGAAAATTCCCAAGAAACAAATGACAACATTTACAATTAAGTAACTTAAGCAAGTACCAGGAAAATACTACATACGAATCAATTAAAATTTTGCCTACTAGTAACAAGACAGAACAACAAAAAATATTTTACAATGGACAAGGTCTAGCAGACTTCATCATGTTAATGAAGAGACCATATTTAATGCCACTATTTAAAGAAAAAACTGCCATGTGTGACCCGATGTGGCACACGAGGGAAGAAATACCCACCATCAAGTCAGGAACATCTGTTTGCAGAATTCCTTAGTTTGAACTCAGCTGTGAGGATGTAGTTGAGCATGTGGGACATTGTAACTTGTGGGAAAGAAAACTGTTCTAGAATAAAGGAAACACACATGACAACAAAAGGCAATGTGTGGTCCTTATTTGGATACTGGCTGTAGGAGAGTGACACGGAGGAGGGATTTAAAGACTGGAATATCAGAAAGAATGCAGATCACGCAGCAGGTTGTACTGCACAACTGTTTGTTACAGCTGACAGTGGCGTTGTGACCACTCTGGTGCCGTACATGCTTAGTTATCTAGACATGAAACAGCCCGAGGAATGGTATGGACCAGCACAAAAAGCAAGCACACTGTTTGTAAGGTGAAATCACTGTGTCTTTCCCAGAGATGTTTCTAGGAATGTAACTATACAGAATCTAGTCATTTATCCAGCAATAAATGCACACTGGTTCTCTAATGGGGTTAGGAGTGTACAGTAGATCACATGCTTCAAATTCCCTCATACAGCCTACAGTCCACTGAAGGGAAGTCAGGGCAGGAGCACGAGCAGAGCAGGAACCTGGAGGCAGGAGCTGGTGCAGAGGCCATGGAGGGGCACTGCTTACTGGCTTGCTCCCCATGGCTTGCTCAGTCTGCTTTCTTATAGAACCTGGGACCAGCTGCACAGGCACAGCACCACTCCCAGTGGGCTGAGTCCTCTCACATTCGTCATTAATTAAGAAAATGCTACACTAGCCAATACAATCTTCTGAGAGAAAAGCACCTTGAGATGAAGTATGGTGTTATAGTCATTTAAAATGCATAAAAGGATAGCTATGAGTAACAATTTCCAATTGTCATCCTGCAGTCTGGTTGATACATAAACATTACTAAGAAAACAATGCTTAAAATGCTTATACACTATGACTGGTTTAAGGAGAAACATCAAGTTGTTTCAGTTGAAAACAGTACAGTGTTGTTAGGGTTTTAAAAACAAATATTTTATTTTACTTTAAGAACAATGTCAACTTGTAGCAAAGCACTGGAAGCTGAAATAACATTACAAAAAAGAAGGAGGAGGAGGAGGAGGAGGAGGAGGAGGAGGAGGAGGAGGAGGAGGAGGAGGAGGAGGAGGAGGAGGAGGAGGAGGAGAAGAAGAAGAAGAAGAAGAAGAAGAAGAAGAAGAAGAAGAAGAAGAAGAAGAAGAAGAAGAAGAAGAAGAAGAAGAAGACGACGACGACGACGACGACGACGACGACGACGACGACTCTTCCAGTTCATCTTGGTTTCCACAGACTTGCTACATGCCAAGCAATCTGATATACTAGGTAAGAGCAGGGTGTCAACACGGGGACTTGTACCCCACGTGGTTAACTTGTCACAGATGAACTCATGACTTAACACTGATGCTGCACTGTCGTGACCGCTTCATTTGGGGATGTACCCTACACACAAGGAGAAAGCAAAAGAAGTTCCTATAGGGACCAACACAGAGCGGGGGAGCAAGGATGTGTGGTCCCAGATTCACAGCGTTGATGCCTTGACCAGCAGCAAGCAAAGGTGAGAGGAACACAAATTCACCAGAAACAGAAGACATCAGGTAGCCATAAGCTTGGGGTGGGGCTCTAGAGAAAAGGCAGCTGTCTACAAAGTAAATCCCATTGCTCTAAAAGCTTTGTGATTAAACAGTCAAAGAGGATCTCTAATCAGCACAAGAGACCCCATTGAAGATGACAAATTAACCAAAAATTCACACGCCAAACTTCATTATCCCCTAGCCAGCATCCATACACACAACTCTAAGGAATTTGACAGAACAAGAGAATAGACCTCAAGATTTTGATACCAACGTTGTCCCAGCAAAACTGCCAGGCAAATTATCCCGAAGGGAAGGGAGGAGCTGATGAACACACCACACTAAGCATCCACAATTCCCTTGTAAATAAGAGTGCATAGTCAAGAAAGGACCCTGAGCAAAGCCACTAATGTGAAGAGCCAGAGTAACAGAATTTTCATTAAAAAGCCATTTAAAGAGAACAGAGCTGAGAAGGCAGATAAAACCTTAATAAAAATAAAATTAGACCATGCCTCATAAGAACAAGAACAAGATGCACCGTGCTGAGTGTGCAAGTGGATGGGAGCACTTGCCTAGGCTGCACAGCCTGGGTTCCTCCATCAGCACAGTTAAGAACAAGATCCATAAGACAGATCCAAGCGAGGCAGGGCAGCACGCATATGCCCACAATGCCAGCAACCAGAGCACAAAAATCAATCCTTAGAATAAAAAAATAGGAAAGTCAGTAAAAGGATTCAGAAGATAAAATCACTTAGAAAATAAACAGTTTAAAACGCAACAAGAAAAGGCAGAGGAGAAAAGCAGAAACTTTTACATGAAAGGTCATGAATTCTTAGATTAATGGGTAGATGCTTACATCACGGATAGAAAAGGTCCACATCACAGCACGCCACCCTGAGACTTCAGCACACTTCAAAGACCTCAGACTGTGTATTCCCATGGTGATTCTATGTGAGATTACTAAAGAAGCTTTGCAGAAATTTCTCCACCTGGTTCCAGTTCAAACCAATGACTTCAAAATATCTCAGACCAAAATTTAATCAAACTTCTCGGATGATGTTCAAAAGTGAAGCCTGGGTTTAAAAAAAAAAATCACAGGACTAAAAATTTCTAAGATTGGAGGTAGGGATGAGAAGACGGATAATGAGTTTGAGATTGCTTAATGGCAACACTGAAAATTCATAAGAGAATTGATTCAACGTTCTGAAAATAATTATTTATAGCCAAAGTGCTTATGAATTAATCATAAGGAATGCTATTTTTCCACGACTCGGATATCTCATGTCATTCCTCTTCCATGAATTTTTCTTTAGGGTGACACATGAGAAGGCAGTTTAACAAAACCAGGCTACAAACCAAGAAACAGAAGGACATGGCACCCAATGCATAGAGGTCTGGCATGCGAGGTATCCCCAGAGCAAGTCACCTCTCCCAGGAATAGAGCCACTCAGAATGGACAGCCCAGCTCCAGAGGCCCAAATGTAAACACGTGACCTATTTGGGTGTTCCTCGACAATGTTCACAAATGAGACTAAGGTGCAATAAGTGCACAGGAAACTCAACAAAGAAGCAAGAAGACACTGACAAAGTTGCAGAGGAGAAGACATCATGCTACAGACATGTCTCAACTGTGAAGAGCATCTGACAAATCACAGCAACGTGACAGAGGACACAGCTGTAGACACGTGAATGGTGTAACTACACTGTGAAGAGAGAAGCAGGGAAATAGGGACGGCTGAAAGGGAGCTGAGCACACATCTTCTAAAGGAGGCAGACGGACGATCAGAAAACAGACTATTCAGAATGGGGTCTAAAAATGGTGGCCCCAATGACTTTAACACCAAATGCCACAGCCAAGTCTGCTGTGAGCAGAGGGGAGGAGCTACGGTAGGACTGGGGAGGACGGCTGATTCTTTCACTTTTTATACTGTTCATGTAAACAAACACCTTGACAAAAATTCCAACTACTCCAACAAAAACAAAACAAAATAACAGTGGAGTAATGTAACCATATTAAGATAGTTTTTTAAAAAATAGGTTAGGTGGGGCTAAATCCCCCTCTTTTTAAAATTACAGTATAGATATTTTAGAGAGATGAAAGTAACCACCAGTCAGAGCTCACAGGAATGGGTTAGTGTTGGGGGAAGGGGAAAGTTGCTCTTTTTACTATAAACCTTCACTGGTATCTAATAACCATGTGTAGATAGTATAAAGTTTCAGATTTGAAATTTGAAATTTCTTGAGACCTAAAAAATTTTGAAAATTCAAAGATTTATGTTTAACTTGGTATGTTTACTAAGATTTTCACTTAATTCTAAAAATTCTAGTTTATTCTTTTAAATGACATGTAGTACGTAATGTCCAATTTATCCAATATGATACTGATGTGAGATTAATTGCTAAAGTTTCTCTGATTAAAAGTAGGGGGGGGCAGCATGATGGCTCAGGCAGTCGGGGTGCTTATCACCAAGCCTGCAGAACACACATGGTGGCAGGAAAGAATCAACTCCTGCATGCGATCCTCCGACCTCCACAAGTGTACTCTGGCATGCATGTCCCCTCCTACATCCTCAAACACATAAAATAAATAAATCAATATAAAACAAATTCTGGGACTGGAGAGATGGCTCAGTAGCTAAGAGCACTTGCGGGTGCAATTCTAAGGGCCAGAGTCAGATACCAACACCCACGTAACTAGCAGGGTATGACCTTCTTCTGCCCCGCACACAGGCACACACATTTACATTCATGGGAATGCACACGAAGGAATAAAATAAATTTATCTTAAAATACCTTTACCTATTTCCACACGGGACAATTTTTCTTTTGTCTTCAAACTTTTTGCCGTATAGTCCACTATAAACCTTGTAGCCCCTTACACATGTGTAAAATTAAACTCCAGACTTAATCTGGATTTCAGTTTCTCCATTAACATCCTTGTTTTGAATGCAACACATTTACAATGCCATGTTCCTGCAGTCTCAAAGACGGCTTCATCCATACACAGAAGATGTGTATTAAAGCAAAGTCAGCTGTATAAACATAAGCAAAACTTTTTAAAATTATTACTGCATATTAATTTTGCAGAGAAGTTCACTGTGACATTTCACACGTGCAGACATGGAGATTCCATTGCATCAGTTGCCTTCCAGCCTCTCTGGCTTTCCCCTCAAGCCTATTTCCCATCGATAATAAACATTCTTCTACTTTCAGCCTGAATCGTTTTTTTCTTTTTCTTGTTACCACTGAGCCAAGCACTTTACCTGCTCTGTCCAGTGCTAAGAAGAGCGGGTTTCCTTACCCGAGAATCACCAGGATAAGAGTGCAAAGGGGCCCATCACTTTGCCTTCGGCTGAAGAGTGTGAGCTATTCATCTGTATGACAAACTAGCTAATCCATGGTCAGAAATGCCTTCTCTTACAAAACACAGCGAGAGAATTACAACTCTCACTCGACTCAGGAATATGCAATTTTCTCATTGTTATTTCACAGAGAACCCCAGTTCTTCACGTGGCCCCACACAACCTGAATATAAAAAAAAATGTTTGAAAAACTCTGGAGAAAATTCCAAGTTCACACAGGCGAAGACATAAGTTTACCACATGGCTCTGGTGTTATTGATAAGCAAAGGGAAACTCAACCTGGTTTCTAATTACAAAATATCCTCCATTTCTACTTATTTATTTTCTATTTATCTATTGAATTTCTAATTTAAAGAAAGGGTTTAAAGACAGCATTGTAAGCAGACTGGATGGTATTAGTTCATGATATAATGCCATATATTTAAATATAGCAGTAAAAACATAATCAAAACTCTAATTTCAGACCTCTGCCAACAGTGAGCAAACATTTTCTTGTCTTCATAGATTTATGGACCACTTCCCTTCAAACTTTTGAGGAAAAGATTTCAGTCAATCTTTTAAACTTGACAGCAACAGGAACCTCTTAGCAAATTCTGCCTTAACAAAACATAGATGGAGATTTTAACAAGC
Source organism: Microtus pennsylvanicus (assembly GCF_037038515.1). Lineage (NCBI taxonomy): Eukaryota > Metazoa > Chordata > Mammalia > Rodentia > Cricetidae > Microtus > Microtus pennsylvanicus. Next base: position 35,963,207 of record NC_134585.1, read on the forward strand.
ATTTTTATCTGGACTTCTCTACTACTAATTTTTTGAAACAAATTCATAACACCAGATAGACGGGATTCAACTACTGAGAATCCTATCAAATACGGATGATTACTTCTAGCCATTCTCTTGAAGAGGGCCTCCAGACAAAGACATCTTTTAGGACACAACATGAGTTCATGGGAACATACCGATTTATCTTACTAGCGCAGTGCCCTACTTTCTAATAGTAAGACCTTTCCCTGGCTCTACACACATAACACCCATTGATATCCCTGGGAGCCTGGTGTCCATGTGGCCTCTTGTAAAGGGGAAAATTTATGTCTGCTGCTGAATGCTGCTTGCACCTGGCTGCCAGCCAATCCAATATAAACATCGGCATTCATCAAGTGTTGGATAATTCCTTGTCTTCCGTGAATTCCAGACTTTTGAAAAGGTCAAAATTCAATTGGAGAAGAGAGAAATCGTTATACTTAAGAAGGCACAGAACACACAAAGAATTTCATACAGTGAAGCACAGTATAATGCTGAGAAATTCTAGTGTGGTCGATGTGAAAATCTATGGACCAAGAGCTGCCATTTAGGGTTGTTTTTAGACACTTAGTAGTGAACTACACATCAGCCCACTGCGGTCTCAAAAGTCCTCCAAACAGGCACTATTTCTTCTTTCCAGGTGGGGAAAGTGACACCACACTGTAAAACACTTCTGCTCTCTAGCCAGGGGTGGAAGGAAGCCTCCTGTTAACCTGAGAACGGGGCAGCCAGGGGACTGGGAACAGACGTCCTGAGACGTCCTTGTAAACTCAGAGATGGTAACACTGTTAATAAAGTACTCCGTCTATTGAAATAAGTGCTCAGGAGAATAAAAATCATAAAGAAGAATTGTAGGGGGGTCTCTGATGAATGTAAATGTCTTCCCGAAAGCCAAAAACTGTCACCATCTTCTGATATAACTGCCAAATGTTCACAGAACCATCTCCCTCCTGTTAGGAGCTGAGCTCTTTCCCCTGAGAATGCTGTGAGGTTCTGTCATCTCCATCCTTGCCTGCCCCTCAGTCCAGGGTTGTGACCTCATTTCTCCAATTCTCCTAAAGTCCCCAATACCAAATATATGACCAAGTCCAGCCTTCTACACTTAGGCTAGGTTATCTCCCCCATGCATTGAAGTAGGCATCTTTTGGAGTTAATAACTTTTCGCTGATGAAATGAAGATACAGGTTCTCTGTATATACTGTGTATCTATACATCAAAGCATGCCCAGCCTCCAGCCAGTCCTATTTCACAACTGGAATTTTACTGAGGGGTCAAATGCTTGCTGGTCAGATCATCTGACAACTTACGTCAATAGACAATTGATGATTCTGAACACCAGATCACCACCTTGACTTTGAAATACAGTTCTGGTGGAAGGGTGCAGTTAAACAAGATTTAATTTTTTTTTTAAAAAAAAAGGGGGGGGGTAAATAAGGCCCATAGTCATTTAAATTAAGATGATTTGATGCAATTGAAATTTCTCATTGACACATTAAAAGGAGAAATATTTATTTCTCTTAAGAATTCTTCGTTTCCTGGAACTCTTAAATATTTATTTACTTTCCTTTTAGTCTTTTGAATCAAGTTCTCATCCTGTAGTCCTGGCTGATCAGAAACTCACTATGTAGCCCAGGCTACCCTCAAACTCATGGCACTCCTCCTACCTCAGCCTCCAGAGTGCTGGAATTAAAGGCTTGAGCCACCACACCTCACTTTTTAGTCTATTTAGACAATTAAATTTTGATGAGACAAAATAAAAGTTCATCTAAATTTCCACTGCAATGATTCGTTTCTTTAGGACTGCACGATAGAGCAGACAATGCTCTCCAGAGGCCACGCCGACCTGGCTTCACTCAACACACCTTCACAGACGACAGGAGCAGAACTGAGTTCAATCAAGCTCAGCCTTGCGCAGACCCTTTCACTCCAGTGACAGCCATTACAGTAATTCCTCACAAACAAACACATTCATCATTCCACAAAATACTACAGAAAAACCAACAGAATGAAAGGCTACACAGAGAAACCTGTCTTAAAACACCAAAGTTTTATTGCTGCACTTTTACATGTAAAAACCGAATTTTGTTTCTACCCCACTGCCCCACGTTGCCTTTCAACTCTTCTTTGTTAAATGTCTTATGCAACAGTATTATATTTCACACTGTTACTTTCTTCCCCAAGAGTTTGGGTCCTAAATGCGTCTCATCAGTTTGTCTGATAATCTTTGGTAAACTGCAAGACATCAGGGCAAACACTGCAGCCGACACTGACTTACTGAATTCACTGTTCAAAAGCAGAAACCATATGAACCATTTTAAATTCTGATTTTTTTAAAGCAACCTTTCTTTGGGGAACATTCCATACTTTTAATATTATAATTTTAAAAATTTAAGTAAATAATCGATGAAATTAAGTAAATAATAAATACATACTTATTCTTGAGTATTTGAGTCACTGACATACTCAAATACTTTTCCAGACTTGAAACACGTTCCAAACAAGTGATGGAGTTGCTGAGCTAACTTGCCCATAATTCATGAATAATGTTCATTATACAGCTTCTGATGAAACGGAATCACCTGGGACTGAAGAAATAAACCAGGAGGCCAAGAGTCTTGACTTCCTCCTGACTCAGATCATTTATAGAGAGCCATGTTAAACACAGGGTCTCGGAAAATCGGATTCATTACTTCACCAAAAAACTTACATATTTGAAGGTGAGTTTCAATGTTTGGAGCGCAGAGTCTCACTGTGTGTCTCTGGAACGTGGAGGCTGGCCTCCAGCTAACACTGATCCTTCTGCCTCTGCCTCCTGAGTGCCAGGAACAGCCATGCAGTGTTAGACAGGGCTGAGGATGGGCCAAGGGTTTGCCAAGCTAGGCAAATACTGTACTATTGAATGACATCTCTAGCCAATCCCTGTTTTTGTTTGTTTGTTTGTAGTTTTGTTGTTTATTGTTTGCTTATTTGTAAGACAGGGTTTTTCTGTGCAGCCCTGGAACTCACTCTGTAGACCAAGCTGGACTTGAATTCAGAGATCTGCCTGCCTCTGTCTCTCAAGTGCTGTGATTAAAGGCATGACTTCTATACCCTGTTTCTCCATGTTATCCTACAAAACAGAACTTAGTGGACGTGAGTGCTACTTTGAAAATATTATCACCAGAGTCACAAGACTCTCCGTTTACCATCAGTTTTATCACCTCTTAAGGAAAAGCATCTCAGCTTTCACCGCGCGCGCGCGCACACACACACACACACACACACTAACCCTAACAATTAAAGGAGGCAACAAGTATGAGACCAAAACAGGAGAAATATACCTTGCAGATTAAGTGTTCTGTTTGTAGTTAAGAATAAGTTCCTGCTTGTTCTGTTTTCTTGACCCATCTGCACTGGAATTGCTTGATTGCATGTGGACAGGAGGTATGTGGGCAGGAAACATGTCAGAATACATACTTGCCCCTGAATGGATGTAGGTGGGAGGTACACAGACAGGAAATACATCAGGATATATGCTTGGCCCGAAAACTAGACCTGATGGGAAATATGGTGGCCTTGTGAGGTTGCCTTCTTAAGCCTCTACAAGGTGTGACTTCTGGGAACCCAGAGATAGACCTGGCCAGAGAGCCCATCCTCCTGGCCAGTATTTTATTAAAGCTTGCTATCAAATATGGCTTTAAATTGTGGGAGAGGTCTTATTCTCAACCAGTGGGATCAGCACCAGTTTAAACTACCCATTGGCTAAACGATTGTATAAAGAAGAGCAGAATAGGCTGTCACTCTTCAAAGAACCAGAATAAAGAGCAAGCTGCTCACATTTACTAAGTACCTACTACGTGCCTAGAGGCATAGTGGTATTTTATTTGTATTTTAATAAATAAAGCTTGCCTGAAGATCAGAATGCAAAGCTAAATTACTAGAGGCCAGGGAGTGGTGGCACACACAATCCCAGAACTCAAGAGACAGAAGCAGAACTCTGTGAGTTCAAGGTTACCCTGGCCAACACAAGAGAGATCCAGAAACAGATCGGGTGGTGGTGGCTCACACCTTTAGTCCTAGTGTTTGGGAGTCACACACCTTTAATCCCAGCACTAGGGAGGTGGAGAGGAGCGATATGGCTGGGCAGAGAGAGGAATATCGGGAAGAGCTAGGAACTCACTGGAGTGTGGAGTCTGAGGATTCGTAGAGACAGGATCTCGCCTTTTTGGGTCTGAAGATTTGGTAGAGGTGAAAGGTCTCTCTAGTGGTTGGCTGCTTTGCTTTTTTGATCTTCAGTTTAAACCCCATTATGGGTCTCTGGGATTTTATTTTTCATGCTACATTGAGGCACTGTTCTAGGTATCATTCTCAAGTCATATACAAGGAAACCAATAGGCAGATGGGGCACATGCTGTGCTCGGGGCTAATCAGGTAGGAAGCTGCATGTCTGCTCTAAACCCAAAGCTGAATAAAATGCAATGACTGGTGATTCAGAAAAGAGAATAATGTTTAGTGCCAAGTGGAGAATACTCCTTCTGAAGCCAAACCACAACTATAGAAAAGTACAGCCACCATGAAGACAGAGGGGACCCAAATCCTTCCCTAGAAGCCATTTGGCATTTCCTTGCAGACCCCGAGAGGGACAGTCTGAACAGCAAAATGGGGCCACCAGGGAGGGCAAAGGCTGCGATTTCAAAACTCTGGACTTTCTGAATTCCTAAGACTGGGGCTAACAGCAGGAACACAAGCAGATTTAAGCAATAGCAAAAATTCTTTCCATACTGCATCCTTACAGAATTTTAAAACAAAAATACTACTCAGTTTAAGAACCGTGTCCTGTATAAGTATTTAAAACACACAGCCCTATTTAGCTTGTTAATGTCCAATCAACAACCAGCACTCAGAACACCCTGCCAGCAGGAGGAAGCAAGATTGGACACCCAGAAGACAGCCTGAGCAGTAAGGAGAGCAGTGGCTCCCCAACTTTAGTGCATCCCAGAGGGGATCTGTCTCAACAGTACAGCTGGAAGTCGTTCCGACGGAGGAGAACAAAAGGCACAGACAGACATCAAGAGTTGGTTATTTCTCCACCAGGCTGACCAGAAAGGCGGCCCTGTGCAGCTGTTGTAACCCATGTGGCTGGCCAGACAGGAATATGTATTTGGCAGTAGAAACAGCAGGCTGTCATTACTGAGGGCTGAAGATGGCTGACAATGATGATGACAGCCATGGCAAGGACAGTGACTGCCATTGTGCACAATACTTTCTTCTAGACACAGTATGGGCCTTTACATACATTACTGCATAACCCTCACACGCAACCAATGAGGTATAATCCCTATTTGATGGATGAGAAAACTGCAACACATGGACTCGAAATTAACATGCCCACGTTCATTCAGAGAGAAGCAAAGTCATAATATGAACCCAGATCAGAGTCCAAGGCTGTGTCCTACTGCTCATTATAATAACGTATCTACAAAGGGTGCAGTGAGAAATTAAAGGAGACCTAAATAAAAAAAAAAAACAGATCATAGATCAGAAGACTTAATCATAAACATGTGATTTTCCCCCAAATGATTTATGGCCTTAATATAGTCACCACCAACAGAACATCTAAAGCTTGTATGAACTGATAGGCTAATTTTAAAAGTACATAGAAAAATTTAAAACTAGAACTGTCCAAGCCATTTCTAAAAAGAGCAGGAGGGCTCACGTTATCTGACTTCTGACTTCAGCGTTAGGAGCTATAATCATCCAAATGGTAATAATATAAAACTAGCTGCATGGGTCAAGGGAACAAAACAGAATCCTGACAGACCGGACTACAAGCCTGTGACTGGCAGATCCAAAACAAAGTCACCAAGGGGAAAGACCAGCCTTTTCAGTCACAACAACTCAACTAACATAGGAACCTAATATCATAGACAAAATTAAAGCAAAATGGTTTACAGTCCTGAAATAAAAACCTCTAGAGGAAAATGTAGGTAAATATCTTCTTTATAATCAAGTTAGGCAAAAACTCTGAGACATGAACCACTTTGTTCTTCGAACAGACCTCGGCAACTCCTGCTACCATGCACAAAACGGCTTCTCGGACAGGGCTGAAGCTGTAGCAGGACCTTCCAGGCTATTCAGCGAGAGCATTCTTTTCCCTGCGTGTGAATGAAGCAACAGCATGGCTAACACATGGGTCCTCAGCATTTGCGTCCTCAGGGTCCGTCTCCCTAAGGGAGGTATGTCTACAAAGCACATCAGCAGATCTTGGGCTCCCATGGCTTTAGCTGAATGATGGTGCTGCAACTCTTGGGCCACCCGTACAAATCCCACCAAAGTCTCATAACTGTTCCATTTCATTTGGAAAACCAGTACTATACTTTAAAGGGGGGGGGGGGGGGAGTCAACCGAGGCTTCACATTGACTTCAAAGATAGAAATTGTTTAGGGGGCTCTGTTGGAATAATATTTGCCTTACTACGTGCTTCAGTATAAAGACTGAACCATTTGGAAGCATGGTTTGAATTGAACTAATAGTGGAAAAAAACACATCATGTCTTCAAATCTTATGAACAAAAAAATTCACAGAGAAGGAAAATAAAGATGTGCATTCAATTAATTTTTAATCACTTCCTGAATTAAAAGTATTATATATATATATGTATGTTTCATCAACTTTTTCAATGAAGAAATGGATGATAACCAACATGAAATGTATTCATCGCTATTCAAATTAAAGCTGGATGCTCATAACCAGTGATAACTACTCTATAATTTATTTTCTAAAAAAGCTTCCACTGAGAGTTTCCAGTGAATGAGCTACTGATACTTCTACAATCAGCAGAGGGAGCATAGTCTAACAACAGCACTGGCCAGCACCCTCCACCACCTGCTGGGAGCCCTCGTTCTTAGTCACTGATGAGGATTTCCGTCATTTCTGAACACTGGTTAGCGAGCAGCTCCGTCACAGGAGGCGTGACTCGATGATGGATGCAGACTGTCTGATGTGGCTCCTGTGGCAATGCACAGCTGTCAACCACCCACAGCCCTGCCCCTCAGCCCTGATCCAGAGCGGCCTGTGATAGTCACTCAGCATCTGCAGCTGAAGCAAGAGCTGAAAGGGAAGCCTACGTGAGGACAACGACCCCCCCCCCGAATCCTAACCCTGCTGCTGGGGGTGGGGGTTGAGGGTAAGGGGGCTGGAAGGGTGGGGGTGGCACAGCTCCCCAGCCAATTCTGACCCACAATCTTTTGTCTGTGTTCTCCCCGCAAGGCTCCACATACTGCCCCACCCCGAATTCCTTCTTTCTCCAACTCCAATTCAGCCTCATCAGTCACAAATTATTTAAGGAATGGAGTTGCCATCAGGGAACAAATCTTGGCTGCCCCTCCCAGCATGGAGCTTCCAGATCTCAGGCTCTCAACATCTTTTCCCGTCAGACAGTGGGTGCTGCTGCCCAGAGTCTGAAAAGGAATAGTCAATGGCACCAAAGGATCCCAGCCCTCAAGCCAGCTATGTGGGTGGTGGCATATGCTAAATGTTTTAAATGAGTGTTGCAATATCAGAAGTGTTATGATGAGTGTGGAGGAAGACGTGGCAAACCTCAGACCCTGGAGCCTTCAATCTGCTTTCCCCTATAGCTCACTTCAAAGAAAGAAGTGCAATTAAAATACTTTAAAGTTGGTTGTTGGGTGTCACCAAAAAACTTAAAACCCCATCTTCCACATAAATACATGATAACCATAATCATAGTAAATGCTTCCACTAATAGACTGCAGTCAGATATTTAAGGAAGCCAAATGTCTCCTAAAGTGAACAAAGACAGGAAGAGATGTGTTTGGGATTCTGAATCACATTATGATTTTTTAAAAAATCTTTCTGCTTCATTTTAAATATAAAATACTCTAATTTTGACATACCAACGATTAGGAATGAGGTTTTTTATGTTATTATCGTTTGTTTTTTGAGACAGGGTTTCATTGTGTATCTTTGGCTATCCTGGAACTCAGTCTGAGATCAGGCTAACCTTGAAATCACAGAGATCCGCCTGCATCTGCTTCCTGAATGCTTTGATTAAAGGCCCGCACCGCCTGACTTTTTTTTTAAAAAAATATCATTTTATCTTATTAATAATTACTTCACTTTCCTGTGCTTCTGCTGTGCAGTGGCACTTGTGTTAGGATATAGCAAATACAAGGACAACCTGTACTTTCAGTAAAGAGCCAAACAGCACATTTTAGGTGTGATATTATATTTAGGCCTAACATGACACCAGCCCGCCAGATACTGTGACACTTGGTTAATAATACACCACTTATTCATAACCCATCTAGTCAGAAACCATGCTGGCTATAAGGGGTGTTCTTATCCAATTACAGGTAAAACGTTTGTTTGGTTTTCTGTTTTACAGAAAAAGATACCAATTCTGCTTTAACTTTGACTTTGTTGCTACAACTTCATAATCTCCATCAGGTATGATGGTTTGAGTAAGAAATGTCCCCCATCACTCAAGAATCTGAATATCTGGCCCCTCGTTGGTGGTCCTGTTGTGTCAGATTATGGGGAGATGCAGCCTTCCTGGAAGAAGTTTGTCACCAGGGGCTTGAGGGTTCTAATTCCTTTGCCCTGTTTCCTGCTTGCTGTTGAAGATGTGATCTCTCAGCTTCACCTTCCAGTCACCTGCTGTCATGCCTCCCAACACTGTTATAAACTCAGCTGCTGGAACCAGAAGCCAGAATAAAAACTTTTGTAAGATCCCTTGCCCATGGTGTCTGTCATAGCAACGGAAAAGCCACGAATACATCAGATAGCAAGTTGTTGCAAACTGCTTATTCAGAAGTACCACCAAGCCACTCTGAATGAGGAGTATGGATCAGAAACACCTGACTGACCGACAGCTTTCATTCACTAAATGAACCTGGAACATCTTAGAACAGCACACTGTATTCTCAAGGGACAGCAAAACAGGGTGACTTTGTCACACAGACTAGTTTCCATTTAGATAAGTATTCCTGGCTGTCCCAACTGAGATACATGTGTTTACACACAAAGCTACACTTGAGCCTTCTTTGGGAGCAGCTGTCTCTGTTTCCCATTCTGCAGAGATTCTATGCACAGACATGCTTCTCTACCCAGCTCACAGTGTCTGCCCCCTTCTTTTAAAGCATCATATCCTACATAAACATGATATTCCAGGCAACTCATTGCCTCCTTATAGAAACTATGCAGCCATTGAAATAAGTGGCCTCTGAAACCATGGCAGTATTATTCCTCTGAACATCAAAAGGTAGTGGCGCTTCTGACTCTGAGTCTGCAGGAATTCCCACAATTCAGTCTGCCTGGATTTATTTGATGTCCCCTGCTTTACTTCTGGTTGAGTACAGAGAACTTCTGTGCTTACTGAGGTCATCAACATATTCTCCAACAGAGACACCGTACTCTTTAATTACTCTGACCACTGACCCTACTACTAATGAGGTAAAGAAGGTCTCTAGGGTAATCACATACCTCTCTTTAGACAGATAATATACAATAATCCCAGTTTCAAGAGCACAGGATTCTATTATATCAGTTTTAGAATAAGAGATCTAAAGATTTCCCCAAGATTTAGCCTAAGATGTACTTCTCCTCCTATTCAGGAAGAGTGGTAGAACTTTGTCTCCCTGGCTGTCAAAGTTCTATAAAATCTATAAAATCCATGGTCTCAGGATAGCTGTGGCTGTAGTCTCCAGACCTGGGCCACTGTGTCAGCCACAGGAAACAACATCCAGAAAGACGGAATCAGTGAAGATCCAGGTACTGGTCCTGGCATCCTTGTACATGAGTCTGTATCTCTTTATCTTCTGATAACCTAACCATGGGGCTGGAGAGATGGCTCAGCTGTGAGGGGCATCTGCTGCCTTTCCGGAACCCATAGGGAATGATGCATAACAGCTCATGACTCCAGCTCTCAATGATCCAATGCCCTCTGTGGGCCTCTGTGGGCATCTGCACTCACATGCACATATAATCACATATACTGACACTACTTAAAAAATAAACTCTTTTAAAAAGAAACTGATCTTTTTTATTCCCTCCTTTGTAAAACTTGTGAATATTTTTTTTTGTTTGTTTCTGAGACAGAGTTTCACTGTAGATCTCTGGCTGTCCTGGAACTTGCTTTGTAGACCAGGCTGGCCTCGAACTCACAGAGATCCACCTGTCTCTGGCTCCCTGAGGGCTGGGATTAAAGGCGTGCGCCACCACCGCCCGGCTCGTGTGAATATTTTATATATAGCATTAAGGCAATGATGAACAACAGCAGTAAACAACCTTATGCTATTTGCCATAGCTTATTAACATCTCGCCACCCCTTCACAAAAATAAATCCTAAGCTAATAAATAACACCCAGTGTGTCACAGAAAGGAAAGCACAGCATCAGGCTTCTGCTAGACACTCTGACTGTGTTCTGCTCCTTCTACACCATGTCATCACTAAACAGGTGGTCAGTGTGGTGGTTGTGGAGGGGGAGGCATGTGTGCATGCCTGCCTGATGACAGGCCTGCAGATCACTCTCTGAGGAGCACACTGGCCTAGCATGTCCAAGGCACTGAATTCTAGCCTCAGGGCTGCAAAATTAAGTAAGTGACTCAGTATCTTTAGCCAATACAATTACTGAGACTTTACCTCATCGGAATGATCATCATCAGGAAACAAGGGGCAAGAGAGAGAAGTGAGTGACTCAGTGGCCAAGAGCACCCACCAAGGATCCAAGTTCAGTTCCCAGCACACACATAGGGAGGCTCACAAATGCCTATAACTCCAATTCCTGGGGATCCGATACCCTCTTCTGGATTCCACATGCGTGAGCAAGCTCATGATGCACATACATACTTGCAGACACACACACACACATACATACAAAATTTTAAAATATATCTTTTTTTAGAAAAAGAAAACAGTAACACACAAGGAAGGATCTTTCTACACAACTGGAGAGAAATAAATTAGCCTGACTTACAAAACAATTTAAAAATAGACCTTGCATATGACCCAATTATATATACTTTAAGGAATCTAAATCTGCTTACTCTATACACACTTGCATATGCATGTTTAATGCAGCATGACTTCAATAGCCAAAATATAGATCCAGCCTATAGACAAATGAATGCATAAGAACGTGGGGTATATACAATGGAACTTAGTTCAGTCACAAAAAATTTGAAATTATATTGCATAAATGATAATGGAGGGAATGAAAAGACCATTGTGTTAAGTAAAATAAGCCAGTCTCACAATGGCAAGTAAACAGGCTTACTCTCATATGTAGGGTCTGGAGGAAAAGAGCTTGGAGACAAGGTGGATACAAGGTCATGGAAGTAAAAAAAGGGGGCAATTAGGTATGTGAACCCAGAGTTCCTATAATAAACAACACCAAATAATAACTTTCCTCCCCAAGTGACATTTGATCAGAATGAACAATCGATTAGAATTTCAATGACTACAGAGAAGTTGGAATGTTGTCAGTCCAGCACGTGATTATAATTTACTTTGAGCTATCATTTGAATTCTTAGCCTTTCCTTGCCCACCTCGGTGTATAACCTAGCATCTTTGTGACTAACAGGTAAAAACCTTTCAGAATGCATGCACAGGCCACTAGCTTCTTCCCACTAGGAGCCTAAGAATGCTGTAAGACAGCGTCTTTGAGACCTGAAACAGCAATTCCTCCACGTTGCTGTAACCTGGCCCACCAGATGTCATGAGCAGCGGATTCAAACTTGCTTTGGTTTATGAATCCCTTTGTTCTGTTACAATAAGAACATCAATAAGCTAACACCTCCGAAGCAAGAACATGGAATTTGGAGTAATATGAATCTTTGTTCCTTGGTCAATGTCACTCATACCAGGTTCTAGAATCAACTCTCACTTAACCTGTTTGAGATAAGAATTGTGTCTCTGTGTACCAAAGGGATATGGAAGGGGAAGGGGGAGAGGACGGGTATAAGAAAGAGCAACAGGCTGGGTGGTGGTGGCACACACCTTTAATCCCAGCATTCAAAAGGCAAAGGCGGGTGGATCTCTGTGAGTTCTAGGGCAGCCTGGTCTATAAGAGCTAGTTCCAGGATAGGCTCCAAAGCTACAGAGAAACCTTGTCTCGAAAAACCAAAATAAAATAAAAATAATAGAAAAAAGCAACTATGTTGAATGTGATCAAAGCACACATACACAGGGATAGATGGATGTTACAAGGAAAACTCCAATCTGTTTAGCCAAAAATAAGTGCACTGTTTAAAAGGAAACAAGACGCAGACCCATTCAGACTGAAAGACCTTTCACAAAGGGCCCTACCCAGCAGGAAGCCCCAATTTCCACTGCTGAAGTTAAGTGAGCAGACCCAGCAGACCAAGAGGGAAAGAAAATGGTGGAAAGTGTTTCGCAGTCTCTGGTGGATGACAAGATCTCATCTTGACACAGGGAAGAAAAACCCCAGAGGAAAACTAGATCTTCTCCCTGAGCACCAGAACTACATGCTGCATTTCTCCGGTCTCTCATTTTTCTGAAGGAAAATGAAGGGCACACCATTCCCACAGAAACAAAATAATGCACCCATCAGAACTCTTGCTTTCTAACAGCACAGGCTAAAGAAATGGGCTGCTATGAGGTCCAATTAATTTAAAAGTTCATTTTGAAACTATGAAACAAATCCATCTATACACAGGATATTACTCATCACTTGCAATTAAGAAAACCAAGAAAGGAGGAAAAAAGAATAATGAAAAAGGTAAAAAAGAGAAAGTTGTTTTTTAAAAAAAGAAAGACATGTAGAACCCATCAAAAGAATTTTATGTGAACTACTAGAAATATCTGCTTGGTGAAAACCCACTACTGACCTGTCAAAAGTCTTCATTATAGCAAGTCACAACCTAGTGGTAAGCTTTAGATACCTTAATTTTAACTTGGCTTTCTTTGTTTGCTTACAAGTGAAATTAGTCTCAAATAACTGCTAAGAACGTTAAGTGAAACCATTTTGTGTAACCTGAAAAACATTTTTATGTGACTGGAAATAATGTAGGGCCTGCCTCAAGGCAGGAGGCCTCAGAAGCAAGCTCTGATAGCTACCAAAGCAGCCCCAAGGTAACTCAGATGAGAGGCAAGTCCAGGCCTTGCTATACTAATAAATTAACCTTAAGGTGGCACTGGTAGCTAGTGAACCAGTCCTGAGCTGTGAGCTCCACTACCAAAACTACCTCCCAATGAAAAGATATAAGCATCAGAACTTTGGAAGTGGTCCCTAGTGCCATGCTCCTGAGACGCAGTACCTGGAGCCTCTGAACTCATATCCATCAGGAGGACTCTGAAACTAGCCTCTGTGTGTGGCCCTCGCTTTGGCAACCTTCAACTTCTACTATGACCCTATTATACAAATCAAGTCAATATACCACATACACGGACCGAAAGACAAAAACCATATGGTTACCTCATTAGATCCAGAAAAGGCCTTTGATCAAAAGTCTTGGAGACGACTAGGGAAACAAGGGACATACCTCAACATAATAAGGGCATTTTACAACAAGCCCACAAGACAACAGAAACAGGGAGAAATTCAAAGTATTTCCACTAAAACAGGGAGGAAGACAAGAACATCTACTCTCTCCATACCTATTGAATACAGTTCTGTCAGTCTTAACTAGAGCAATAAGACAGCTTAAGACCAAGGGAAATAGAAAAGGAGGAAATCAAAGTATCTTAACTTGCAAATGATATGATTTTATAAAATGAAAACACCCTAAGAACTCCACCAGGAAACTTCTATAGCTGTTAAACACTTTCAGCAAAGTAGCAAGATACAAAATTAACACGCAAAAGTCAGTACCTTCCTATTTACAAACAACAACCTGTCTGAGAAAGACCAGGGAAGTGGAGTCTCAAAACAAATAAAATATCTTGGGATAACTCTAATCAAGCAAGTAAAAGATGAGTATAATAAAAAAAAAATTGAGAAACTGAAAAAGACATTAGAAGAAAAGACCTCCCATGATCATGGATCAGTAGGATTAATATTGTGAAAACGGCCATTCTACCAAAAGTAATTTACAGATTCAATGCAATCACAATGAATTCCAACACAATTCTTCACAGAAATTAAAAAAAAATCAACCTCATATAAAAATACAAAACTATAAACAAACAAACATTAACAAAACAAAAAAAACAAGACAGTTAAAACAATTTTAAATTTAACTACGGACACAATAAACAATATGGCATTGGCATTAAGACATGATGATCAATGGAACTGAAGTGCCAAACGTAAGTCTGTACACCTATGGGCTCCGCTTTTTGACAAAGTAGTCAAAATATACACTGGAGAAGAGACAGCATCTTCATCAAATGGTGCTGGTCACACTCGATAGTTGTGTGTGGAAGAATGCCAAATAAATCCTAATTTATCACCTGGCACAAAACCTAATACTACTTATGCTGCTAATGAGACAGAATGGAATGACGCCTACTGCCATACGGCTATATTCACAGATTAGTGTCTCACTCAGCCCTCATCAGAGGTGCTTCCTATAGTAGACGGGAAACTAACATAGAGACTCATAACTAGACAATATACCAGACTCAAAGCCCTTACTCCTACCCCAGCACTCCACCCAAACACACACACACACATACCCTGTCATGATGCAGAGCCTGACACCATAGAGCAAGTGAGGTAACACTGAAACAGCTGACTCTAAAAGCAGATTATAAAACACCGTGACTATCTGATTTCTTACCTCATCGCTCAAAGCTGATTCAAATGGTAACAAGTATATAGAATGAAAAGCACTCCTAAGACATATAGAATTTGTCTTAGTCTATTAACAAGTGCTTGCTGGCATCTAAGTAAACAAACTTTTAGGACATAACGATTACTTCATACAATATTAGTTTACTGAAATTTATAGTGTCATCTCCTGACTGAAAAACTAAGAAAACATAATTTACTTCATTGTTCTTTCCTCGGCTTTCCACAAGGATTCAGGATTGTAAGAGAATGTTTGTACAGTGCTGAATTTTAATCAAAGGGAAAACCTTTGGGTAGGAAAATAAACCCCATAAAAGGAACACTGCTTGACCCACAGATACCACAGTCCTTTCTCCCTCAAACTGCTGTGGCAAGGGCTCTCCCAGAACAAAGGGAAGGCAGTGTGAAATCTATGCATGTGTGCACATGTGACTGTCATGACCCACGTACACAGACCACACCGAAGGGGAACTAAAGAAGTTCAATCTCTGTATGTGAATCCTCTAAGCCAGTGTTGGCACAAACTCTGCTTCCTGACAGAAGGCCTTTGTGTCCCATCCTGCTATGTGAGACTCACAACTGTCAGCTGACTAGTTCCACTTCTGTGTCCCCACTTAACTGGATTCAATTAAAAATTATGAGGTGAACACTGAGTCACAGGAAGTAAGCTGTTAAGGAATTGAGGAAGGGCGAAGAACAGAAAATGCTCAGGAAAAGCGCATGCGTTCACGCACGCGTTGTAAAACGACACCAGTGCAACAGTCTGTCAGAGAAGAGAGATACCTGTTTTCCACAGCTCCCCTAAAGGTCCCCACTGCATACTGAGGAGGCTGTGGCCATGCCATGTGGATTCAAGAGTGAGCAGAGACCCTCTACATAGCCACACATCTACACCCCTAATGGATCCTAAGACTATGGCTCAACTACATAGCAACAAAATGGTTTGGAAATCACTCTGGCAGTCGGTTCACTGAGAAGCCTTATCCATGGACAAGCCCAGGAAGGAACCCCTTCCACATGTATGGGTGAGGTACTGGCAGGTCGCAGGCAGGCCTTGCATTCCCAGGTAGAGCACTCTGTCTCCTTTAACTTTTGTTCATAAACTTACTCTAAGTAGGAGAAAGCCCCTGTAACAATAAACCTTTGTTTTTGTGTTTACAAGCTTCTTAGGCTCTTCTGACCACATCTAAGTGTGACTTGTTAGCAATAATGTTCACATTTAATTTTTAAAATTCTCTTACACCAAAAATCTTGTCCTCAGACTGTTCTGAAAACCAAATACTAAGGTGACTTGAGAAACTCTGTGAAGGACTAGCCTACTGAGCCTGTCAGACTCCTGACCTGCAGAAAATCTATGTAAGGAAGTGTGGCTTTAATCCCTTTCTCCAAATAGGCCAATGAATTGATAAATGGGTCCCTAAACGAAGAGCACTACTAGGTAGCTGAAAACCCTAACAACGACTATCAAGTTTTCACTCAATAGAGCTTCCATTCGAGAGCTTTCCTCCTCTGACCACCTTGAATAAACAAGAGCGAAAATGGTTCTAAGACAACGTCACAACTTAAGTCATTTCAGAAAACAGAACAGACTGTTTCAGAAGAACCTGAGACCCTGGCCCCCCCCGCCGCTGTCCAAAGTTTGATCTTACCTTAGACACACACCCCTGCACGCCCAAAGTTTGATCTTACCTTAGACACCCCCGCTCACCGCACACCTGAAGTTTAATCTTACCTTACCTGAGAAGGACAAAACAATGTTCTTTATATGTGTGGGGGACAACTATCTACAGCGCAGCAATTTACGACCTCCCATGGAATACTGCGGGGGAAGTATTTCTTCTTTCCATAGCCTTGCTGTTTTCCTACAAAGCCCCCACTCAAAATCTCAAATCACTACTCCTGTGAATATTCTCGCCCTTTCTTTATTCATAATAGCAAAATACAGATCTGTCAAACTTGTCCTATTTTGTTAAGTCGATGTTTACAGACTAAAGGAAACCATGGTGATTTTTTGGAAGAGCTCAGATAACACCTCTGGTCTCCACCACGAGGAGCTGGACTATAAGAGGTGGTTTACTAGACATCTCTGACTTTCTGCGGCAGGTAAAACAAGTCTGCCTAAGATCCAACTCTTACAAACACATGACCTTTCGTTATGTTGAAATGTGTTACCCCATGTGGCAAAAACATCTTTGCAAATGCAATCAAGTTAAAGACCTTGCAATGGGGAGGCTCTTGGAGGAGCCTGATGGGCCCGAAGTAGTCTCAAGGGTCCTCATAAGAAGAAAGGAAGAAGGTACCATGAGCAAATGTCTGACAATGGGGCAGAGAGAAGATGTGGCCAGGAGCCAAGCAATGAGTTATTTCTCGAAACTAGAAAACCAACCTGTAACGTCCAGAAGGAACTGTTGCTGACACCTTAGCGCATAGTGGACTCCTGCCTCTAACCATGTGATAATAAGTCTGTGTTGTTCCAGTCCCCGCATGGATGATGAATGGTAGCCACAGCCGGAGGAAGCCGATACCATTTCCTTCTGGAGAAAAACGGCCGGATTTAAAAGAACTACTGCTTTTATGAAAAGAATAGAAGGAAGAAATTCAAATTTCAGTATGGTGCTATTAGCTTGGGTAAAACACTGCATTTTCATAGTTTAGGTGACAGGTCCTCAGAAGAAGAGTGTAGTCGAGCTTTTCTTTGGGCTACCAGTTCACAAAAAAAAAAAAAAAAAAAAAAAACGACATGGAGATTTACTATTAATTATGAAAGCTCAGCTGACGCTTATGTTTGTTTCTAACTAGCTCTTATAACTTAAATTAACCCATTTCTATTAATTTACTTTCTGCCTTGTGACCTTATTACCTCATCTCTGTAGTGTCCACCCTGCTTGCTCTGCGTCTCCTGGCATCTCCGTCCTCTCTGCCCTAAAAGTCCTGCCTATCGGCCATTCAGCTTTTTATTAAATCAACAGAGTGACACATCTTCACAGTATACAAAAAGATTATTCCACAACAGTTTAGGCTTGTTCCTAACTAGTTCTTACAACGTACATTAACCCATATTTTTAATCTACGTTCTTTTGTATGACTCAGTTGCCTTTCCTCTGTACTCCCCCTCTTGCCTTCTCTCCGTCCGGCTGCCAACTCCACCTTTCTTCTTCCCAGATCTCTCTCTCTGCCCAGAAGTTCCTGCTATCCCTCCTACCCAGCTATTGGCCGTTTAGCTCTTTATTAAACCGACCACAGTGAGACATCTTCACATAATGTAAAGGAATATTCCACAACAGACCACAGGTCTTGAAACAGCAACACACATTCTCTTTCTAGGATTAAACACGCCTGGCAATTCCATATTCGTGGGTACCATGGTTTGAAAAGTGGGTCATCTCTCAAATTAAATGCATGTACAAAATGACAACTCATTCTCCTTGACTAGTTTAAGACATACTGCACCGTCAATCAGACATGCTGACCCTCCTCCAACTCAGAATTCACTAATGCAATCCCAGCCAAAACCAGAAAAACTTGATATTCTGGCTTTCTTTGGGATGCTTTTACACAGAAAGGGGTCTTGATCCTAAAAATATGAAACACTCTTATAGATAACGACTGACAGCAAGGTGACTATGTGTGGCTAGTTCTACAGGTTCACTACCAACCCTCCCAACCTCTTCTCAAACTGTTCAATAAGAAAGCATGTACACAATACTGGACCTGATGCTGGTCAGCATCTAATCCTTGATTGCTACCTTCCCTCCCACCGCCTTTTTCCTCTTCAAAAGGAAATGGTACAGTGGTCTTAACTCTCTGTACCCAGAGTCTATTAACATGACCGACACACCATCGTCAAGTAAAGTATCTCAGACTCCTAACTCAGGTATCAGAACAAGAAACACTGCTCAGCTGGGTCTGTTTCTCCAGGTGTAGGAGGCATGGAAGTCTTGTGCTCACAGATGAGCACTAAGGGAAGCAGGAATGTTAAACACACAGAAGTGTCCTTGCAAAGGGAAAGACACCCACTCAAAGGCTAAGAAACAGATATGGTTAATAGACTGGTGACTTTTGCTCTAAGAGTGGCTGAGACCACACCAGATCTTCCCCAAGACCCTTATGCTGAGCTTGTCGATCTAGAAAAACCATCTTTACAGAAGGCGGAAATATAGGCAATCTACAGAACCCATCTTTATCAAAGATGTCACATGTATTTTACAAAGACTTTTGATATAGTCACATCTTAAGCTTTATGGTGCACACAGGCTTGACATAATTATCACTAGGGAAGTTTCCATCAAATCGTGCTTTGCTTAAATATGCCTAAATTAAATTCCTCAGACTCAAGTTTGAACCAGCACTAGCTACTGAGCTGAACTATTTCCTTGCCTCCCCAACAGTTACTCTGCTGGCTGTGGTGGTCACAGAGACCCTGGCATCCAGGTCATTCACAAGACCCATCCAAAGCACATGGAAGTTCTAAAGGAGCTAAAACAACATCTACAGGGGAGAGGAGGAGATGGCAAGCCAGGCCGGACTCCGGGAGACACTGCTGCTCAAGGAGGGTGGTAGTGAACAGCTCAGGACACTGTCACTACTTGCGACTTAAGAGCTCTGGACCATACACAGAAATTTTCATAGCTCTCTTAGCTTCCTGTTTACAAACACCAATTTTACTTAGTGAATTGTTTAAAACAGCATATACTGGATTATAAGTAAGGAAGAAAGCAATCAGACACCTTCATTCTTGTTTGAACTTAGGATGGTTTTAATAAAGTATTTCTAACAACACAAGCTACCAAAGCTTTTTATAAAGTCAATTCTTTAAAAGCTACATTAGAAAATGGTCTAAGAAAGAACTCTTTACACAGTTCTTGCTAAGTGTGTATTAAGCCGTAGGCACTGGAGTTGTGTTCAAGGATCCCTGCTATATGCTGGGCCTTCTGTGAGGACTTGGTTAAGGTCTCAATGAACAAACTGAACACTGTCCTTGCCTTCGGTGCTCACAGGCCATTGTCAGTTCTTCTCTTATGAACCACCTATTGAAGTCCCCGGTCTGTTTTTCACTGAAGACAGAATCACTATTCTTGCAGATGTATGTAAACATTTCCTAGACTGAGGACACTGGCAAACATTTTATGAAGTTAAAACTGGAACAAGCCACAAAATAAGTCTAAAGGATCTACTGATCCTTTGCCTCCATCTGCCATAGCTGCTACTGTCTCATACTCAGAGCACATGACAGTAGGGTGGCCAGGTGATTAAGAGCACAGGGTCAAGCCAGGCATGACATTAAAAAACTAAAGCCCCAGCACCTACAAGGCTGAAACAGGAGGATGGTGAGTTTGGGACCAAACTGAGCTAAACAGTGGGTTCCAGGCAGCCTAGGCTAAAAGTAAACTCTTGCGTCAAAAAACAAACAATGAATTTAAAGTTTACTGGCCCTAGAGAGCCTTGTTTTGGATCTCAGCTCTCAATTCTTAACTTGGACCTTGGGCAAGGATTCAAATGTTGATGTAACTCAATTTATCAAGTGCAAAACGAGGATAAGGAAGCTTTAAGCGCTGCTTCAAATACCACTTGGAGGAAGACATAATCCACAAATAGCACTTACACTAAGTCCAGCAGGTAGTGCGTGTCCACCAAGCGCATGTGCAACAAGCACATGTATTTACAGGGCTATAGTAGAGTGAGCTCCTAACAACTCCAGAGGCTTGCCAAACTACCAGAACCGTGTCAGCCCTTGTTAAACACAGACATCATTCAAAGCCAAACAACACAGACCTACACTTAATGAGCCAAATTAGAAACAATGATACAAGTGCCAACTCACCTAATTGTTTTACGACCTGTCACCTCTGCGGAGGTGGCATCGAGCTGTCCTATCTGTATGCTAAAACACTTCATGGCAGTACCCTGCTCTTAGCTGGTAGCATAACTGAGCTGCCTGATATTGGCCATAGTAAAAATATTCACATGATGGAAATGAGCCAAGGACATACATCGAGACGATTTTTCCGTGAAGAAGTGGCTATCACATATTCACCAGCAAAACCCTGCCTATCAAAGTGAATATTATAATAAAATACTCTATTATTTTTTAATTTCTCTCTTTTTCAGAAAGGAAAAGTTGGTAGAGGTGAGAACAAAGCCACAGTTGTCAGTCAACTAGAAGTTTCTTTTTCTCCTGTGTTGTTTTGTTTTGAGACAGTTGGTGTGGGCCAGCCAGACTCTGGCTCCTCCTGCCTTGGACTTCCGAGTACTAGGATTACAGGCCTACACCCCCATGCCCAGCTAATCTCAGATTTCATTTCAAAGCCATGTCCCTAAAGGACCACAGAACTTTGGCAATAACTGCACCAGACAATGGCTTTGCCTATTTTTTACCACCAAAGTCTGAGACATTTGGTATTCCTTATAAATAACAAGGCCTATCAGCCAGGGATCAATATGAAGGTAACCTTAATAAATAAAATATCAGTGCGTGCCAAACTGTCATTAGATATAGTCACACACCTCTCCAAATTGTTTGGACCTTTTGACATTTCTTAACCCACGTCAGTATCAAATAGGCCTGTAGTTACTCCAGCTGAAATACAAGACTAACTTTCAAACAGCCAACTGCCTTCCATTTGCTTGCTGCATGTCCTGTCGGGACCTGGTATAACGCATGCGTGAAGAATGTGTTCAAAGTGACCAGACAAACGAACGCTTCAGTTCACAACGTGAAGGGTGACGTGACATTTCTATACTCAGAATGAAGCTTGAAAGGAATGGGTTGGCTGGACCTTCAGGACTTACTGGACTTATTCAGAACCAGGGAGATAGACAGTACAATGCCTGGGCACTTCAGGAGTGCAAGGGCGGAGGGAAGCATAATTAAGTATTAAAAGCACCACCTAGAGATGAAAACGCCTGGGCTATGGTTACAACTCTGGTACCAACAAGTGCCAGGAGCATCACTTTCAGACTCAAGAACGCAGGTGCTAAAATGCATCATCCCATGACTGGCTCTGCCACAACTCAAACAAATATGCTGCCAGACACCACAGTAAGAACCACTGCTCTGCCCGCCCTACTGTGATAATAGCGAGTTCTTATTAAACTGACCCAAATTCAATGATCACACAGATAGAAATATTAAAATCAGTCATATCTCCGAGACAAATGGATCTCTGAGGTTGAGGCCAGCCTGATCTACATAGTGAGTTCCAAGATAGCCAGGGCTACACATAGAGAGACCCCGTCTCAAATAACAAACAAAGAACAACACAGTAAAGAAAATCATGATTTTACGTGTGTGTGTGAGCCTGTTGGCTTTTTAAGAAGAAAAGGGGCTTCTATCATGGGCAAGCCAAGGCAGCAGGTACAAGGCTGATTGTTCTTTAAATAACTATGAATACAGATAACATACATGTGATCACAAATTTTGGACAGTGGACAAGAGAAAGCACAGATGATCTCTGAGAAAAGGGAAACAGGCAAGCTTGCCCTGCTATTACCCCAAGCTGACTCATCACTGGGGAGTTTCCAAGCTCTAGTTCATAGGAAACATGGGGTAAGGACATGGGTGATGGTAGTCTCCTTCAGGCGACAAAGACAGTTCATCTGAGAGGAAAAAGACAACCTGAATGTGCCAGATAGAAAACAAAACAAACTGCACAAGAGCCAACGCCAAAGACTTGAGAGGAGTTGCATCTTCCATGTTTGAGGAGTTGCACAAACCGGCAGGCAGGGAGAGACTCACTTTGCAGTCACAGGCAAGGGCCGTCAAGGAAAAGGGGAAAGCTCACAGCAGCAGCAATTTCTCAGACCCTGTCATCATTACCGTGGATGAAAGAGGGCATGAAACATCAGTTACCTGAGGCTGCTGTGTCTGTGTGGCCCCAGCAACACAGCATCAGACCACCTACGATTAAAGGAGCTAGAGATACTGGCAAGTGCTTGACAATGCTAAAGGACCTCTACACAACACTGCCAGGTAACAGGATTCTCTGCATTGCCAACAAACATGCAAAACGTCTGAGTCAGCTTGTCTATGGCCTTGGCTGTTGTCTAAGGGTACACACCCACTCAGAGCCGCTACTCAGAAAGTTTTCTGCGTTTCCGGCATTATGTTATTTCTATTTAAAACAAATCTATCTCCTCCTGATTTCACTTGTCATCCACTGTGGCAATGTTCATTTTATTTATCGTCCTA
Organism: Microtus pennsylvanicus; assembly: GCF_037038515.1. Taxonomy (NCBI): domain Eukaryota; kingdom Metazoa; phylum Chordata; class Mammalia; order Rodentia; family Cricetidae; genus Microtus; species Microtus pennsylvanicus. The sequence continues at coordinate 35,986,170 of NC_134585.1, forward strand.
TATGATAAAACTATGTGCCACAAAGTAGCACAAAACTTATGTGCAAAATTTATGCCCAAAGTGAAGTAATCTATATACTGCTTACACATTCCAGAAGCTGCTGCACATCTGAACTTGGCAGCTTTACAGCTGACAGTTTAGTTACTGCATTTAAAGGCAGCCAGTTAAGAAACCCTCACTAGAAGAAATTCACTTACTCACCTTTTCAAATATGTACGTTAGACATTTATAACATGCAAAGGATCACAAGAGCAGTGGATATATTTAAATGATTTACCTATTTCCCATGGTTTCTCAAAATTCAAAAGTATTCCATCCTCTATTTCATAACACAACTTTTAAATGCAGAATGAGCTTTCTCATGTCCCTTTTATATCTCTACATCATCTCTTAAATCTGGTATCTTCCTTTTAACTCCGAGGTTCATTTTTACTCCAAAGAAACATAGATCTTCTAAAAATCCCTCATTCCTTCTTGTGAGGGTGAAAAGCTTCAGGAAGCGAGATATGGGCACAGACACACTGGCCTTGCTAGTGGTCACAGAAAGTTACTCTCAGAGTTTGTTTTTGTTTTTTCCACTCGTTTGTTCAGCCCTGTTACTGTCCCACTATTCATCTCGCAGGCGTCCCCAACAAACCTCATGAGATCTCCTACGGAAAAGTAACATCAGCTTCGTCCATCTCTGTGGCTTCCACAGTGCTCCGAAAATAGCTCATATAATTTTTAAATATATAAATGAAAAAAATGAAGTTGAATAAGCAAAGTAACCAAGCATTGGAAAGATGGAATATCTTAGAAACCAACATGACATTTGTCTGTTTCGCTCACGTCAGCATCATCTCAGCATCCTGGACGACCTCAAAAAGAGCCAGGGAGCATGTCACTAAGTCCAAGCCTGATGATAATAGCTGAGGCCACTGACAACCGCCTCAACTGTAATCAACCGCACAAGCTGTAGGACGGTAAACTGTCGATGACGGTGCCTGGTGGCCTGGTCAGTCGATGTCACTTATCCCCCACATCCTGCTTACAAACTGTACCTGTCAGGATCACATGAACGAGGGTGGGAGACACACCTCGGTTGCTCAAGTGCTTGCTGTGCCAGCATGAGAGTCTGAGCTCAGATCCTCAGTACCCAACTATTAACAGTGGGTAATTCGAGAACGAGAGTATTTTTTAATCTCTATATTTGACATTTTAAAACAAGTATATATTACTTATGGGATAAATATAAACACCACTGCAAGTCAAATAGAAAGCTCAAAAGAATTATCATTTATACACACATGATATACTGCGAGCTGCCAGCAGACTCCTTCCTGAGAGTCTTGTGGTATAATTAGCGCGTGTGTGCAGTCTGATGTCGGGTGTCACCCTCGGTCTCTATTCTTTTGAGGTAGGGCTTCTCACTGAACCCAGAGCTCTAGACTCTGCCTGTTTCCACTTCCTCAGCCCTGGAGTTGGAGACGTTGCGCTGCTGTTCCTAGCTATAAGTGCTTAGTAACGCTTGAAAACTACTGTTTCCATTTTTTACTCAAATTCTGTTAAGTTTTTCCCTAAAACCTCCTACTGTCAAAAACTTGCCAGTTGCCTCTAACACGCCAACGGACTCAGATGTGGAAATTGACTGTGAGCTGTAAACTACCCTTATAAGTTCAGTTATAGGGGCTGGGGACACAATCAGTGGTCGTGAGTGTGTCCTGCTCTTCCTGGGAACCCAAGTTCGGTTCCCTGCACCTACTGGGGCAGCTCCCAGTCGCCTGCCTGGAACTCTAGATTTCCACCTCATTTTTATCTGGGTTTCTCAATGAACCCAGAGCTCTGGGGATCCCATTCCTCTGGACACTGTGGGGACTGCATGCATGTGCACAAATCCAAATACAGGCACACATATGAACATAATAAAAATAAAGTGGAGCTATCACGAACCTTTAAAGGTCTGCCTCCCAACTACCCCAGAATCAGCAAGAGATGAGCTCCCCACCCCCTCTGTGCTGGCTTCCCATCTTCATGCTCCACATACATTCACACACAACACAGGCTATCTGCGGTGAGCACGAGCCCAGATCGTCACCCCTCCCTGCCAATCCTGCTCTCTGCAGCGTTAAAGAGCTCAGGCCAGAGATGATCATATTCCTCTCCAACAGTCTCTGTCTGTCCTGATCCAGAGCAGATGGGAAGCATCCAGACTATAGCATGTCCTCAGGAAGCAAGCTATGGGGAAGAGTGACATAATGGGAGTGGCCATTGGCCTGGACACGCCTTCCGAAGCCTAGCTCTTAGAGCTCAGGTGGAATGGAACAGCCACCCCATCAGAGAACTACAGACAAACTACCACTCGGCCCTGCAAAGTGGGAGTATTTTTAAACGCATGGCATAATTTCTATTTATACTGAATACAATCTACCGTTTAGAGCTCCAAAACACGGATACGCCTGCTGCTTGCAACTTGTCGCCAATGGCGCTTTAACTACATCAACATCCAATGGACGCTGAACCTCAGCGCTGCTCTCAACGCGCACACACACACAAACACACAAACATGGAGAACATCAGCTCTCACCGCGCACACACACACACAAGCACGGAGAACATCAGCTCTCACCGCACACACACACACACACAAACACGGAGAACATCAGCTCTCACCGCGCACACACACACACACACACACAAACACGGAGAATATCAGCTCTCACCGCGCACACACACACACAAACACGGAGAACATCAGCTCTCACCGCACACACACGCAAACAGGGAGAACATCAGCTCTCACCGCACACACACGCAAACAGGGAGAACATCAGCTCTCACCGCACACACACGCAAACAGGGAGAACATCAGCTCTCACTGCACGTGCACACACACACACACACACACACACACACACACACACACGAACATGGAGAACTGCAGCTCCCACTGCGCACACACACACACACAGAACAGCAGCTCTCACCACACACACACACACACACACAAACACACAAACATGGAGAACATCAGCTCTCACCGCGCACACACACACACAAGCACGGAGAACATCAGCTCTCACCGCACACACACACACACACAAACACGGAGAACATCAGCTCTCACCGCGCACACACACACACAAACACACAAACATGGAGAACATCAGCTCTCACCGCGCACACACACACACAAGCACGGAGAACATCAGCTCTCACCGCGCACACACACACACACACACACAAACACGGAGAACATCAGCTCTCACCGCGCACACACACACACAAACACGGAGAACATCAGCTCTCACCGCACACACACGCAAACAGGGAGAACATCAGCTCTCACTGCACGTGCGCACACACACACACACACACACACACACACACGAACATGGAGAACTGCAGCTCCCACTGCGCACACACACACACACACAGAACAGCAGCTCTCACCACACACACACACACACACACACACACACGGAGAACATCAGCTCTCACCACACACACACAAAGTATATAGATTTTGGAACCCAAAATCCCATTAAACAAAAAGTAAGCCGCATTTCTTCTTAAACATGGGCCTCTAGCAACAACTCCAGAACATTCAAATGCCATTTGTTTAAACCGAGGCTATCCACCCTACACTACTTACAATCTATACTAGTAACAGAATAACAGCTTTGAGTGTCGATAAGGATGGGCCACGGTTATTTAGAGGAAGAAAATGACCATGCAGCAGAACCCCAGTCTCCAGCTAGCCACTCAATCAGTACATGTGACAGGAGCCCAAGTCCCTCGGCTATGAAACTTAGGCACATGCACCAAGGAGGTACTGTCAGGATTCGGCTGCACCAGACACACGGTGGCACAGCAAGTACAGAAGATGCTATTGCTGCTATGACCACTACTTCAGACTGACACATCCATGCTGAAAATGCCTCGTGCCACCTTTACCTGTTTGCTGTGCCATGACCAACAGCTACTTCTCATTACTAAACCCTCAGATCTGCTCCTGCATTTGGGGCACAACAGCATCCTCTAAACCGGAGCATAACATTTTTGGCTTAATAATGGCTGACAAGCAACATCTTCCTGCCTTTATAGAAATATTTACAAAAACACCAGGACATTATTTTCCGACAATGGAGGAGAGAAGTGTAGCATCATTCTGTCCAAATTAAATGAGAAAAATCTTCTGTGCCCACAATAGCCCCTTGCACAGGCAACACAAAGCCTCTCCTGCCCACCTTCCTTCAAAGGTCAGCTCCACCATGGAACCTTAAGATTCTCAGGTCCCTCTTGTGTAGACCTGGATCCTCCCTTTCTCCCCAAACTCAGCTCTGTGAAGAGGCCCCTGACCTGACCCCTTCTGTGGGCTCCACTTTCCTGGCACAGCCTCCAAGCTTAGTAACTCAAGTACCAGAATTATCTGCAGGCTCCATCTTGGTGAGCAGCTCTTGTCCCTGCTCCAAGCGTTTTGTGTCTCCCCAGGCTTTCTACGGAAATATCAAGTATAAAGCAAAATGCACTAGAGAAGGGGTTCTATTATATGCTAATTTGTCCACATGAAACATAATCAATTAACTCCTGACTAGAATTAGGAGAAAAGCTGGAAGCAGCGCTCCTTGAATGTTTTCAGGGGAAGGCTAATTATGAAGTCACCACATTTACCATGTCATTCTCCTTCTGCCTAAGCGCACATTTCCGTTTCCATGCACCCTTTTACGCTGGAAGAGATTGGGATTTAAGCATGTGCGTATTTTTCTACGAAACAGTGGCATGATCCTTGTATTTTGGTTCTTGTAACTTTCTTTTTCTTTTGAGACAGGGTCTCACCACCATATAGCCCAGGCTAGACTCAAACTCAGGATCAACCTCTGGAGTATTGGGATTATACAGGCAGGGGAACCACATCCCGGACAATCTAGACTCTTCCAATCCTGCTTTACACCCACCAAAAACATTCAGAGAAAAAGTATAAAGGTCAAAAATTATCTGCATGGCATTCAAATACTGTGAAAAAACATTCATAAGCATAAGCTCTCACTTGAAGATCATACAACAGAAAATTAAATCCTAAGGCCAGCAAGATGACCCAGGGGGAAAGGGCACCTGCTGCCACGTCTGAGAACCCGAGCTCAACCCAGAACCCACAGGATAAAAGGAGAGAACCAACTCCCACAAGGTGTCCTCTGACCTTTTGAGTACTCATGCAGTGATCCATGGCCACACAAAATAATATACGCATGCCTACAAAAGTAATGGAAGTAATAAAAATATAAATGAGTGAAAGAAAATTGTAGCCTCCACTCAAGCTTTTCATATCCTACTTTCAAACTCCCCTTGTCATATGTTACCACAAAGATCACAAAGTCAACACTCAGACAGTGCTTTAATTGCTCATCTTTTTCCTAGCAGTTCCAACGCTGATAAATACTTTAAGGACTGAGGTTCAACCCAAACATGTTACAGGAAAACTATCATAAATTTCCTCTATCTCAACTCAAATCTTAAAAACAAAATCAAACATGATCATCAACTGAAACATTATCAACTGTAAGGGGTAAGGCCATAAAACTCTGCATTCTTATGACTCTGTGTCTATCTGTGTATACATATTTACACACACACACATTCAGGCTGTTATCTAGACACAAAACCAAAACATTCCAAAAAAATTCAAGCAAGCTCTCTTCTGTATAAGTACTTCTGATTACATTTTCAGAGCAGTAATTCGGTATCTCAAGAGATGAACGTTCATGTTTCATAGGACATGGACTGCTAATTTCAGTCTACCCTTAAAATAGAACAGTTCAACTAATATTAGACTCAACTGTTATACAGCACTGTAGCTGCCAACAAACTGGATATCTGAACCGCTGCAGCCGCTTATATAGATACCGGAGCAAACTGTCAGATTGCTGAGCACTGAGCCCATACACTCTCCAAAGTAGGCACAACGTATAGTGTTCTTAGCAGAAACATAATACACAGTGCACAAAACACTGTGACCACATGAAAGAAAGAAAGAAAGAAAGAAAGAAAGAAAGAAAGAAAGAAAGAAAGAAAGAAAGAAAGAAAGAAAGAAAAAACAACTGGGCTTTGATTTACTTTAAAAACTAAAAACATCTATAAAATAGTCATTCAAAACCATTGTGGGGTGCTGGAGAGATGGCTCAGTGGTAGGAGTGCTTGCTACACAAGCATGAGGACCTGAATTGACATCCAAAGCACCTACATAAAAATCTGTGTGGCTTACAATCGCAGCGCTGTGGGCAGCAGACGGCAGGATCGCTGAAGTTCATTGGCTGCCAGTCTATTTCCAGGTTCAGTGAGACTATCTCAAGGGAATAGGGCAGAAATGATAAAGCAGGACACTCAATGCCCTCCTCCGACCTTCACATGCAGCTGTGTCCACCTGCACACACACACGTATGCACACACACACCACATACATACACCTCACATACACACAGAGAGGTGGGAGAGAGAAACACTTTTAAAAATAGACAAGGAAAAGAGGTTCGATACAAAGGACCACTGACCACTGCCTAGCACTGGTTCCCAGAACATGTAAAACAGTAAGAAAATAAAAACAACCAAATAAGAAAGCGGAGTAATGCACACTGGGTGGAGGTGGGTACTGAGTTTACCCGGCAACAGAAAGCCCCTGGGTCTGGTCTGATTGCCAGCACCACAGTCCCACAGAAAGGAAAAGGGGGAAAGACGTAAACACATCTCCAAAGGAGATACAGAAGCAGCCAGTAGATACATGGAAAGATGTTCAAGATCATCTATTAATTGCAAATTAAAACCAACAATGAACAGAGCTCAAATATGAAAGCGCAATGGCACCACCATGGCTTGAATAAAACCCTGTTGAAGTTGAATGCTCTAGCGCAGAGGTGCCAGGAGGTAGAACCCTTGCCAGTGAGGAGGCCATGGGGTCAGTGTCCTCGTTAGTGGACTGAGTAAACTGGGCCCCTCCCCTGACCCAGTAGGTTCTCCCTTCTCACTGCTCTGCTAGGATCTGAGACAGCAGGGGACCTCCTCAGAAACAGATGAGACGTGGCTGCCTGAACTCGGATTAGAACAATGAACCCAAACAGACCTTTCTTATAACTTACCCAGTCTTTTGCTATGGCAACACAAAACAGACTAAGACAAACATCCAAGGCTGGTGTGGACATGGGACGACAGAAAGTCTCAGTCACTGCTGGTGGAAACAGAAAATGGCCCAGCCACTTTAGAAGAAAGCTTAGCTGTTTCTCACAGACCTAAACTAATACCCAAGGATCCATCCCGTTCATTCCTCTGCCTCAGTGACTGGAAAGTCCACATTTAAAGCCATCCACACAAATGTTTACAGAAGCTTTTCTAAAGGTTTAGAAAAATAAAAATGAAAAGCAAGCAACATGCCCTAACTGGGCAAACAGATTTAAATGATGGGGCATTAACAAGAGACTATTACTCAGCAATAAAAAGAAATGGTACATTAGGCCAATGAAAGACAAGGTGTACAAGGCCTGGTAAGCCACACCTGCAGTCCCAATGCTTGAGAGAAGAGTGAGTCTGAGGGTGAGCTTGGGTTACACAGGTTCCAGGTCAGCCTGGGCTACATGCTAAGATCTTGTCTCCAAAAACCAACGAACCAACAAAACAAACAGAAAACCCTGAAAGATATGGGAACATTACGACATGCTAGGTGCTAGTATGACCAGGACATATACCATATGATTCTAACTGTACTGAGATCTAAAAAAAGGCCTGGAAAGATTGTTTTAAGTAGTAAACCTATTCCGTATTATTCTGTAATGGTAGACACATGGCATATTTGTCAAAACCTGCAGAAGAAAAACTACTGTAACTACGGATCGCAGTTATAACACATGCAACCATACATATCAACAGAGCAAACTCGGGACAAGGGGGCACCATACACAAAGTCATAGTTTTTTCCTTAAACCAAAATCTGTTCTAAAAGCTAAGTGGGCTTTTTGGATATTTTTGTTGTGTTTTTTGTCACAAACCAGGACCAGCTAGAGACCTGAGCTCTTGGGCACGCTCCACCCACCAGTCTGCTGTCAGATTACTTCAGTCTTTCATCTTCCCTGCTGAGTTAGTATCGTGGGATAAGTAAACTACAAAGGGCTTCGTAGGCCCCACACCAAGAATACATGGAGTCACACTGGCATGAACAGCACAGAAAGCTGAAACACTGAATGCATAAGAACATGTTTCTAATTCCCTGACACAATAGTAGCTTTGTACACGATATCTAAGGCTGGGATCCACTAGGAATATTTTCCCCCACCAGGAAAAAGAAAATCAAGACTTTGTTAACTCTCTTGGACAATTCTATCTAGGAAACATTCCAGGCACGTATCAAAGCAGCCACATGTAGTGCTGGCATTTACCAAAACTTAATACTTTTCAAGGTTCCTTCAATCTAAACATACACTAGACACACACTAAAGGTTATCTCATTTTCATAGATATCTACAAAATTAGAGTTTATAAATTAGCTAAAATAAAACAGTTCAAGTTCTAAAATCTACTGAGCATTTCAACTGAAGTCACTTCTACGTATTTGAAACTACTGTTACTTCATGCCATTTAACACACCTCAGAAGTTCTAGCTTCACTCAAAATCAGATCCTCAATAAAATATTTCCATCAAAACTGTTCTGTAGCATTTACTTGTCAAGGTAATGCCACTCAAAATGCACAGCTTATGTCAAACGTACTCTTGACATTCAGATGCAAACGCTATCACCGATAACGCCATCTCAGGAAAACTGACTCCATTAAGCCTCTGTTTTTAGGTCTGTGAAATGGCAATGGTTGTAAAGAGAACTATGGAAGTTAAAAATTCAGAGACTCCTAGTTTAGAAATCATAACCTACCAGCGCCCTCTTAACTTTTCTGCCCTCCTTATTCTCCATCCAATCCTCCACCTAGCTACAAAACTAAAGCAAATATGTGGTCCTTGGCATGGCATCTAGGCCTCTCTTCAGTATGATCCACACAAGCCTCCCTTCAATCAAAATTCCCTTATCAGTGGACTTTGGAGTCACGCCCATGGCTACCCTCTACTTCGCATTCATCCCTGAAATTATGCCTTGTCCAAGAGAACATCTCATTTGACCTTAACTATAAAGCTTTCCCTGCAGCACACACGTCCCTGCGTTGAGGTGATGATAAAGTACTTGCCTTGTGTCCTTGTGTCCACAGATGTGCCTTGCTTCCTGGCACACATTCTTTCTTAACCAATCCAGGATCACCTTCCCAAGGGTGGCCCCGCCCACACCGGGCTGGGCCCTCCTCCGTCAATAAACAGTTAATACCCCACAGACTGTCCAGAGCCCCATCTAATGGAGGCAATTCCTCAACTGGGGCTCCCTTTTCTCAGGTGTATTGATGATTTTGTTTCAAGCTGGCCAAAACTAACCAGCACATCCCTAAAGCATGAGGAGCCAGCATCGCATGAAAAGCCAGGCCCAACAGCCTGTCTCTGTAATCCCTGGGCTGGGGAAAGCAGACTCGGGTAGCTTCGTGGAGCTTACTAGCCAGCCAGTAGCCTGGCTAATGCAAGAGAATACACAGTGGATATACACCAGAGGACGACCCCACCCTCCACAAGCATGCACAGAAACACAGACGATACACACCAAAATAATGACAAGCACTCAAGAGAGTATGGGGAAGAGGGCTGTTGGTCCAAACACTTGAAGAAGCAATGCTGGACCACAGCAAAATCCTGAACTTCATCTTTGGAAGCAGGAAAAACATAATCACAGTGTTACTAAGAGCTGAGAAATGGACACAGAAGTCTAGCCTATGCTGGTCTTCCAAGTCCTCACAGAGAGAAGCATGCATGTGTGTCACAGAGGTACCTGGGTTCTTTTTAATTCACAAGAAATCACAAGCATTCTAAAAGACAAATCGTCTCCCCATCTGCAATGCTTTTACGAGGTAGAAAGTTAGGGGTTGTGCTGCACGCTCTCCCCTTTCACGCTCAGCTATGGAACTAAGAGCAAGTGAACGGACAGCCTAGCTACTCCATCTGTGTGCAGCCTCCATGACTTCAGATGTTTTCATAATCTCCAATTTCATGATGAGGCTTTGGTCCAAGCTCCTCACACAGCCCAGCTCCTGGGACCCATCAGACACAAAGGCAGAAATACAAAGGCTTCATTGCCTCACTGTAAAACAACGAGGCAATAAATTATCCTCATCACTTCTGCGTGCTGTCACTGCCCAGATGAAATTGTGGGGCCAGAAATTAAGCATCAACAAACTGCCCAAACCTAAACAAAGAACCTAAAAGTTCTTAAAAGCATGTTTTCTTTTTAAAGTACCTGGCAACAAATGTAGAGATCACCATTAAGTCGGAACAAAAGAAACAAAATAGCCAGGGTGACAGTGGAAGTTCAAAGTTCAATTATTAATAGCTAATAGGTCCTTACATTCCTGAGCTGATCCGCACTTCTCATGTCGTAAAGCAATAGCCAAGCTCTCTGGCCAATTCAAATACTCATGATTCCGTGGAAATTACGCTTTAATCAACATTATAACATTTTCATTTCATTTTTAAAGTCCTCATAGTTCAATGACACTTTCCTCTCTTCCCACAACCTTTGCTGAAGTGTAATGTACTGGGTTACAATTATTAACACGCACCCAAACTTCAAGTTTTCAATTTAGCGCAGACATTCTATCCTGTGTACCACACACTGCCGGCTGTAAAAGCCAGTCGCCATTCTTTCCTTATTCTGTACAACTATAACTTCAATTGTGTTTGTGGCACGAGATGAATTCAGTCAAAACAACAATAAAAAAAAACCAACATTTTCTTCCTTGCGGATAGGGGTGGCTGGCAGATGAAACTGAGACGGGGAAGCAGGAGGAGTAGCGACCATATTGTAACTAGTAAACGATCACATAAGAGAAGCTAAATGGCCAACTAGCAGTAGGCAAGTCTGTGTCCCTTCTGGCAAATGAAGATACTTTATATCCCTGGGCCATCCTGCCTTGAAGCTCTTGGGGGATGGGGGTTCTATTTAGTTAAGCACTGTCATCATGTTTCTCACGAACAGCTAACCTCAAGACACTCAACAAGTTAAACCCATTTTTTTTTTTTTAGCAAAACACAGACTAACACCACCTCACTCAATGTTACATTGTCATGGTGTAGCATAAAGTTCACTTATTATGTAACCGTATGCCATGAGTATAGCATGAACACAGGAAATCTGAAATCAAGCTCTGCAGAATCCTGAAGCCATCCGAAGTCGCCTAAGCAAGATCATCCCAGAATGTGCTGTACAGAGCGGAGAACTTGCCAAGGCACTGATCCTAACATTCGCCTTGCCGGAGTACCAGAGCTGGTATGCAGAAAAGAAAGCGTATTAACCAATCACACGAGCTGGTATCCAGAAAAGAGAGAACATTTACCAATCACACAGCTCTTCGAGATGTCAAAACTGAACTGAAAATGGAAACTACTGTATTCTTGCTTCCTTCAGCCACCAGAAACACAGTAATTCTACAGATACCTGTGGAGGACAGAAAACTTCACCTGTGGTCCAAATCATAAAAGGTTGTCTAGGCACTGCCGTAAGTAAATAACCGAACTGTCCACCAATTTTTACAGAGAATAATGTTCCCACATTTCTATTATTATTATTAACGTGTGGTGACAACAAATAAGTTCCAGATCACTGGCAGAATCAGTACCATGTTAGACCAAGAAACTTTAACATTTTCAAATTAATTTTCAATTAGACTAGCAAGATGTTTCAAATGACAGCAACAATCCTGGAAAACTCAGTTTGATCCCCAAAACCTGCACAAAAAGCCAGATCTAAGGAGTAGGAGGATGGGAAAGAGTGTGATAAAAATACATTGTGTGAGCCAGGCGGTAGTGATGCACACCTTTAGTTACAACATTCAGGAGGCAGAAGCAGGGGAATCCCTTAGTTCAAGACCAGTCTGGTTACAGAGGAAGTTCCAGGACAGCCAGGGATACACAGAGAAACCCTGTGTCCAAAAAATAAAAATTACATTACAATGAAAGTCTCAAACAATAAATAAAAGTACAAATAAATAAAATACTAGATGCCATACTACATATCTGCGATCCAGTGCTCCTGTGACAAGACAGTTGACATAGACACGAGAATGGCCAGAAGCTCAGATGGCCAGCTAGCCTGCAGCAGGCTGCACAGCGCACTGTGTGCACTTGCCTCAGTGGGCTGGAAGGAAGAACTGCCTCCTCCCCAAAGTTGTCCTCTGACCCTCACAACTCACACACACACGACAGATACAAACACACATCGCATGCATACTCACGCACATAACTAAGTAAAAACCACACAGAATAAAATATGATTCACACTGGCATTTTCACACTTAACATCATATAAAAGTATCTGTGTTGGGAAGACACGATCAATGACAACTCAGGCGGCAAGCAGCCCTTCAGATTAATGTGACAGCTAAGGATTTATCTATAACATTCATTTCGCTATACTTGAGAAGATGAAATCACTCTACCTTTTATACTAAGCTACTCAAAATATTTCCTATCATACAGGGAATGTACTAGATAATTTACAATAGATAGAAAGGTGCTAACATTGGCAATTTCAAATATAAACAATATTAAAGAATTATGCTTTTTTTTAAATGCCTTTATTCACTCTGATTTGGTACCAAACCAGGAATGTTTTGACTATGAATCTGTTTTACAAATAACCGGATGAGAATATGATCCAGAAAACGGCACCCGTCTTTGTAGCAAATAAATCCTAGTGTTATTCTAGTTCAGTAAACAGTTGCCTATTTTTACTCTGACTTAAAGGACCGAAGCCATACACAAGAATAGCGCACACCATGAAAACCCAGAGCTTGCTCACCACTAACACTGTCTCCAGAGGGCCTGGGATGGAGTCCTCCCAAGACTGCATGAGGACTATGCTGAACAGGCTCCCAGCTTCCAAACCCAAGACTTCTAATTCCTAACATTATAGATTACTGTAATTTTATATTTTGACAACAGGCTCATTTTGAATTTACTCCAGTTGACTCTACCACTTACCCTTACTCAACAGCTGGGCATATACCTGGCAACCCAGTTACACGGCACAGAAGAGCAAATGCACTCTTGTAACCAAAGATTTCAACCGAAATAAAAATCAAAATAACCTCTCTTCAAACTGGAACACACAATGTGTTGAACAATGCAGTATTTCAGAAAACTGAACTTGGAAAGTTTTGCAAACTGGCACTCCCTATTCAAAGCAGACAATTCTTTTCTGATTAGATCAGCCCTTATAGCCAGCCATTGGGATAATAAGTGCAGTAGTGAAGTCATCGTATTGGTCACTGATGGGAAATCAAAACTGGCTCCCAAACACATCAGGAAACAATGGCTTCCCCAGGTCTCCAGCCTTTCATAGAGTACGCTGGCCAACAAGCTTCTTTTCCTCTCCAAAACTAAGTGAAATTCGGAACATCTGTACAGCCAAATGCAATTTGATGACCTAAGCATTTCAAAACCACAAAGAGTGAGGGAAATACCCCCCTTGATTTCTGTCTGTGGAATCTTGGGCAAAATGTCTTAAGAAATTTATGTTTGAGTGCATTACTGGCAGTAATATTAGCATCAAAATGAAGTAATGAGAGATGCACAGTGGCCACTTATATTTAATTTTCTGTTATTTACCAGGACAAATAAGACAAGCTTTTAAACAAAGTCTTTTTCCTCAAGACTGGCCAAAATCAGCAGTCCGGTTATTTCTTTTTCAGTCACCTTAAATTACCCACTCACCACTGATACTGAACTTGATTGGACAAAAAAAATTAAAAATAGAAAAATTAAAAGCTGTATTTTTTCCACATATACATTGTAGACCTTCTTGACTTTTTTTACAGCCTATTTTGCAATATTTCTCTTTTTTTAACTTTCTAGGGACAGCTAAGTAAGAATATTAAAAAAAAAATAAGCAAACCTCAGTACATTACATACACAAGCAAATGCCCAGATATGAGTAGGCTTAAAATATCAGTGCACTTGCTCAGAGTGGTATTATCCACAAGAGAGCTTTGGCACAAAGGAATTCCAGTTGTGTTTACAAAAATGATATGCAAAGTCTAAGAATGCCTGTCACAGAACACATTCTAGAAAGGCATAAAACATGACTGCAGGAAGACTCTGAGCTGCAGGGAGCTCGGAAATTCTGTTAGTCAGCTTTAGATTTATATTAGTAACAGAAAACTGCATGCACTTTATTTAATTTGCAGAAACTGAGTTACTAACCCCAAGGCAAATATTCAGGAGACGCACTTGGACCCATCACAGGAAACCACTGTTAACTCTTTATTCACACACATCGGTGAGCCATCCTCACAACGGAATACGAAACAACCGTGAACTCGCAATAACACTGGTCTAGGCATACTTAAAAATACATTTCAGGAGACACAAAGACTCAACATGGGAAAGTACCATTTCCATTTTAGCTAGCATATTAACTTCAAAGTCAAAGCATTCCTAACATATATGTCCATGAGAATCAAGTTGGCACAAAATTTCCTGAACCTAAACGATCAGCAGAAAAAACATCTCAAATAGACGTCTTTATATTTAAATATATGACCAACTCTGTGATTAAAGTCTTCTTTTTATCATGATATGAAATAATTTTGGACTGCATTAAAGTTAGAATATAGTCGTAAGTAATAACTTTTTCACATAAGTACAATTTTTTTTTTAGAAAAAAAAATGATGTGGTGGTTGATGGTGTGCTCAATACAAGAACCTTTGTAGGTAGGTCAAGCCTATAGCAGGTAGGACCAGCCAGGCTTGGAAATCTCACAGAGAAGTAATGGCAACCACCCTCCTAGGAAGAATTATGGCTAGGCTTGGTGCTTAAGAGCTTCTACAAAGGAAAAGAAAACGCAAAGTGCTTCTTGGAAACAGACCTCCCCCGCCCTCCATTCCACCGCCTACCCTTAGGGCGTCTCCGAACCCTCTCCCACCCAGCTCTGTTCTGGGGTACAGGATTTCATCCAGAGCACCTGACGGTCCACAGGGCTGGTTCCGGCTGCTGTTTACTTGTGCCCACGCGGGGGTAGCTCTGATTTGGGAAAGGTAAAACGGTTCCCACCGGCCCTGCCCCGCCACGCAGCCCATCACAGGGATCTCGTACCTTTGTACCTCTCCAGGACGTCCTCGTAGGCCTGGAGGTACTCCTGCTCCTCCACGTACAGGTAGGCGGCGGGGGACAGGTACCCCGCCATGCCGGGGTCTGGGGTGCTGGCCGCGCCCGTGGGCCCGCGACCCGGGAGGGGGCGTCAGAAATCCCAGGCTGGAGGGACAGCGCGGCGGCAAGCCGGGGACGGCGACCCCAGGGAAGGCTTCGGGTGGCCGCGGGCGGTGGCGCGGGACAGGCAGCCTCCTGAGCCTGCGCCCCGGGCCACGGCGCTGCGGAGGACAGCGCTGCCCCGCCGGGATGCGCCGCGCTTCTGCGGCATCTCCGGGCTGCGCCGCAGACGCCCGCCCGGGAGGAGGAGCAGCAGCGCTGGGCTCCGGCACCGCCCTCTGGCCCGCCCACCGCCCTCCGCCCGCCGCTGGTCCCAGCGCGGTTTCTATTTGGGACCCACAACAGGTGCGGGGAAACAAAGCCCCGGGGCTAGTCCCTACTGAAGGGGCTGGAGGCTCTCCCCGTGGAAGGGGTATCGTCGACCATATTGGAAGTACTTTCCCTAGCCCATCTGACGGCATAGAGGACCAGGTCACTGTAACGGGACGAAAGGGACCGATCCGCGTCCTGGGGACGGACGTCCAGACCTGGAGGCCTCTGGAGGTGGCAGGGTGCTTCAGGGCCTGACAGTGCCTCCAGGGTCAGAGCTGCTGCAGACCAGCCGGCGGCCCCTCCCTTCTGCCCCCCAGAGCCTGCCGGCGCATCTGCTGCTGCTCTAGGAAGGACTGTCCATTCACCACAGTCCACACTACTGCCCCTCCCTCTTCCCTTGTATTATTCACTAAACATAGTACCAGCATCCACTGAGCAAAGGGGATATAGTTCTCTTAAATTTGGTTCTCCATATGCTAAAATGAGTAACTTTAAAGGAGCCCAAGATGAACCAACTGGCACTAGGCAGCTGTGGATGGAATCCTGCATCCTCATTGTGGGTCACCAGCAAGTAACTGATTATCTTCACGGGCAAGTATGGGAAGATAGTAACTAAATGAAGCTCTGAGAATAAAAGAGTTTTTTTAGTGTTAGCTACCACTATTTCCATGCATAGAAAGCCCACTCGTTAACAACCATCTGGATATATGACACTTCTCTCTAAGTCTTCCATCTCCTATTTCCTCCTTTTGTTTCTACTGGCCTCTCCCCCCTTGACTCTTCCTTCGTTGATGTTTAGTGCTATGGAATTGAAACCATCTTCTGTCAACACTATATGAGGATGAAATATGCTTGAAAAGTGATTTCTGTTAGAATCAGGGCAGGTAACTCCTCCTCGGCAACTGACCTGCTTTTATTTCCCCAAATAAAGCACCTCATCTCTCTTCTCTAGCTAGATCACTTGTCTAGCTTGGTCTCTGGTCTGAGTTTGATCCCTGCGTATAAATAAAACTCAATAAGCCGTTCTTGTGCATATTAGTTTATGTAGTAACCTTGGGACAACTTCTTGAAATGAAGAGTTAACGATGAGTTCCCACTTCCACATGTCATTCATACAGACAGCCCTCGCTGAATACACAGTAAGGCCACGGAAGGAAAAGTCCACGACTTCATCAGCAACTGACACCCAGTAGCATCCGGTTTTATGAATACAGTCAGCACATATTTTAGTGTTTTAAACTGTCCACTTAAAGAGCCAGTCAGAATGGACACAATTAGCATCTGGGGTTCAGCCTTTGCCCCAAGCATTCTTGAAACCATAATAGTGGGTGGATATGCTAGTACTAACAGTATAATCCACAGGAAAGCAACCAGAGCACAGCATTAAGAACCTGGCTTTGGAGTCAAGACCGTCCGAATCCAGATCCTAACTGATGGACGGCCTTGGGTGCTTCTACTCACTGAGGGCATCTATGAACTGAGAAAACCACAGGTCCTATTGTATAGGGTGCTTACAGGCCTCCTGAGATGTATCTGTACCTGCTTAGAAGACACGGCACAATGCACATGGCTATCACATCACTATAGAGTATTTTCCATGTTGCAAAAATGTTTTACGTTATCTACTTCCAGCTTCCATGTCTCTGTCCTATTTATCACCACATGAGTCTTCAGTTAGGAAACTGGAGCTAAGAAAAGTTCAGTAACTGTCCAACCATACACAGCTAGAGATGGGCATAGTTGTGTACAGCTGTAAGCCTGGCACTGGAGAGATGGCGGCAAGAGGGTCAGGATTCATGGCCGGCCTCAGCACGCTGACAGAAAACTTGTGCCGAATGAGAACCTGTCTCATAAAACAGCAACAACAGACTCAGGGATGGTGGCAGAGGAGGAATTAAATCCAAACTTTCCTACATTCAGAATCGGATCCTCCAGTGCAGTGGTTCTCGACGTTCTTAATGCTGCTGCCCTTTAATACAGCTCCTCATGTTGTGGTGACCCCCCTCAGCCATAAAATTATTTTATTGCTATGTCATAACCGTAAGTTTGCTACTGCTATGAATCATAATGTAAATATCTGATATGAAGGATATCTGACGCAAACCATCTGAGGATAGCGACCCCAGGTTGAGAATCACTGCTGCAATCAGCCAATCCTAGTGTTAAAAAAAAAATCTCTTTTTAAAACATTACCACTGAAGAACCAACTGCTTTTACAGGTGATTTCAAGATGGAAAACCCAACTGACAATACCCTACAGCTAAGGACAGCGGATTTAAATTATTCACATCTAAAATGCACTTCTACAATGTTGCGAAGTCCCCGTCCTTACCTATTATTCAGTCTCAGTGATCTGAGAAAGAGACGCTGAAGCCCTATAACTGCAGAGTTTAATAAAATGAAGTGACAATAACTCCCTCACCCCCGAGACAGCATTTGTCTGTAGCTTTGGAACCTGTCCTGGAACTCACTCTGTAGATCAGGCTGGACTCAAACTCACAGAGATCTGCCTGCCTGTCTCCTGAGTGCTGGGATTAAAGGCGTGCGCCACCACTGCCCAGCAGTAAATATTTTTTCAGTGCCGTGCATCAAACCAAGGCCTTGGGCAGCCAAGGCAAGGGCTCCACCACTGAGCTATCTGTAGATAGCGATCAATAAAGTATCAGAAACATGTCACCATCACTGACTTCCTAGAACACAAACCTGATTGCATTACTGCACTGCTCTAAAACCTTTCAGCGTCTCCACTGTGTGCAGCAGGAGCAGCCCCAAGGGCTCCATACTGCAACTCCCAACGTAGTTTCTACCCTCCTTGCAATCCCTATACTTAGCTACACACGCTGCTTGCAGGTCACATTTAAACAAGTCCCCTGTCTTTGCTCACGCTGTTCCCTCCCTTTGAAGTGGCCTTCCCTGTCACCCTAATTCTATCAAGCTCTTTTGATCTCAGATCAAGTAGTACTTCCTCTCAACACCCTTCCAGGAGCCTCCCACATCTCCCTTCTCCCCAAGGTCAACGAGACTCCTCCGGTTCTTTTAATATTAGGTGCGTCCAGCCATGACGGCTAATCTCTCAAAGCATGTTGTAACCATCTGGCAGCTCATCTATTTGTCATATTAACTATGACTTTTTAAAGGCAGAACTGTGTTCTATTCTGTGTTTTACTCAATAGGCATGTGTTAATGACAGATGAATTAGGTTATCCTACAGCCCACGTGGTTTTTTGACTCAGGGGACATTTCACAAACAACTCCGCTCTAATGGCCTTAAGAACTATCACACAAACTTCCCCCCATTTCCGACCTGCACTCCATCTTTCACAAGCGACGAATTCCAAACAAGAGCTGAGTTCCAAGAAGAACGTCAAATGTGTTGTAAAAGTAGAAGTGGAAGTTTTAGTGGCATGCTTTCAAAGTATCCTTATCACCTGGCTCCCTTAGACAGACTATACCCTCACTGCACTGGGTAAACAGTGGCCAGTCTGATACATAATACCCCTGAATCTCCTAATTTAGACACACAAGGGATTAAATAGACACTATGGACTGGCTCCAACTCTGTCCTCCTTGTGGGATTATGATTTATGATTTGCATAGCAAACATGTAATTTACGAATATTTTAAAAAGCAGTGATATAGCTGGGTGGTGGTGGTGCACACCTTTAATCCCAGCAGAGGCAGGAGGATCTGTGAGTTCGAGGCCTAACAATAGCTAACAATAGCTAGTTCCAGGACAGGCGCTGAAGCTACAGAGAAACTTTGTCTCAAAAAAAAAGTAGCAATATGCCTCTACACTTCCATATCGTTTGTTGTTCATTTAGTTTTATTCTATTTTTTGAAGAATTTGTGTGACTTTAGAAGTATATACTTTGAGGTCTCAGTAACCCATCTCAAACTCAGCGGACATTTCAGTGACCAGCACTAGCCTCTGCCCTCAGATCTGCAGTTCCCTCTTCACCACTGCTCTCCCTGACCCCTCCATGCCTTTGCTTCCTACAGTGCTCAGTGGCGGGTAAGAGCAGCTCCCGTGACATATGCCTGCTAACATGTTCTGCAGTTTATGTAATCACATTCCCACTAACAAACACCTACCTGTTTCTACCTCATAAACTCCTTTACTACACAAACAAAACATCCACCTCCTGCAAAAACCACATGTCGGGTGTGGTGGTGCATGACTTGGATCCCAGCATCTGAGAGGCAGAAGTTGGCGGATCTCCAAGAGTTTGATGCCAGCCTGACCGACATAAGGAGTCTCAGGCTAGCCAGGGCTATACAGTGAGCCTATATAAAAACACACAAAAACCGAAACAACAACAGAACTACACGGAATAGGCTCCCTGCTTCGATGCCTAAGGCTTTCCACGCTGACAGCTTGTATACACCTTCCCTTCACCTATGTTCTCCTTTGGCTGAGCCAAAAGTCTGTGTCTGCTAGTGTCCTTCCGCTCCGTGAGGCTTGAGCTGCAGTGAGCTCTCAAGAAGACAGAGGCAGGCCCAATGACTAAACACAGACAGGAGGGCAGTCAGAGCCAAGGCCCAAACCACCTCACTCTCACTTGGCTTCCAAAGGCCATCGTCCCTCCCCTTCCCCTTCCTGCTCCACCCCTCCTTCTCCAAGGCCAAAAGAAGCTCAGGGCTGTTGCCCCAGAAACCCTGACTACAGAGTGATTGGCCAAGCTGTTTGTTTCTCTCATCATTAAAAAATCTCACTGGGGACCCTATGGAGACTCTAGGCACCCTGATGGCTGAAGACAAAGCCCCAGTGGTGCAGTACCTGGGAAGCAAAGGCAACAGCCCCCAACCCTGCCTAGTTAACAACTTGGGGACAGGAGAGGGAAGGTGGCCTGAACATCTGGCCTTTAGCCTTTGGCCTTTGTAAGTGAATCTCCAGGGAAGTACCCAGCCCATCCTGCCCTATTACCATTCCAAGAGTGGGGAAAAACTTAAAGGAATGCAGAGCTATCCCCTCTCCTGTGACCGACCCGCACAACCCGCATGTATGCCTGCACAAGCCCCAGGGGAGCTACGGGCCTGAAAGCTGTTTCCTTGGTGTTCTCAGCTTTCAGCTATGTGAAACAAGCTATCCCTCGCACAGGACAGAAACACCGGCCTCTCCCCATGTATTAATTAATCCAGAGTCCGTGATGGTCCCTCACAAACACTAAGGACACAAAGCACCTATGGACATGATGCATACAGAAAAGCTACATTAAAAAAAAAATGTTCAAATTGCTGGGTTATGCTCAGCATCCTAGGTACCAAAAACCATGAGACTTGAGTTAGACATGCGTATCTCAGTGCCCTTGGGGGGGGGGGGGGGAGAGAAAAGAAAAGAAAGAAAACGAAGTCTGGCCTCCCCCAGCTTCCAGCAAAATCCTCCAGAAAGTCTACGGCATTAATACTCTCTGGTTGCCTCGATGGTCAGTGTGCATCCACAGAAAGTTTAGCACAGATACCTGTAAATATTTGCTTGCTTTCAGAATCTATCGATTCATCCAACCAGAAAGCAGGGCCAAACAGCTTAGTCACCAGTGCAGGGAGGAGAAGCGCTCCGGGAAGTAAACATGGTCATTTCCTCCCCCACCTGAGACAATTTCTACCCAGTGCATCAGCTTGCAGATACAGCACCAGGGAACAGATGGGCGAATTTCTGCCACCCCCCATCCCCTCCCCCACTTACCTGCTATCCGAAGCACAGCCCTCTCAGCCGGGTCCAGCACCGAGCCCCCATGAATCTTCCTTTTGGACCGCTCATGTTTAGGCAGATTCCAGGGTAAGGTGTCTCCAGGAGCTGGAGATGCTGAGCCAGATTTCTGGCTGAAATCATCCTCGTCAGAAAAATCCGCAGAGGAGGACATGGAGCAGCGGTAGGACGCGTTCCCGGAGCTCTGAGGAGGATGACACAGGAAAAGCTTAGCGGCAGAACGCTCACAAACGATCCCCCGCTCACAAATGATCATCAGTTACGATAACTCTGCCCCCTCCCCACCTCCAAGCTGCTCTCTCTGCCCGCCAGAGAAAACACACGCAAATAAAAATAAAATGAACTCCAGGGCTCACCATATTTTCTTGGCCAAGTCTGCTCCAACAGAAACAATAAGCAAGCAGTTCCAATGCATGAAGACCAGAAGGAAGAAGTGTGTGGCCTGCGCTCCAGCCACCAGCTCAACAAATGACTAGCCCAACAATGAAGCCAGAATCAACAGCCTTCCTGTGACAAATCTATAGTATCTGGCTCCCCCAGCAGGACAGAAGAAACATTTTCCATTACTAGCCTTCTGGTTAATTCATTAATGCAACTAACTTTGAGTTTCAAAAACAAAGCACAAACGCAGGATGTTGGGTCCCACCTCCTTTCCGTTTCAAGCCGCCTAGTCGCAGGAACCTCCTTTTAAGCAGTTTTGAGCCCTGTGTCCTCTTTATTTAATTTTCTGCATGAGCCTGAAGCAGGTTCCCAGAAAAGGCCGAGGAGGGAGGGAAGGCTGATTCTGAGAAGAGCCTTTTCTTAAGACTGGGAGAGCACAAAAGCCTGTTTTCAAAAGCCAAAGGCAACGCCAATAAACAAACATCTGAACTCAGTTTAGAGTTCTTGAGATAATTTAAACTTCCAGTGGGGAACAACTGCCAATAATGTAAATGAGAAGGACACAGCGCAGGGACAGGAAGCCAAGTTCTCAGCTGAAGCCATCGCATAGTAAGATGAGAAACACAGACTTTTACCAAAACGCTTTGCCTGAAGGTTATTCCTCCCAGATCCTGCAGGAGCTCGGTATCCTCAGACTCAGATTTTTCATAAAAAGGCACACAGTGCTATTCCCTTCTTTTTCATTGGATTGTGACTATTTAGACAGTCTACAGCTCAGGGAGAAAAAGGTGCCGAATGTCTGTGCTGTGGAGTGGATTAAAAACTCTCGAAAATATTGAAGGGTACTCTTCATTTGCCTCTTTGCTGGGGCTCAAGGTGACGATGCCAAACTAGCAAAACTTGAATTCCTCGAGATGAAAGCTGTAGCCATGGGTTCCCAAGCAGCAAGCTGCAGGCAGAAATCTCAGTGAGGCAAGCTCCAATTTGAAGCAAAAACACTGGTAACCGCAGCAGCAACGGGATGTATGAGCAACATCCCAGCACTCACACAGGACCCGATAAACAGGCTATGACGGCATCAGGACCACCGTTCAAACCACAGCTGTTCAGGGCCAAAGCACGAAGCATGGTAATATTTATCTAATTTATGTTCACTTTCCGGGTAATATGAAGACAGTAGGGAAAATAAATGAATAAACTTAAATTTCTGTATTTTAAGCCACAGCATTTGGCTGTCATCAACCCAATTTATTTCCCTAAGCTTTTCTGAAAATCCAACTTGAGTTATCTGAGGTTTGCTGTTGGTGGGATCTAAAGGGAGGGGGAGACATTCTTAAGGACTTTTAGGGGTTATTGGAGTTCTCTGGTTTCCTCGTGTTCTACTTGTCCTTTGTTAAGGCCATCCTTTACCTTTGAGATTGTACTATTTTAGTGAGACCAGTAATTTGCTAATCCGTCCTGAGATGGGAGGAATAACTGTGCCTTTCCAAAAACCACTGGTTATTGATTTTTGCAGAGTAAATTTTTTTAATGGTCAGAGTCTCAGCTGACTGAACAACAAAATGTGATTTATGCCATGACAGCAACACTATTAATCACCTCACAGCCAGATGGGAACAGTGACTTCCCTGGACCCAAGGGTGTTGACTGGCACAGCCTCTAATCTGGCCATATAACTGATAACTAGATAAGAGAACAGTAAGAAAAAAAATTATCAGGACCACGTCTTTCAACAGTTTACTATAGGGACATACAGACCACACACATTTATATCAGACATGCTTCTAAGCAGTAACGCCCCTACTTGTCTACAGGGTTCAAACCTTTTAACAGTTGGAGTATTACACTTTTTTTTCCCAAACACACACTGACCAAAATCACTTTTAGAACTGGAGGTACGTTCTACAAAATGAAAGCCCGTTTGAGAGCTGGAAAATTGAGACTATATTTAAATGAAGCTACTTCTAGTGGAGAGCTCACATAAATTTTTATATCCCTTATTGATCTGTAATGACTTGCCAAATCATGTCACTATCTTGGGGCTGGAGAGAATAGTATGAGAACACTACTGTGTTTTATTTGTTTGGAGAAAAGTAAACAGTTCTCTGACCCAAACTCTAGAGCCTGACCTTTGATGAGGGCTTAGGACAAAGGAAAAAGACTCCAAGAGCATCAAAAGCTCCACGATCCTAGTTCTTATTCTATTGATTGCCTGAAGATCAACTCCTATTGAAATACAAGTATCTATGTCCATCTATAGGAGACTGGTTAAATATACTGTATCTATCCCATGGGCTACTCTGTAGCAGGTAAACAAAAAAGTTGATCTCCATTTAACAAAGAAGAAATAATTCATATATAATGAAACCTTTAAAAAATCCATATACATATGTGTACCCACTGTGTGTATAAAAAGACAGATGATGTATTACTACTCAAGAGTGGTTGTCTCTGGGCAATGACAAAGATTAACATGATTCATTTGTTTCTTACAATTTTTAAATTCACCAAAAGGAAATGTCCAGAGAAAATATCAGATATGGAAACTATATGTTTGGGGCTCAGGAGCCCCACTGCAAAGTGAATGGAGCCCACTGAAGCCTCCTTCCAGAGCAAAACAAATAAGCCATTACACAGAAACTACATCAGCAAATGCACAGGCTTCTCTGGCCTCCTGACCCAGGGGTTAGGGCTCCAATTCACACCACCCTCTGTCATCACAGCTTGTAGATAACAAGGGAAATAGGGGCTAGTTCTCCAGAAAGGGAAAGGGTAATTGGGCTGTGAAGACAAAGCTGACATTTGTCGCTCTCCTTTTTTCCCCATGAATCGGTGAGCACTACCTCTGTACTCATACTGAGTTTCTATAACCAGAAGAAATAAAAACACAACAACCCTCACCGGGTCTTCTACAACTCGAGACAGTAAACCAATTTTATCAAATTAGATCACTAAAAGATCACTCTAACGTTCCTGATAGCCAGTTCATTTACATGGTACAAAAACAACCCAAATATTCTAATGCCAGGATAATTACATAATATGACATTTTAAAATGGACAGTAACTTTCTACTTGAAGTCCCAGGACAGAATCTGCACCGTCGACAGTGGGATTGCCTAACTGGATGTGGCCCAGCCTGCAAGGCCTGATCTGTGAGAAGCTGCCAGGAAATTGTCTTGGCACTGGGTACCCTCTAAAGTCACTGGGAAACAAGTCCAAAGAGAAGGATTTTGTGAAAGAGCCAGACATTCAGAGTCCCATGGGTTGAAGAGCACACTCTCAATGGCCCACACACTCATCGCCTATCCACATGTCTATATATGTATGGTTCACATTAATTTTTTAGAAAATAAGAGAAGAGGGGCTGGAGAGATGGCTCTGAGGTTAAGAGCACTAGCTGTTCTTCCAGAGATCCTAAGTTCAATTCCCAGCAACCATATGCTGGCTCACAACCATCCATAATGAGACCTGGTACCCTCTTCTAGCCTACAGGCACATATGCAGACAGAATACTGTATATATAATAAATAAATAAATTTTGAAAAAAAATAAAAATAAGAGAAGATTTACACAAATCCTGATTATGGGTTATTTTATAAGATATCTTCCTAGATTCTGCAAAACAATTCATAGTTTGAAACATTCTTCC
This sequence comes from Microtus pennsylvanicus, assembly GCF_037038515.1. Lineage (NCBI taxonomy): Eukaryota > Metazoa > Chordata > Mammalia > Rodentia > Cricetidae > Microtus > Microtus pennsylvanicus. Next base: position 36,011,529 of record NC_134585.1, read on the forward strand.
TAAAAAGAAGGGACTCTTCAGGATGTAACAGACCAAAAGGGCCACCAAATATGTACATGTGTGTGCATGAGTGCATGTGTGTGAGAAGAGAGAGAGAGAGAGAGAGAGAGAGAGAGAGAGAGAGAGAGAGAGAGAGGAACCATGATTGAACTTTTTATTATTTAAATAAAAAGGAAAGGAAGGGAAGGAAAGGGAAGGGGAGGAGGGAGGGAGGAATGGAGGAAGGAAAAAAGAAAAAGAAAGGAAGGAGAGAGAGAAGGAAAGAGGGAGGGATGGAGGGAGGGAGGGGCTAAAAACACATCCTAAGGAGAATTGGGAAAAATCTAAACATGAGTCATGATGGTTTATCAGATATATCAGGACTGTGACTTTCTAAGGTGTGGCAGTAATATGATAGTTATAGATCTTAAGGACATGCAGACTAAAGAAACGTGATGTCTGTAATTATTCTTAATTGAATTAAACACAACTAGCCACTGTGCTGGCAGGATAACTACTCTTGACTCAGGGGACGGGTCCAAACAAAGAATTGAGGGGAAATACATAAAAAGTCTTTTTGGCTGCCTGTAGTGGAGAGGGAGGGTAGGGACTAAGCCGAGCCTAACCCTTGCGAGACAATACAGGTGCTCTGCACTTGTCTGGCATCCTCAGCCCTTGTCTGGCCTTGTCTTAGCTATGCTCTCCAGACCCATGATCCTCCTGCCGCAGACTCTCAAATGCTGGGATTACAGGCATCTGACACCACATCCTCTTGCTCTTTTCCACAAGTATCAAAGATTAGCTTCCTCTTGTTTTAAGACTTAAAAGTCACATCCCGTTTATGAAGCTCCACGTTGTTTATCTGTCCATCCACTGGTGAACACTTCAGTTGATTCCAGAGCTTGGCTAGTATGGATAATGAACGTGATTGCGGCATTAACTAAGGTTCCCATTAAAAGCATGGCTTCGGACTGGAGACATCTTCCCTAGAATTAGGACTGGCTTTCTTCCAGTTTAACCAGCATATTCCACACAGTTGCATCGTTTACTGAGTGACTGTAATCAGGGACTAGACTAAGCATTTAATTCATTAGTTGAACATCTGAAACAACAACCCAAAACAGAAAAAGATTTTGGGGGAACTTGAATTTCTTATCTACATTCACTCTATTAGAAGAACGTGGAGCCAAGACTTGGCACCTTCCAACTGCAAAGCCTGTGTTCTTGATTGTGCTGTGAACTCGGGAAAACAGAACATGCTCAAAACCCTCTAAGATCTTCCCATGTATTTGCATGAAAGTAGTAGTTTGAGGTCATCCTGGGCTACACAGCAAGAATTAGCTTAAAAGACAAAGGTATGGAAATAAAGACAGCAAGGACTAGCTTGTATTTAATATCTACAAATACAACTTTTCACAGGAAGAATATTTTAAATAATTTACCACAGAGGAAAACAAACACATCCCTGAAAACAGTCCCACAAAACAGAAAGAAATCAGGGCCACAAACTATAATACCAAGACACTTCTGGTATTATAGACAATACTTAATCTTGCATTTTATGATAATGTTTGTTTATATCAGCCAGTTGAAAATATGTCTTGCCTAACTATAGGCGCCTTCCTTGAAGGAACACGAAAGATGCTGGAAGTACAGAGCAATAAAATAGCAGACTTACAAGTAAGTATCTCTCCTTATAAATTCAGCTTAAAATGTATCTTCTAGGAATACTATAGAAACACTGATACAAATAAATCAACTACAAGGGAACAGTGGGATCTGACTGGACCACTAAACTGCAGCACAGCACACCTCTGGGAGAACACTACCCAGTGTTGCCAAGGGCTGGCAAAGACTGGTGTGAGTGGGTATAGTGGGGTCAGCCGGGCAGTTTTCAAAGGCAAATTAATGGCAAATACTTAACACTAAGGAGACTTCATATGAAAATTCAGGTATGGAACAAACCCACTTTTCATTCTGGCACAGTCTTCACCTGGCCCTTTTCCTTTTTTTATGATACATAGTACGAGACTCCAGTCATCAATTCAGGGATTGATACCATTGTATTCAGAGAATAAAGGAAAGATAAAGGGTGGGAGGAAGGAGGCACAATGCTAAGCAACAGAATGGGAGTGAAAGTGTTTTTGTTTTGTTTTCTTTTTTGAGATGGGGTTTCTCTGTGTCACCCTAGCTGTCCTGAAACTCACTCTGTAGACCAGACTAGCTTCAAACTCACAAAGATCGATCTGCTCTGCCTCTGCCTCTGAATGCATCACCACTGTCTGGCATCAAAGCATTTGTTGTTGTTTTGTTTTGTTTTAAACATTTATTTATTATGTATACAGTGTTTTGCTGCAATCCTACACACCAGAAGGAAGAGGGCACCATATCTCACCATATCTGGTTGTAAGCCAGGGTGTGGTTGCTGGGAATTGAACTCATGACCTCTGGGAAGAGCAGCCAGTGCTCTTAACCTCTGAGCCATCTCTCCAGCCCCATCAAAGTGTTTTGAATAAGACAAGAACTATAGAGGATGGCTAGAAAAAAGACAAAATGGAGGCAGTATGGAATATTTTAGTTAAGTGGGTATCCAACAATACCAGGTGACATCAGTTTTCTCTAAGTGCTGAGTCAATCTCCTTGATTATGGTAAATATCTTTAATTTTCAGGAAATGTTAGAGAATTATATGAGACTACAGATGCTGACTCATGCTTCCCAGGAATCTCGCCCGATACCCACTGGCTTCCTGCTGGTTTGATGTTCCCTGCATTAACCTACCTACGCAATGTCATGAGAGAGACTTTGATTCTAAGTACTTCAAAACAAGGATGTGGCTATGGTTCCTGTTAGAAAGAAGATACAGGCTAGCGTCATCATATCTTGTGTAGAGCCTGAGGCATAAAAGCAGACCCTTTGCAGAGTCCATACGCCCTCTGCCATCTATGCTGTCTTGTAGAAATTTGAAGTTGCATACATTATGACTGAGTGAATATTGGATAATAGCTGTGTGACCTTGAGAAAACTGCTCCTGTGGGCTTTCATTGTTTCATCTGAGAAACAGGAAACATGGCGGTGCTGATGTGTGCAGCTGCACTGGCAGAAGAAATGAGCATTCTTGAAATTTTAGATACTAGGTGATGCTACCTACTCACGCTTGCTCTATCCAAGAGCAGAAGGCTGACGGCAGGGCACCAGGAAGGTTGTATGACTGCTGCAGAGACAAAGTCCACCAAATTCCCTTATCTGTCGTTTCCAAACTGAGCAGATAAAACGTTCTGTTGTGTGGGGGTGCCCTTGTGTCTTTCCAAAATGTTCCTTTTTAATTCGCTGTTTCCACTACTAGAGACAACAGCAAAAGACTAAATGTACCAGGATACCAGCATTTTAAACCACTGTGGCTGCTTAATTGTTCCCGACTGACATGTAGAGAAGGTTGTATCTCTACAGGTCCTATGCTTCCGTTTCATTACCTATTTTCCTTAATGAAATTGCAGAAAATTGCTTTCACAAACATGTTCTCACTTCAAGCAGTTATTAAGTCAAGAATTACTTCTTTATTAAAAGACACTGTGCGCACACACACACACCAAACTTTTGTTATCACACTGAAATAAAGCCTGAAACTGCCGCTATCTCGGTGGGGACCTCCAATTGCCGCACCCCCGCCCCATGTCTGCGCTCTGTGCTCTGGCACCCAGTTCGTGAGCTTCGGGCAAGGGAGCTGGAGGTTAAAATACACAAACACACACAGACAGAGAGACAGCGACGCGGGTCCTTGAATTCCCCAAGAATGCCTCTTTATTGTGTTCAGGGGCAGATTATATAGAGATAGCCGTGCCCCAGCCAAACCCACCAAAAACCACTCTCCTGCCATAAGGAACTCCTGAAGGTCTCGGCTCAGAGCAGCTGTAGGCACTCAGATCGGAGATTACAAGAAATTCAGGATCTGGGGTCTCACTGCTCCCAACATGAAACCTTAGAAGAAGTTTCCACTTAGAAGAGCGAGCTGCCACACATGCACTGAGAAGAAAATTCTCCCCCTTTCAACCACACTTGACTGGGACCTAGAACCTGGCTTCAGCAGGTGGGACCCATGCGCACTGAGGTTCAGGGAGGGACATTTTCCAACTAGGGCTAAAAACACCAGTGTCTCCTCTTTTTTCTTCTCCTTCCCAAGCACAGGTTTTTATTTTTAAGGTTACTTTGGGGCCTGCAAGACAGCTCAGCAGGTAAAGCCCCTGTAGTGCAAGCCTGGTGACCTGAGTTGTAGGAGAAGAAAACCAATTCCCAATTCCCAAAAGGAATTGACCTCTGACCTCCACATGTGCCCCATGGCAGGAGCACACATGCGATAATAGCAGTAATAATGGTAGTAGTGATTTTTAAGGTTATTTGAAATTATTCTAAAAGCAGGGAAAAAGAGAATCTATTTGTACATTGGTCACTGCCACCTCATTACAAAGGTAATTACAGAAGGGTAATGAATAGACCAGTTTGATAATAAATAACGAAGGCTCGAACTACATCACCAAGATTAGAGACGGAGGGGAACAATGGATTTAAAATATTTAGAGAGAAAAAGAAAACCTGAGCAGAAGGCTGGCCAAGCAGTGGCTGACAAGGTCGTCAGCTAAGGGAGTTCACTATGACCAGTGAGAAGGTTGAAAATTAGGCTGGACAGAGTTAGTATGGGAGTCAGAGAAGAAAGGAGAGCAAGGGTCCCAAGGAGTCGACACAAGGAGCAGTGTGGATGCTGGAACTGTGAAGCCATTTGCTGACTCTAACTGTTTTAAGATACAAGGTTAAGTAGACAGAGACCCCCAAGAGACCTGCAGCACTGCATGGCGAGCTGTTGCTTACAGAAGCCGCACTAGTGAGCAGCACGCCGGCTCGGACAATCACAGCATGCTGCTAACAGTCTCCCTGAACTACTTGGTCCTTCCTTTGTGCTTTCCTCATATATACTGAGGACAAGGTGCATAAACCATTTGTGCACTGTCACCTTCCTTACGAGATACAACATCATGGGCCATAACGAATGTGTTATGTTATTATTAGCCGTGATATTGCTTAAAAACACAAAATAATAATACCCATATTTCTTCTGACCTCTGATTGTCTGAAAGCAGATGAACTGGTCCCACTGTGCTTATAGAGCAAGTGCACTCGCTCATTCACAGTGTCCCCAGCCCAGCCCTGCTCTCTTACAGTCCTCTGCTCTAGTTCACAGCCCCACCACTCCCTTGCTTGCTCATAATGTGCATGGATGAGTTGTGAATTCCAACCCCTGACCTTCCTCCCCTTCCCAGCTGCCCTCCTGACCCTGAAAGATTGCCTGTTTTGTTTTTATCCTCCTTTTCTCATCAAGGGCTTTCCAGCTGGTGTAATGCTTCCTCTAACAATAATATAAGCAAAGAATGTGTCAAAACACATCAGGACTGATGAGCTCACAGAGAGTGTGGCACAGTTTCAAGCAAGATGGGGTTCCAGTGCTGAGAGAACTCAGAAGCTACCTGCAATTGTCACTTTCTTGCAAAGGAAAAATTCGTTTTCTTAACCCCATGCCCAGCAGTGGAGACCAACACAAAGAAACTCGGTGGTAATTCTGTCGCATATCACTTTGCTTAGGTATTTTTTGTTGCTGTTTTGCTTGTGTATTATGGTTTTTGATCTTATGTTTTTAGGAGTTTTCTCTATATGTGTGTTTTCTTGCTTTTTCTTTGAGGTTTTTGTTTTGTTTTTACTCTGGTTTGCTTACTTTGTCTTCTAAAGAGAGAGAAAAAAGAAGGCATGAGTGTGGAACTGGTGGAGAAGTGGAAACACTCTGGGAGGAGTTGGGGTGGGGAAACTGATCAGAACATAATATATGAAAAATTTATTCTCTTTTCTTCTTCTTCTTCTTCTTCTTCTTCTTCTTCTTCTTCTTCTTCTTCTTCTTCTTCTTCTTCTCCTTCTCCTTCTTCTCTTCCTTCTTCTCCTTCTCCTCCTTCTTTTTCTTCTTCTTCTTCCTCCTCCTCCTCCTCCTCTTCTTCTTCTTCTTTTTTTCAAAGACAGGATTTCTCTGTGTAGTCCTGGCTGTCCTGGATCCTTTTGTAGACCAGGCTGGCCTGGAACTCACAGAGAGCCAACTATTTCTGCCTCCCAAGTAGTGGGACTAAAGGTGTGCACCACCACTGCCTGGCTATATTTAAAAAAATTTCCAATAAAAAAACAATGTGTCAAAATATATGGCAGTAACAAAAAGAGCAATGAATTTTATCAGAAAAACACTGCACAAAATGAGTGAGCAGCTGTCCACTTGTGCCCCACTCCATTCCCTCCACAGAATTGACCCTGTGTGTCCATAACAACAACAACAAAAATGTGTGATTTGGCTAGGCCAAGCAGCTAACTTCTGGTAAACCATCAGTGCAGACATTGTTCTTTTGTCATTTAAACCAGCAGACACCAAGTAAAGTGAATGGTCCTCCTCAACCAGTCAGAGGAGGTCTCATTGAGCACATACTCAGGTTTCCAGACGTTTCTTGAGGACTGCAACACAGATGTCCTGAGTTTCTAGAGTGAGACAAACAGAAGTTGGGCTCCGGACTGTTAAACCAGTTCTCACCCGAATTTCCAGGCTGCCAGCCTGCCCTACAAATTTTAGCGCTGCCATTTCCACAATCTCTTATGCTAACTTCTTAAAATAAGTTAGTCCGTGGATACACGTGTGTATTTGCACGTGCATATGCACAGGCACGTGTGTTCCATAACCAATGTCTGACTGGCGCTGCTTCTCTGATGAGCTGAACTGGGACAACTGGCTACCCAGGACGCCATCAGGTGTCTACGCCTTGCCTCGACTCCATTCTAGAGAAGCACAAACACTCGCTCCAGTTGTTTTTCCACTTACACTGTCTGCAAGGGCGTCCACCAGCCTGAGTTAGGAAGCCATGTGCTTCATCTCCTTAATTAACTCCCTAAGGGAAGAGCTGGACCTTTCCGACTCGTTCACATCCTGATGAGGACGATCACATCCTTCACTGGCTACTAGACACTATCAAAGCGGTATGGTGAGCCTCTACTAAAGCACAACACTAAATGTGTCCCACGCCTTTCACTTGGAGATTGAAAGGATGATATGAAAACCAGGCAAAAAACTTGGAATATCAACGATTATCGAAAAGGCACCTTCAGTGCAACATCTACATTGATGTTTTACCAAAAACTAGATGCTATGTTTTCACCAAAGAAACACACACTAACCTTCATTCCACAAAACCATGATTTTCAATGCAGATTTTTTACTAAGAAATAAAAAAAAATCTACCTCGCTTCATTCATTCATTATCTATAAAGCTTTTATTTCTAATCAAACCTTAAGAAATATGAGTCATTCATATGAGTGTGAGGTCATCAGACTATATCCTGGAAAAATATCTTGATAGAAAAAAAAAGGGAACCAAGGTTTGTTGAAGTAAAGGAAGAAAATGTTGCCTATTTCTATTGGGGGATATTATTTCCAGGTGTGTGACTTTTGTTTACACTGCATTTGTTTTACTCTGTGAGGCTGTGTTACTCTGCCTGTCTAAAATGCCCAATGGTCTTAATAAAGAGATGAATGGCCAACAGCAAGGACAGGTGGGGCTGGCAGGCCTGGAGTATAAAGAGAGAACGAACAGCAAGAGAACAAGGAGAGGATGACATCAAGGAGCCAGCTACACAGCAAACCATGGAGAAAGGAAGTAAAGTAAAGTATACAGAAATAGAGAAAGGAAAGCCCAGAGGTAAAAGGTAAATGGGATCATTTAAAATAAGATAAGCTGGCCAAAAGCAAGCCAAACTAAGGCTAGGGATTCATAACTAAGAATAAGCTCGTGTGTGATATATTTGGGAGCAGGGCGCTCCCCCCCCACCCCCGCACAAAGCCAAAAGAGTAAAATATCCTACAACATTTCATAATTTTCCCTAGAAATATTTTTCACCAACAAAGGCAGAATTTCTAAGGACCAAGTAAGTCCTTTCCTAACAGAAACCCAGGCTAGCTCAATTCAGGAGCTAGAAAAGACAAAGTACTTCAGCAGCCTGAAGCACCAACTCTGAATCTGTGGGTGGGTCTGCCGTCCAGCTCCTAGCTCTTCCTCAGGGCTCCCCAGGCCCAGGGACTGCAGCCTGATCTTCTCAGGGCCCCTCCAGTTCTCCATCGCTGATGTAATCTGAGGGAGTCAGAAGATCCGCCTCCACGCACTGGTGCCAGCACGTCTGAACTGCACCATTAGAGTTGCTCTTTCCGTGCTCCCCTGCCTGTGACAGGCTTGTAAAATGCACATGCTGATAAGAGGGACAAATAAAGCATGGATATGCATCTAAAGTAATTAGTAAGTTGTCAGCAATTTCCTCCAAAGAGGAGGTGTGAACCATCTGAAAGGAATTAAAGGAAGAAAGGGAAAGTATACTTTCTCACCATTGTATAAATTCTTGTCTTCTCATTAAGTAAGGAGGCCAGAGTTAAAATTCTTCCTACCAGAATGGAAACCACAGGAAGAATTCTGGGAAGTGTTAAGGTGTGACAGGGAGAGCAAAGGCTTTAATATGGGAGTGTTTACAGGGTTTCCATTCTGTCTCATACTAGCTAAGTGACTCTTGTACATATTGTAACTCATAACAATGTTTGTGAACCTTGGATCACTGAGAATAATGTCTCCTGTCAGAGTAGTGGTGCAGATCAGATTAATATATTCAGGTATTAAGACCAAATCTAGCCTACAATGGGACACTTTAAATAACACCCATCGTCTTGAAAAGCTGTGCTAAAGCTATGAGTTTCATTGAGCACTCCTACACTCTCAGCTGCAGAGCCTTAAACCATCTTCTAAGCCGCTGGAGCCCTTAGTCCTATTCTGTGCCACACAGGGACAACCAGCCCACTGAAACTAATAGAGGGGGCACACCGAAAGTACACAGTGAACATTCAGCAAATAAGACCCACATTCTTCTTATTCCAACTCCTGTCTAAATTCCAACTGGCCTCCTCGCTTCTCTCCTGGTCCCCAACAGTCATTCTTCAGACATTAGATTGAATCTTTAAAACATAATTAAAACGACAGCCCTGGCATGCCAGAAATCACCCAAGTCCAGCCCCGGCCGTGCAGCCCAGGATGGGCAGGTGCCACTACAATGAAAAATTTATGATGGAGAGGTGGGAGATACAGAAAAATGGAGCTGAGCACGTGCTAGGAAAAGAGGTGGGAATGTGATGGCGGTGACAGGTTACAGAAGCTGGGGTCTATATGCTGCCATCGTGCAGCAGGGTAGGGTAGGGTACAACTGCCTGGAGCTCATGCAGATGCAGACTCAGCCCGCTAACCTGCTAACCTGCCGCCCAACTGCAGGATTCTCCTGGCTCTGGACAACGAAGGAGGCCTGAAACAAGGAAAGTCTGGCTTTCTGGATTGGGTCTCCTCAAAGGATCACCATGGTCGGGAATACCATGGGAGGCCATGTAGGTGTCAGTGGTCCATGCTGCTGCCCCAGGACGTATGCAGTCTGTGTCGCTGCCCAATGCCTTGGTGATGCCTTCAGGCTGCTACCTCGGTTAGCCACGCTGACGTGAGTGGCATATGCAACCATCTGAGACCACATCGAGGCTTGTGGTCTGTGTAGCAGCTGAGGGCCATGGGTGCGTCAGTGGTCCTGATATAGCCAAGGGCCACATTGATGTCTGCTGCCTGTGTGACAACTGAAACTAATGCAGATGCCCACAGTTTGGGCTGCCACCTGAATCCATGTTAATAGCCCTGGGTGAGAAGTGGCCCCGCCCTGCTCCCAACACTGCAGGCTCTCCTCAGCCCATGGCTTCTGTCTCAGAGGCAGAGAAAGACTCATCCTCCCTTATGGGGCGGGCCACTAGGAATCTGATCATGTTCCAGTGAGCACATGGACAACATAAAATGAACTTTGGCTGGATGGGGGGTACAAAAGGGAGGAGGGGTACGGTCATGGGAAGTCTGGGAGGTGAGCAGGATGTGGCACATGATGTGAGATTCCAAATGATCAATTAAAAAGTGTTTTAAAACATTAATTAAAACGATTTCAAAATCATTCATATGCTAAAACCCTCCCATGACTTCCATTTCACTGGGTAAAATCCAAAACCTGTTTTTCCACCCACAAGGCCTTGGGATCCATCCTGAAAGATCTGCTCAAGTGTTAATTTTAAGAAAAAAAATCTAACCTAACAGTATGCTGAAAGTCACCACCCCTTGCCTCCTCCTTTACTCTGCCTCAGTTTCCCCAGCCGCACTGGCCCCCACCTGGCACTTTCCAAGTTTACTTCTTACTCTGTACTACCTGTGTCCCTCACTCAAGACAAACTCCACAGCTACTGCAGCTCCTACCACTCAAGACGATTCTGATGAAATGGGAGACCAGTTGGTGAATTCATCTCCAAAAGCACCTACACTGCCCCAAACATGCTGAAACCTCTCTAAATGCTGACTTCCTCTATAAAGGTCAGTTCCTCCAGTTTGTATTTCTTCTCCTGTCATCTGCCCCAAGTTTGTCCTGAACTGGGCAGGGGTGGGGGTGGGAAGCATAATCTCACATGGTCTTCCCACTTCACACCTAAGGGTCCCTAGTCATCAGCTTCCAGCAAGCTTCCAGAAACACAGGAGAAGTAAGCCAAGGTCATATAATTAGAATATATATTTTAATGACAGATATAAGAAAACTAGGTATGTTTAGCTAAACACGGTGTGAGAACAGGAAAACAGCACGTACAGAAGAAAGTGTATTCAGCCAGCAGGTCTCGTCATACCGTGTGGCATCACTGTCCGCGTCCCTTCGCCTTGTTCCTCGGGGACAACCAAGAAACCTTTACCTTGAAAGGCCTTCTGAAGTCTGGATTTCATATCATTAATAGTCCCTCTTCAAAATAACAAAGAGCCTATTTAGATATACTGATTCTGAGCTAAGTTTAAATGCTAGAAATTAAGGGTAAAGGTAAAAATAGAAATATGGACTGAATAGTACCTGCACAAAGGAGACAGAAAATACCCTTTTACTCGCAGAACTCACTCAGCCTTTAAAAGTGGGGGAAATATCTTTTGGATGATACCACTTTTTAAAACTTATTTATTTTTATTCATTTCATTTTTTATTTATATGAATGATTCCACTTTTGACAGAGTTGTTCATTGCCAAAAGTAGATTAAAATCAATGAATAAAATAAAGGTAAAATAATTTGATGACCACACTTATTATTTCTTAATTATCTTATAAAATACTACATGAAGTTTTCTCTATTTAAGGAGGTTTTATGTTCGACCCAGAATATAAAACCCTGCGACTGAAAGACTGTAGGCTTAATCTATGGATGGCATGTGCTGGGAGTTGGGGCTTGAAAATCAGCAGCTACAGACCTTCCCGTCCCCTGGGCAGGCGTGCACTCCTCCCTTCATGGGCAACAGCGGGGCTGTGCCATCTGTTCTAAGACGAGGGGCTGAGGAGCAGCTGGACAAATGGACTGCTCAGCCCACACGGAAATCAAACCACACCGGGACAAAGCAACATCTTGGCAGATGGGAGCTAGTGTACTCTGACACAATGCTTTAGTTTGTTTGTTTAAAACTAGAGTACTTTAGGAATGGAAGCCAGAATTTGGGGGATGCCGTGGCTTGACCTGAGCTACCCATCTGGGAAATGTCCTTAGCTATACAAATATAAAGTACGGATTTTTCAGATGTACTAGATTTAGTATCCTAAGAGGCCCTCTTATCGTATAATAACTAAGAATGATGGATAAAATAACAATAATACGTTTTTAAATGCATCAGCGAAGTAGTAAGGAGGTATAAAGAATCTATAGGCTAGAAAGAGAAACAGAAAAGCACAGAAATGTTATGGTTATCCCCGGCTTCCTCTCAGCCTGAAGCTTCACTTGGCATCCAAGCACCTGCTTGGTGAAAGGAAGACAAAGCCAAAATTGCCTAATTTTAAAAGTCCAGACAAAGCCAGGGAAAACATGAGTCAAAAGAACAAAGCAAGAGCATTCTGGTTTACTGAAGACACTGTCTGTCTCCACTTTGAAGCCAGATAGAGCAGGAAATTACTCCATAACCTCAAACTGGTCCTCACATGCCCTTCATGGCCTGGATTTAGGACCCCAGGTGAAAAAGCTCTGAAGTTATCGGTTTTAGACTCCTCTCAACTAATTCAGGTCTGGCCAAAGCAGACCCTCTTCAGAGAAATGTACCTTCAGTCAGAATCTCAAAAAATTACCACAGATGAAACACAATCAAACATAGGCTCCTAACAGAGTCTCAAAAGATACAATGGAACAAGCCCCTCAGCGTTTGAAATCAGACTCACAGGCACAAACACCCATAAAAGACGCATGTAAATAGGTACCAGCTATATAACATAAATTATCCAATAATATAAACAAAAGCCAGTGAGAGAGGAGTAAAGAACTTACACAAATCAGTAAGGAAAGCAGGAACAATTATATAAAGAGAAAACTAAATGCAGAGGCATTTGTGGAGTCAGCACACGGGGCTGACGGCAGAGCAATAGAGAATGTAAGTGGGAAATGTTCCGTGCAACCCTATAAAGTATGAGAACATTCTGTGGCAGGTCAAGACAATGAACGCTGAAGACTGAGCTTTTCAGGAACAAACAGAGATGCGAGGTATCCAGTGGCCATGGAAATAGAAACAAGTGTGTAGGAACATGCTTCAGATGACAGTCAACCAGAATAGGAAAGAAGGAGGGGTAGCTGTGGCTTACTGACAAGATCCTGACTTTTGTTTTAAATGGGGGTGGGGGAGCAATGGCTCAGTGATTAAGAGCACTGGTTGCTTTCCCAGAGGACCATGGTTCAATTTCCAGCATGCACGAGGCAGCTCAAAACTATCTGTAACTGCACTCCTAGGGGGATCGAACACCCTCTTCTAGCCCTTGGGGGTACTGCACACACATGGTGCTCAGACATGCATGCAGGCAGAATACCCATAAACATAAAAACATAAAGGAATAAAATTAGGGAATAATAAAATAAAGAAGACAGAAGACATACTATGTAGAAACAAACAAATGAACTGGGTCGGGAGCTGGAAAGGTTAAGAGTGCCTGCTGCTCTTACAGAGGACCACAGTTCAATTCCCAGGACCCACGGCAGGGGACTTGGAAGTAGTCTAACTCTAGCTTCAGGGGATCTGACATCCTCTTCAGGACTCCATGGACATCCTCACACAAGTGCACATGGACACACACACTTTCACAGAAATAAGTAAAATAAAATAAATGGAGGCTTAAGGGTGCTTATGGCCTAGTCAGATGGTAGACGAAGAAGTCGATTAATAAAAGCAGGTAATGCATAAGCCAGTAAGCCCATCATAATCTTTCTTCAACCCTCTTACTCTCTGCCCTGCCACCTGAAAACTACATTTCATAGCTCATTAATCTTGTGGAGGACATTACATCAACTAGGTGCCTATAGTTCCAGATACCAAGAGGCTAAGGCAGGAAGATCACATGTGCCTATGAAGAAAAGGTTACCTTGGGTGATATAGATATAAAGCCAGTGCATCTACCTCAACCCCGTATCTCAAATCACCAAAGGTGACTAAAATTAATACCCTTGAGAGAGGTGATTGCCTCAGAATGGCTGATCCCTTCTGAACCACTTGAACAGGTATACGTTACTCTTTACTGGTACCATCTTCAACTATACACAAACACAGTCCTCTGAAAAACTACTTCCTGTAAGATCTATCTGGAGCCCACACCAGAGATGCTTGAAGACACTCACAGAGCACTGAGCACTCTTACAGATTCCTTCATGCTGTGGAGCAATGGTCTTGTACCCTGTAAAGATTTGTCATTTGTGTTGGTTTAATAAAACGCTGACTGGCCAGTAGCCAGGCAGGAAGTATAGGTGGGGTGATCAGAATAGGAGAATTCTGGGAAGAAGAGAAAGGTTCAGTCTGCTGTTGTCACCCAGACGCAGAAAATGCCTCACTGATAAAAGGTACCAAGCCACATGGCTAATACAGACAAGAATTATGGATGTAAGAGTTAATTAATAAGAAGCTATTAATTAGTTAATAAGATGTTACTTAATAAAAAGCCTGAGCTAACAGGCCAACCAGTTTATAATGAATGTAGGTCTCCGTGTGTTTCTTTGGAACTGAACGGTTGTGGGAACAGCGGCACAGAAACCTCGGTCAACATCCTCATGTCATAGAAGACAGGTGAAGAGACACACTCAATATCTTCTTCCATTAAGTGCTGAAGAGGGCTTTTATTAGCTTAATTTTAAATTATAGAATTATTTCTGTATAATTTTACACTTAGCTCATGTATAATTACATACAAACCTAAGTGTAACTTCTGACTTAGTAATCATTTAACTATAGATCATTTTTTAAAGTTTAAATTCCAAACTTCTTTTGAAGCAATACTTACTTAGGTCCCAGTCATTCCTAGAGGCATTGGGGAACTTGCGGACTTCACTACAAGCAAGAATGTCTAACAAGACATAAATCTATCTGCAAATGATCCAGGGTCGCCTCTAACAGTCCTCAGGATCCATCTCTGGGCTTGCTAGGATGTTCACAGAGGCAGGCCCATGACCAACTATACTGCTATACCGCTATGCCTGAACTCTCTTCACAACCACACCAACCTGCTGCTCTGGTCCTCTTCCTCCACTGTGCTCTCTGCCTCTCATCTCACTGCCAATAAGCCTGGCTCCCTTGCAGGAAACATCATCTTAACTGTTTGTCTTACACTAATCTTCCACACATACTGACACCTGCTCTCCAAACCTCAGAAATCCTCCCACAAAGACTGCACTTCCTACTGTTCACCCCAGGAAAGGGGTGTTCAACGCTGCTCCCTCTTTCCCCTGAATGGTTGCTGTCTGATTCACACAGCAACTGGCAGGGATGTTAGCCTCTGACTCATTCCTTTCTCTCTATTCTGAAGGCTGTCACACAATCCACTTGTTTTTATCTTCCATCAGCCACTCCAGGCTTCATTCCTGATGATGACATCACCTGGATCTGAAAAAAATCCAAAACCAATCTACCAGACCAAGAATGTGACCACCAATCCCTGGCTCTCCGGTTCTCTCCTCTTCAAGCTAATCCTGGCCTCCAATCCTTTGTTCCTCGTCAGATCCACTGCTACCGTTAAGATTTCCTGTCCTTTCCTCACCCACCCTCATGCTGCATTATTTCAGGCATTCTCTTGACAGCAGTACCCAGCAGAAGCTATCAATTCCACCCTCCATCTGGTACCAGTTGAGACATTCACCTTAACTCTTAATCCTAAACTGCTGGAAATCTGCACTAAAATTATCATCGGCCAGTCTACTTGACCCTCAACAAATACACACATGCAATGTCTCTGTTAGACGTCTCTCTAAATCTTGAGTCCTCTTTAGCTTGTTACTAAGTTCCTTAGAACCTTCCTGAACAAACCTAAAAATTGTGTGTGTGTGTGTGTGTGTGTGTGTGTGTGTGTGTGTGTGTGTACACCTTGTGGGTGCATGTCACAGTATGCATGTGACAGTCAGTCAGAAGATAACTTTATGAAGTTCTCTTCCAAACACAAAGGAATATACTTTCTTCTCTGCACCTCGCGAAACTTTCTCTAAAATTGACCACATACACAGACACAAAGCAAGTCTCAACAGATACAATAAAAATGAACTAACCTACTGCATCTTATCAGGCCACAATGGATTAAGTGGGGATATTAACAACAACAGAAGCAACAGAAAGTTTGCAAAATCATTGAAATGGGAACAGTTCTCTGCTGAATGAAAAATGGGTCAAGGCAGAAATAAAGAAGTAAATTAAAGACTTTGTAGAATTCAATGAATTCAACATGCCCAAACGTATGGGACATGATGAAGACAAAGCTAAGAGGAAAGTTCACAGCACTAAGGGCCTCCATAAAGAAAGTGGAGAGATCTCATACTAGCAACTGAATGGAACACCTGAAAGGAAGCTCTAGAACAAAAAGAAGCAAACACACCCAAGAGGAGTAGACTGCAAGAAATAATCAAACTGAGGGCTCAAATGAACAAAACAGAAACAAAGAAAACAATACAAAGAATCAATAAAACAAAGAGTTTGTTCTTTGAGAAAATCAACAAGATAGACAAATCCTTATCCAAACTAAATAATAGACACACAGATAGAATCCAAATTAACAAAATCAGAAACAAAATGGGAGATACAACAAAAGACACTGAGGAAATTCAGAGAATCATAAGGACAAACTTTAAAAACCTGTACTCCCTCCACCAACTTGGAAGATCTAAAAGAAATGGATAATTTTCTCAATAGGTAACACTTACCAAAGTTAAATAAGGATCAGAAAAACAATTTCAATTGACCTATAACCCCGAGTAAAAAAGAAGCAGTCTTTAAGCTTCACAAACAAATTAACTAACTAACAAAGAGCTAAGGGCCAGATGGTACTAGACTTTCAAAGAAGTGTTAATGCCAATACTCCTCAAATTAATTCCACAAAATAGAAACAGGAGAAACATTACCCAATTCATTTTATGGTTCAATAGTTTCCCTGATACCCAGAACACATAAAAATTCAACAAAGAGAGATAATTACAGACCAATTTCCCTTATGAACATAGATGAAAAAATATTTTTTAAAAAAACTTGCAAACCAAGGATACATCAAAAAGATAATCATATAGGCTTCATCCCAGAGATGCAAGGATGGTTCAATACAAGAAATTCAGTCACTGTAATCTACCATATCAACAAACTAAAAGAAAAACAGCATATGAGTATCTCATTAGGTGTAGAAAAGACTTTTGACAAAATCCAACACCCGTTCATGATATACATGCTGGCGAGGTTAGGGATACAAGACATACAACATAATAAAGGCAACTTACAGCAAGCCTATAGACAACATCAAAATAAATGGAGAGAAACTCAAGCAATTTCACGAAAATCAGGAACAAGACAAGGCTGTCCTCTCTCTCCTTATCTATTCAATATACTATTTGAAGTTTTAGCTAGAGCAATAAGACAATTGAAGGAGATACAATTTGGTAGTAAGAAATCCAAGTATTGTTATTTGCAGATGATATGATAGTACACAGAAGGGACCCTAAAAAATAACACCAGGGAACTCCTACAGCTGATAAACACTTTCAGTAAAGTGGCTGAATGTAAATTTAACTAAAAAATAATAATAATAAACATTATCCCTCCTATATACAATTGACAGACTAAGAAAGAAATCAGAAACACCTTTCAAAACAGTCTCAAATAATAAAAAAAACTTGTTATAAATCTAACCAAGCAAATGAAAAACATATGAGAAAAACTTTTAGACACTAAAGAAATTGAAGAGGATATCAGAAGATGGAAAGATCTCCCATGTTCATGGATCAATAGGATTAACATAGTAAAAATGACTATCCTATCAAAAGAAATCTACAGATTCAATGTAATCCCCATCCAATTTCCAACACAAATATTTACAGACCTTGAAATACAGCTTCATATGGAAAAACAAAAACCCCATAATAGCTCAAACAATTCTAAATAATAAAAAACTGCTGAAGGCATCGCAATCCCTGATTTCAAGTTGTACTGCAGAGTAAGAGTAATAAAAATTGCATGGCAGTGGCCTAAAAACAGGCATGCTGATCAATGGAATCAAACTGAAGATCTAGACATAAATCCACAAACATATGGACACCTGATTTTTTTATAAGAAGCCAGAAATACACACTGGAAAAAGAACAGCATCTTCACCTTCAACAAATAGTGCTGGCCAAACTGGATGTCTGCATGTAGAAGAATGCAAATAGATCCATATTTGTCACCCTGCACAAAACTCAAGTTAAAGTGGATCAAAGACCTCAACATAAAACCAGATACACTGAACTTGGTAGAAGAGAAAGTAGGGAACAGCCTTGAATGCACTGGCACAGGAAAAGACTTAACAGAACACTGACAGTGCAGGCAATAAGAGCAACAACTAATAAATGTGCCCTTGTGGAACTGAAAAGCTTCTATAAGGAAAGGACATCATCAATAAGACAAAGTGGCAGCCTACATAATGGAAAAGATCTTCACCAACCCCACATTGTTAAACGACTAAAATCCAAAGTATATAAAGAACTCAAGAAACCAAATAACTCAATTTAAAAATGGGGTATATAAACAGAGAATTCTCAATAAAGGAATCTCAAATAGCTGAAAAATGTTTAAAGAAATCTTCAGTATCCTTAGACATCAGGGAAAAATGCAAACCAAAACTACTTTGAGGTTCCATCTTACACATGTCAAAATAGCTAAGATCAAAAACACAAGTAACAGCTCATACTGATGAGGATGTGAAGCAAGGGGAACACTCCTCCTTTGCTGGGAGTGCAACCTTGTATAGTCACTATGCCAATAGAGCAGTTTCTCAGAAAATTGGGAATCTATCTACCTCAAGACCCCAGCTACTACACTTTTGGGATATACCCAAAAGACACTTCATCCTACCACAAGGGTACTTGCTCAACTATGTTCATTGTGATTATTCATAATAGCCAAAAACTGGAAACCTCCTAGAAGCCCCTCAACCAAAAAATAAAGAAAATGCAGATGGGAGGAGGTGCAGAGACCCACAGCTAGAGAGTATAAAGAGAGTCTAAGTTAGAGGTCTCCACTGGATCTTTCTCCTTGGAGCTCAAGGAATCTCACAGAAGAGTGGAAGGAAATAGTTATCAGAGAGGATGGAGGATACCAGGAGAACAAAACTGACTGACGGAGCATATGGGCCCGCAGAGACTGAAGTGGCAAGCATGGGGCCTGCAGGGCTATGCACCAGGTCCTCTGCATATATGTCTCTAGCTTGGTGTTTCTGTGGGACTCTGAACAGTGAGAGTGGGTGTCTTTAACTCTTTTGCCTGCTCTTAGGGCTCTTTTCCTCCTTTTGGGCTGCCTTGTCCAGACTCAGTGTGAGAGCTTTGCCTTGTCTTATTGTATTTTCTTTTCTTTTCTTTTTTTTTTTTTTTGGTTTTTCGAGACAGGGTTTCTCTGTGGTTTTGGAGCCTGTCCTGGAACTAGCTCTTGTAGACCAGGCTGGTCTCGAACTCACAGAGATCCGCCTGCCTCTGCCTCCCGAGTGCTGGGATTAAAGGCGTGCGCCACCACCGCCCGGCTGTATTTTATTTTCTTATGTTTGGTTGTTGTCTCTTAGAGGCCTGTTCTTTTTCTGAAAGATGAAGGATGAGTGGATGGCGGGAAGAGAAGAAGTGGGCAGGGGGGGCTAGGAGAAGTGGAGGGAGGAAATATTGTGGTTGGGATGTATATTATGAGAGAAAAATCTCTTTTTAAGAAAATAGAATAACTGGACATTGTCCTAGAAATACAACTGGTTGGGTTATTTGCCTTACTGAAAAGCGTATTACATGTGGTGCTGAATTCATGAGTCAAGCCACACAGGAAAGGGCTGTACATAGGTTTGTGGTAGAGTGGAAAACTTAGGCAATCTTTTCCCCCATAGTGCATGCAAACACTGTGCTAAGCCATCTGTGAGGACCAGGTTAAGTGAGTGTGGCACCAACGGGAAGGCAAGCGCTCTAGATAGACTACAGAGTTCCCAGTATAGTAAAGACTATATTCTCTACATGCTTTTTGCCCAAACCCATGCTCTGTGATTTTATAAGGCCATCTATGATTCACTGACGAATTAAATTTTCTAAACTCATGAAAATCCACAAATACATTAATCGACAATGTAATATTAAATGTTATGACCACATTCCTATAGTAGAGAAAATTAAGTCATAGATTCCCCAAATCACTGGGCTTTGGGATCTGAGACTTGAGCCACAATCACTTCAGACAGTGCTGCTCTGGAATGCACACTCGGCCACTGCTGGGAGTGTCCACCATAATGTTCATGTCTCCTAAAAGACTTAGCTTAGCTCACTGGGCTTAATCCATGGAATTAAACAATCACTGACCATATACGAGCACAATGTAATTTCCACTGCCATGATAACCGCATAGCATTCAAATGAATACCAAGAAAGCTATGTGGAGCCTATAATATACAAGTGACCTTGGCAATCTGTCCCCACAGCTCAGTTTCTAATTCTCCTTTCCGCTCACCCTCGCTCTGACTTCTCACCTTACAACTTTCCCTTACTCCCTAAAAGCCGGCCAGTGGCTACTCAGAAAATAGATAAGAGACGGTTAAATATTTATTATAATCCCACAAGTCCTTGGGGCTAAAGTTTAGAAAACAAAGCAGTCTCTCTCTTGTAAGATAAAAGTCTGAAAGAAAAAAAGAACTATGATGAAAAAAATCACTATGGAAGAAACAACTTCAGTGTGTTTCTAAGACAGCCCTGCTGCTGTTTCCGGCTTACTGGGCACTGTAGTTAGCACAAAAGATACTGGAAAACATCAATTAGTGGTGCACTTACTCAATGCGTAGCAATACAGAATACTATCCTTCTCAAAGTTTTATACACCTAAAGAAATGAAAGAGCAAGTAAAAGCCCCCCAAGACTGTAGCGCAACAGTAAATAACCTCCAGAGCTTGTCAGAGGATGCCCTGCATCCAGCAAACTCATCTTTACACCCACTTCCCGCCTTGCAGACCCAATAGTTCATTTATTTTTATTTGCTTGTTTGTTTTGGTTATTCTAAGACTATGTAGCCCAGGCTGGCCTAAAACTCATAACGTTCCAGACTCAAAAGTGCCATGATTACAGATTTGCACCTCTCAGATCCAGGCCACACATAGTTGTATTTTTAAAAAAAAAAAAAATAGGGTTCAAAATTCTGCTGTTCAACCATACTCAAGATTTTATGCTGCCTCCACAATCTTATGTAGATCCCAAGTGACTTCTCTGTGAAGGACCAGCGCTCCTGTCACCTGTCAACAGTGAAAGAAAGGAAGCCTCACTCTAATCAGACTGTGTTAAATGGGCGGTTGATTTTCATGTCACAGAGGGAGGAAAAGCTCCCAAGAGAGGAAGGAGAAGAAACAAAGATGCCAGAATCTCAACTGATCTCTCAATACCTTTTCCACAAAGCTGAAGTAAACAAAGAATTTCACTTTGAGGAGTGTACTCAGGTGGAATTTTTGACTTTGGAACGCCTGGGATAAAAGTTTATGCTCAATAATTTTAGCCTCCTTGGAATAGGGAATGAGGACACAAGGCTGAAAATGATACATCACAACAACTATCACCACAGTACAAGGGAAATGGCTGCCAATAAAATAATGGACTCCTTTTCTACACTCAGGCTGCCCGTTTAAAAATGATCATTTTTGTGGCCAGGCAGTGGTGGTAAATGCCTTTAATCCCAGCACTCAGGAGGCAGAGGCAAGCGGATCTGAGTGTGAGGTCAGCCTTGGTCTAGAGCAAGTTCCAGGACAAAAAACAATAACAAAAAAAAGATTATTTTATTACAGCGTGGTGAAGCACATTTAGTCCAGCACTGGGGAAGCAGAGGCAGCAGATCTCTGTGATAGTGAGGCCGTCCTGGTCTACAAAGTGAGTTCCTAGACAACCAGGGCTACACATAGTAAGACTGTGGCTGCAAGTCATGAAATTATGAAAGCCCACGTCCTGCAAGCAGCTCAGTTTCTTAAATGCCAACACACAACTATTTTGTTTTAGAGAGGGTAAACGCATCAGGAAAAGCAGCCAAAAAAAAAAAATACACTCAACTGTTTGTGCCATTTCTAATAAAGCTAAATAAAACAAATAAAATTCTCAGACAAGCACTGGAACTTTAATTAAGCTTTAAATAGAGCTTGAAAAAAAAGTGTGACTCATTCTCTGGCCGATTGATTAGCAGAGGATATGTAGAAATATGAGCAGTGAAATGGAAGGAAACAATCCACACTGTAAAACGGTCTCCCGAACTGAGCCGCATAATGGATGTGATGCCAATATTCAAGATTGATCAGGCAACGCGATAGCTTGCATTTTAGGCATCGTTAAACTTTCATGAGTTCTGTGGGAAGAGAAATATAATCTGCAAGGATAAAGAAGTACGGGAATAGAATAATTCTACTTACAGGGGAAATGTTCAAACAGGTGCCATCTGCCTTTTCAGAAACCTATGTTTACTCAAAGTGTGCCACGCACTTTCATCCAAGTTTGCTTGTTTTAAATAATATTTTTATTTTTGCCATAGTAAATGTGACAAGAATAAAAATTCTTTTCAGGAAAGGATTCATTTTTAAATATTAGAAATACCATGCTCATTTATTTACATTGTTTAAGTTTTAAATGGCACACATAAATACCTTATCTGCATTATTTAAGTTTAAAATAATACACATATCCTATATGCCATTTGATAATATGTTGTTTAGGTTTTTCCTAAGAAAAAAGTCAAATAAGCAAAGAGTTCTTTGTTAGAAGAAAATAAATAAAACTATTCAAAATACAGCAGTGACAACAGTATCCCCTCTGTTTTCTAAAAAACATTCTGAGAATCTGAAATCTGGAAGCTTCTTCAGAGAGTCAGGTTTATTTTAAGGAAAAAAAAAACCCAACTCAGTGAAACAAAGAGCACAAGCTATAAACTTCATATAAAGGGCTGTTAGTGTTTGTTACAGCTTTATTTCAGTTGACTTACGTTCTGAGACCGCCTGGCCTAGAACTCACTTTGTAGCTGGGCCAGACTTCATCTCTCAGAAATCTCCTACTTCAGCTCCTCATGCTGGGACTGCAGATGTGAGCCACCACACGGAAAGCTTTAAGATATCAGACACCAGGCACCTTTGGTTTGAAACCAGACACAGATTGTCTTGACCATCACAGGGGTGTTATTTTATTACTAAACCTTTTAATGAACATCTCTAAAACTTGGGGGCCATAGTTTTTGAGTTGTTTTTCCTCCAAAATCTCAATGCTGTGGTTAGCAAAACATATTTATTCAAATATACAAAGGCTTTGTATGTCTCTGACTTTGTCAAGAAGTCCTGTGCGCATGGTACACTTGGCTTATAGATCGTGGAGTCTCTTTCTCTACAGGTTAACAATGCACTGGCTGAAGGGACTAGGGGTTTTGTCCTAGAACTTTCTGCAGCATAGTTTTTTCAACTGCATTTTCAACTGCAGCAAACAGCAAATGCTCTGAGTCTGGGTTTCCTGTGTCTGAAACTACCAGTTTAAGTCAGGTGCGCTGACACCTCCCACAGTGTTCTTTCTGTCCTCCATTGTTTCAGATGCTCTTGGCCTTCTGTGTTTCCACATAGACTTTAATATTTTTTTCTATATGTCTGGAGGAAACTCTGGAATTTTTTAATAGGATTGCATTAAATTTTAGATTACTTGGTGGGATGGCAATTTTTACAATATTATTTCTCCCATGCCATTAGTATAAAAAAACTTTGCATCTAATAATGTCTTCCTTAGTTTCTCCCTTTAATGTTTTTCTTTTTATCATAACGGCCTTTCACTTATTTTTTTTCAAGGATGTATTTATTTTTATGTGTATGAGTGTTTTGCCTGTGTGCTTATATGTGCACCATGCACACACAGTGCCTACGGAGGTTAGAAGGGGGCATATGGGTGCTGGGAATCACCTGGGTCCTTTGGAAAAGCAACAAGTGCTCTTAACCACTATGCTGTCTCTCTAGCCCCCTTTCTTTGACTAGGCGTTGGTCACTGAGCCCCTCAAGTACCCCAAAACAATACTAGCTCTGGCCATTTCTCTTGGTTGCTCACCTTAATCAGACTATGAGGCTACATTATAAGACACTATGGTTGCTTGAAATACAAAAATTAGGATGACCCTGAGCTGTAAGCGTCCCCCTGCTAGGCAGCTTTTGTAGTACCAGAAGGTGTCATACAGGCTGCTGGGCAACAAAAGGCATCGACAGTCCTACCCAGTTGTGAACTATAACCACTAACCTATTAGGCAAGATGGGCTCACTGGGGTGCAATAGTAGCATGGCTGTTGTAAAGTATCTAACCACTCTGGATGAAGGGCCTGTTCCACAAGGGGGAGTTCATGCCTGGTACTGTAAATCCAGTCAAAAATTTATGGCAGAGGACATCTTAGGGGAAAATTTTCCACGGGTGTTTAATAAAATTGACAGCACTAATATGTCTTCTAAATTCTTATATTTACCCTCAGACAAATGCTACTTGAGGCCTTAAATAAAGAAGCTTTCTCTTCATAATGAATGGCAATTAATGCAGAAGAGGTATAGTTGCTCAAGATGCTGAGAATAACTGATGGCCAAGGAGCTGAGCAACTCAGAATACATCACAGAGGAAGAGGCAGACATAACATAACAGCGGGAAGATAGGAAGAAGGGCTGTAAAATGATGACATCTGGGCTTGGCAGAGCCAATGCAATCATGAACTCACAGCAGCTGCAGCTGCCTGCAATGGAGCTGCACAAGACTCGACCTATCAACAGTCAATCACAGATGAAGGCGGGGCCTACAGAGCCCTACTATTCCCTACTGAACCACGGACCACTGATGGACTCTGGGAGAGGGGCAGTCATTGTCTTCAGTTGTGTGCCTATTAATGAGCCTAGCAAGCTCCAATCAATACTGCCTAGCATTTCCATTGAAAACAAAAGCAAAATAAAAGACAGCTAGCTACTTGTTCAACTAATTCTAAATCTCAATTAAGGCAGAACAGAAGTGAGGCTCTCCAGGTATGAATGCTTTCATTCCTAAGGAACACAGCCAGCTTCATTTCAGGAGCTTTGAAAGGGTGAGCTATAGAAATAAAAACTATAATAGGGTTGCTTGTTTTCAAAAGAGTAAAAAAAGGGCTGAGGAGATGGCTCAATTTGTAGCATGCCTAATGTTCAAGTGTGAGGACCTAAGTCTGGATCTTGACACCCACATAAAAGCTGGGTACAGCCATGAAAGTCCATAACCTCATTGCTGAGAGGAGGGGACACAAAAAGATCATTGGGACTCAATAGCTAGCCAGTCTAAGTGATTCGGTGAGCCCAGGCTCAGTGGGGAATCCTGAAAAAAAGAACAGGTGAAGAAACAATCACAGAAGGCCACTCTACACCAACCTGCAGCCTCCATGTGCATGCACACACACCACACACATGTACACACCCACAGAGCTTTTTCAAGATACCACAATGTGGGCATGTCAGTGAATTATTCATTGCTTCCAAATTTTCAATGCACATTTTTTAAACAAATTAATTCTGTTGTTATTTCTAATTCAATCTTGGAATTATGGAGATTTTTTTTTAAATTCTGATTTTGTATCTACATTTTCTTTCTCCTGAAAAACCTTACTCTAATATCTCCTTAAATACTTTCTTCTTTTTTTTTTTTTTTTTGGATTTTCGAGACAGGGTTTCTCCGTAGCTTTTTGTTCCTGTCCTGGAACTAGCTCTCGTAGAACAGGCTGGCCTCGAGCTCACAGAGATCCGCCTGCCTCTGCCTCCCAAGTGTTGGGATTAAAGGCATGCGCCACCACCGCCCGGCAAATACTTTCTAAATTAAATCTTTCAACAGTTTTTTTTTGCTATAAGAATACAACATGATCATGAAATAATCTTTTGAATTGATATCCAAATTTCATTTTTATCAATAGTCTTATGATATAATGCATTAACTCATACGTAAATGACACTATCACTCTTAAAACTTCAACTGAAAATTTACCATAAGTAGATTCTCTCATTTTATTGGTAATAATGCTATGCCAACTATCGTTTCATTTCATCCATGTGGTGGTTTGAATGAGAATGGTCCCCATAGGCTCATATATTTGAAAACCTAGTACCCAGTTAGTGGAACTGTTTGGGAAGGATGAGAAGGCAGGGCCCTGATGGCGGTGTATTGCTTGAGCACAATTTACAGTTTCAAAAGCCCACACCATTCCCAGTTAGCTCTTTCTACCTTGTGCTTGAAGATCAAGATGTGAGTTCTCAACTACTGCTCCATTGACATGCCTGCCTGCAGCCACACTCTCCTACTTGATGCTCACAGACTCATCCTCTGAAACTGTAAACCTAATAAACTCATCCTTTTAAAAACAGTCCTGGTCATTGTGCCTCAACCCAGCAACAGAGAAGTAACTAATACATCATCTGATACTCAGTCATCATGCCACACTGCATGCAGAAGGACCTGTCCTCCAGTGGCAGTGCGCCTATGACTTACATTCGCTACTCGGAATTACTTCTTGTTCCATCCGTGCCTTTTGTGCTTCATAACAGCTTCATTTGAAAATAAGCTAAGTGTGTGTCATCATGTTCTTACTGTTTGAGATCTTTACTCAACAGATGTTCTGACTCCTCTGCTACTGTTGCCCTAATTAAACATGTTTTAAATTATAGTAAAATACACACAACAGAATTTAGCTTTTAAGAATACAATTCAGAAGTGCTCAATTTATTCATATTGTTGTGAAATCTCTAGAACGATTTCCACCTTTCAAAACTAAAGTCTTATCCACTAAAAAACTCCCATTCTCCACCCACACACCCTGTGTCTTCTGTAACTCAGCATTATAGTCTCACGGTCTGCCCGTACTGCAGCATGCCTAAGAATTCCGTCCTTTAAGACTAATACTCACAAATATGTATTTACCATATTGGCTTCGTCCATGAGTTTATCAATGAACACATAACGTATTACTTTTTGGTTACCATAAATGACACAGCTACAGACATGAGCAGACACTACCTCTTTATATCCTTTCAGTTCACTGGGATATAAATCAGAAGCAGATTATCTTTTTTTTTTCTTTAGGACTGTCAGTTTTCCATAGCTACTGTACCACTTTACTTTCCCAAAAACAGTGCACAGGGATTTAAACTTAATTTTAACATCAGGTTAACTTAGATACCTGATCCTCATCCACTTTTGTGATGTAGAGCTGCACAAATGGACGGGTCAATGATGATGCTGTCAGTCTCAGTGCCTCCCCCAGCTCTGGGGACGACTATGTACACGTACCATTGATCTGAACGTAGAGACGTGTGGAGGCTGGAGCACACACTGCACACACCTCATCAGAGTGGACTTGATAATTCTAGAGTATCCGCCCATCGTAGCCCTGAATGGACAGTACAGACTATGCAGGCCATGACCAGGCTCTCAAAGATGTATAGGTAGGTACTTCTTAAGAACGAGTCACATTAAAAGATGACTAATTCCCCAATTTCTATTCATCTGTAGTCTTCTCCCCCAAAAATCTGTCATCCCAAAATCCCAATCTCCTATGCGTTATCTGAGGAAGAACTCCTCAAAACATATCTGGCCATATAACCTTTGGCCATTTCCTCACGCAGTTTGATGAACTCAGTAAATAATGTACAGTCAGGTTAAATAAGATAATGAATATGAATAGATTTTGAAAACAGCAACTGCTACTGAACTGCCAAGAGCTACTGCAAAGAAATAATTTTCCTGAAACACTGCTGTCATTTCCAGAACCACCTCTGCTCTCCCAGAGCTCATGATAAATTCAGTTTGGATTTCCATACTTTGACTTTCTTGAACCACATATTATCCCAGAACTGGAAATGGGTAATACTGAAAGAAGCCAGCCCTGTGGAGTGGCTTAGAGGTGTTGAAGCCGGTAATATTTGAAAAGTTAAGAATTAGAGATGAGAAAAAAAGATTCAGAGAGATAAAACTAGGAAGGCAGAAAAGAAAGTTACTTGTTATGAAGTACGGACACTTTACTAAGTACTAAGAGGCTCTGTGGCTCATGTACTGGGAAAGAGAATCTGGAGACAGGAGCTGCCAAATCCAAGGACCTCTCACATGCCCTCGGGCTCTATAGCTTTTGATGCCTGAGAACCAAGAGGAACACAGATGAGCTAAACGTCATCCACTTTATTGCAATACAATCTTTAGGATGAAATGGTCAATATGACCGAATCTCAGGTAAAGGTGTGTATTAAGCCTTAACAGCAGAATAAGAGAATCTATGGCTGTATTCATTAAAGTAGAGGGATTGAGAC
This sequence comes from Microtus pennsylvanicus, assembly GCF_037038515.1. Lineage (NCBI taxonomy): Eukaryota > Metazoa > Chordata > Mammalia > Rodentia > Cricetidae > Microtus > Microtus pennsylvanicus. The sequence goes on from NC_134585.1 coordinate 36,039,477, forward strand.
GCATCTTCCCAGAGCGATTTGCAGATCATTCTGTTCAGAGGTAAGATAATGCCAAGTTAGCTTAGAAGGGGCCTTGCTTTTCAGTCCCTGGATCCAGCTATCCACAAAAACTGAAGTTGGAATGACTGGGTGGTCAAAGTTTATTTTGCTTAGCGCTTAAGGAATATTTTTTAAGGCAATAGATGGTCCCGAACACAAGGAAAACAATCAAACAAACAAATGTCAGGAAGCCTTGCCATGGTCAAATGTTCCAAGAGAAACAGGACTTACAAGCCATGATTCTTGTCTCTAAGCAAAGCACACGAGTCCTCTACCAAGTTCATGTTGGTTTCCTAAAGTCTGGGAGATGAAAGAATGTGTTTATTTGCACTATTCATGGAGGATAAATTGCTTGTCCTAGGCTAGGCAGTGCTAGCACAGGCCTTTAACCCCAGCACTCGGGAGGCAGAAATGGGCGGATCTCTGGGAGTTCAAGGCCAGCCTGCTCTACAGACTGAGTTCCAGGACAGCCGGAGCTGTTACACAAAGAAACCCTGTCTTGAAAAACCAAAAGAAAAAAGAAAAGAAAGAAAAGGAGGAAGGAAAGAAGAAAAAAGACAGCCAGCAGACAGACAGAAAGAAAGAAGAAATTCAAAGAGGCAAAGGGAGCAGACGATCTCTTTAAGAACCCTGCCTTTGCTGATTAATTAGCCTACGTAGGGCTGGGCAGTCAAGCCTCCACTGAAGAGAGAAGTGTCCTGAGGTTATGCAAATAAAAGCTAGCTAGCTGCCTAGTCCTGAATATTTGAAAAGGAAAGGGAAAGGGAAGTCCACTTAACATAAGCAGGAAAAGAACAGAAAGACGACACCCAGGCACATTTATAATAGAAAATAATAAAGATCAAGGACCTGTGCTCGGCCGGCAAGCTTGGTTTGCTAAAATCTTACTAATGTTAATTTATAAAAATTAAGGCTATGTAATGTCCCAAAGTATCCTGTGGTGGTACAATCACCTAAGGCGCAGCAGTCAAACAGGAGGAAACCATCTCCAAGACACCAAATAGAAATCAACAGAAAAGAAGAGCAAGGCATGGAACCGGTTTCACAGAGGACACAGGAAGGCAAGGGGTAAGGGATATATCTGGAAAATCCTCTCCTGCCACTTTCTCTCGTCTCTACCTGAACAGCCTTTCTTGATCTAACACGATATCCTGAAATCAAACCCAAGAGGCCTGGATTCACATCTGCTTAAACTATTTCTATTTCCAAGGGGACAATTGGAGATTATACGGGAATCACACCCCTGTTAAAAGAACAGAGAACACCAAATCTTTCTTTGGAGGAGTGGGGGGATGAGTATCTCACTATGTAACTCCAGCTCTCCTGGAACTCACTACTTAGGCCAGGGTAGCCTCAAACTCATAGAGATCCCCCTGTCTCTGTCTCCCAAGTGCCTGGATTAAAGGCATGAGCCACCGTGCCTGGCTAAGAGCAAAGTAAACCAAATCCTAAAAAGCACTTTTTACAATTGTAGAGTCTAGGTGCCAGACAGAACTGTTCCATGATGTTTCCCTCTATCACACGCTCAGGTTCTACTTACAGCAGAAGAAAGGAGTGGACACAGAAAGCGGAGCGAGGCACAGAAACCAGCAATTACCTTGTTTGCGCCTGATCTGGAAAGCTGGCCGCCCGTCGCTTCCTGCTCCCTCTGCTGTGACTGGCTGAACTCTACTCCTTACAAGGATCTCTCCACGTAAGCTAAGTGAAAGTTCACTGTGTACAGAGAAGCCTTTGAAACACACTGAAAAGGTATTCATTCCGAAGCAGCTTTAGGCCCTGTTCTCAAACTCGCACATTAGACACCCAAGCTGCAACTTCACTTCCTGGGTCACCCAATCCAGGTCATGCATTTGATAACATCTTTGTACAAATGGCTCCCAAATCCAGACTCACGTCTTCTAAGACAGACCATTTGTTAGGGTCATTGCAAACTTAACATGTTTTTATTCCCCCCAAGCCTAAGCCTGTTTCTTCTCCCCGGTATTAACCAATCTCTGAATCAAAATTTTCACACTCAGTAAACCAGTTTCTTGCTGGTAGTAGGAGCTCAGAAGTAAGAAAACCAAGGGGAGCTCCACACTGATATTCCTGCCAGGAGGGAAGCAAGCTACCCATTAGACAGCGAAGCAGGAGTATTAGCAGCTAAGTGCAGAGAGAGGTCTAAGCCAGAAATGGAAGAAATCATGCTACAATATTAAAAAGAACTAGTCTGCAAAATAGAACAGAAATAGATAGAGGGTTTTTTAATGTTTTTTGTTTGTTTGTTTGTTTGTTTGTTTGTTTGTTTTTAATTCTGGAACTTTTATGTCCCTATGACCAAGAGCTGTCTTACATGAACAGATCTGTACAAAGAGACATCAGAACAAAGGTTCCTATTTCCTGGGTTCCCTGGCATAGGGAGAGCAAGCCAATAAGATGCACAGCAAAAAGGAGGGTTGGGGCTTATTTGTTGCTTTTAGCATCATTTAAAAATAGGTTTTGACTGGTACAATTGTTTAGCTAGCTAATTAGCCTTATTTTCAAGAGAGGGTTTCTCTGTATAGTCCTGGCAGGCCTGGAACTTACTCTGTAAACCAGGCTGGCCTCCAACTTACAGAAAACCACCTACCTCTGCCCCCTGAGTGATGGGATTAAAGGTGTGTGCCACCACTGCCTGGCTGACTGTTTAAAATACAAAGATTTTGTGTATGCATATCTGAGACTCGGTGTGGTTAAGATAACCAGGGGGCTGATCACAAATGTGAAAATGCAGAATTTTTCATTTCTCCCCAATATTCTCAAGTCCAGAGACCCTGGGTTTAAATGTCAGCCCTGCTTTCTACCAGGTGCATGAGCTTGGCAAACTTCCTCCCCTGGAAACCGAGCACTTGCCCGAAGACTACTGGGGAAATTAAGCGAGAAGAAAAACAGCAAAGAGCACAGGGAACAAAGCCCAGGAAGCAAACACGGAGGGATACAAGTCTCCGCATTACAACAAGGAAAACCGCTACGGTTTGAATCTGGAAAGTCCTGCACAGTACCCTACATTGAAAGCCCAGTGCCTTGCCCATCCGTGGTGCTGTCTGAAGGCTGTGAAGTATAGGAGGCAGGGCCTGGCTAAAGGAGGTGGTTTACTGGGGACTAGTCAGTGCTGCCTGCCCTGGCTCCAGCCTGCACTGTTTCTCCTTCCTGCCTGAGCTGTGTGAACATGTTCCTACCATCAATGACTGGACAGCTCTGCTATGTCTCTCACTGTAAGAGAGTGCAGATACAGCATTCCCCTCTGGTTTCTATCGGATATGTGGTTCACAGCAATGAAAAAGTTGTGAATACAGTACTTAAAGACTCTGACATTCAGAAATCAAAAAGTGTTTTGTACTGTCAAAAATATTAAAGCACATGGGAGGAGCTAGACCTAATTGTTTTTCCTGCTCCAGTGTGGTTCAAGATCCCTAAACATGCCAGTGACAGACCCTGAGATGAAAATAAATCTCAAGACGCATTTACCGGGAGAAAATCGGGAGAAAATGGCTGCCTACTCAGCTTTAGAGACATCCAATTTCCCAAAGGAGTGACATAAGAAGTCCATGTATTATTAATTAAGTTTCTATTAGTGATCCCCATTATACATCTTATAGGCACTCTTAAGTATAAATTATGAATTCAGAATAAGCCAGTCTGTTACAGCCATCAAAGGCCATGAAGGGCAATGCGTTCCACATGACCTGTCTTCATGAAGGCAGTGCCACTACGAGCCAGCAGAAAGGAGCACAGTGATGTCTTCCTCGCCTCCTCCTTGCATGTAAACCCACAGGCATGTGCAAGCCGGGCAAGCACCTGACCACTGAGCTACACCCTCAGTCGCTGCCATAGTTTCTGATTCTTCTTTGAAGTTACTTTGCCAGTCTTTCTTATTCACAGGTCTTATTACAGTCGCTCCTAGAAATGCCTGGAGTGCTTCACATAAAGCCATCCAAATAATTCCGGATCACTATGCAATCCCTTCTGATATAATCTCACCATGTCATCACCCTGATGCAATTTCATCCCATCTCCAAGCCACGGCTACAGTTGTTCTTGCAGCAGTATGTGCCAGCACTGACTTTATCCAAATGAGGAAGCCATGAAAAGAACAGGTTTGGGTAGGGTGAACAGGGTGGCTGCCGCCGATATTAGTGACTGCAGCTAACGACACCCATCAGAAGACTTGGTCTACAGGTGACAGAGAAACGGTGAAAGGTTAGCAGTGGCCAGACTGTTTCAAAAGTTTGCAGAGAAATCACACAAAACAAGGAGCCAATGGTCTCCTCGCTGCTGACTGACAATGTCTGGTCTCCCAGACAATTTACTAGAAATGCAAGCAGTGTGGGAGCCCGCATCACCTGCTCCCACAAACACACACCAGGCTGTGGACAGCCTCTGATCCTCCCTCGCCCCTCCTCTGTCTCCCTCCTTCCTGCTGCTCCTTCAGGACCCAGCTGACAAAGGCCGTTCTCAGATGAACTATTATTAATAACGGACGTCGGAGTTGAGGCATGGCACCTAGCCTACTGTAGTCACAGCCCATCTGCCCCAGCACACACAACACATTCTTAGTCTTCCAAAAATCATAGTATTTTTATCATTTTATTTCAATAAAATAAATTGTATTTAAATAAATAAAAATTGATTTATTTATTTCTGGCTTTCTCTGGGAAGTACAGCAAGTGGAATTTAAACCAGTGGCTGTCTGAATATATGGCCCCAGTCAACTTCTCCAGATTGCTTTTGTATGCATTTCTCTTATGTAAATCCCCACACACCCAAACAGTTCTCTCTACCCCTTCGTCTCCTCTCCCTAAAGACATCATCTCCTGCCTGACAGTTCCTCTGGATGTTGTAAGCACCAATAACACATCTTGTCATTAAAGAGTGCACTTCAGTGCTTCGGTTGCAAATGATTCATTAGAAGCAGGACCCTTCTGCTAGCTTCCTCACTAAGCCTATTTCCACATGTGCCTGCTGCCCAGTGACGCCTACGGAATGGCATCTGTGTCTTCATGGCTTGCAGAGGCATTATCAAGTCAAATCTTGACAGTTCCCTTAGGTTGTCAGTACAGGAAATGGTAACAACAGGCTTGACATAGCATAAGCATGAACCACGTGAACATAACTTCTAAAATAATATTAAATTATTACAGTTAAGAAATATAATCTTTAGTTTTCAAATAGCATTTCCCAAGGCCTCGATCCTTAATTATCACAGCGTTGGTTTGGAAATCCATGTGTCAGAGGCCACCAAGACAAAACCATCAGAACACCTAGAGCAATGTGCTCAAAAAATGAGGAGATCAGCATCCAGCTGAACCCTGGCACCCCAGGGAAGGCAGTGCTAATGTCAACAGACACTTGGTTAGGGTCTCAGTTACTTTAATATTGCTGTGGCCAAACATCATGGCCAAGGAAACTTATAAAAGAAAACGTCTAACTTGGGCTCACAGTTCCAGAGGGTTAGAGTTTATGATCATTGCAGGGACCACGGCAGCACACAGGCAGGCCCTACACTGCAGCAGCAGCTGAGACTTTACATCTTGAGACAACAACCACCAGGAGGAGAGAGATTTAAATAGGAATGGCTTGGGTTTTTGAAACCTCAAAGCCCATACCCAGTGACATACGTCTTCCAGCACGGCTATGCCTCCCAATCCTTCCCAGGCAGTTCCTCCAACTGGGGACCAGGCATTCAAATCTATGAGCCCAAAGGGGACCTTCTCACTCATTCAAACCACCATAGTTAGGAAGACAAAGCTCCTGTCTTCCTACGGTGAAAAGGTCTTCTAGAGTTACCTCGAGCTCGCTTTACAGGGAAGCTTTATCTTCCCAGCCCTAGAGATTCCTAGAAGGGGATCAGCTAGCACCACAGATTCCAGCTCCAGCTCCCCTTCAGTGCTTTTCCTGTCCTGATACCGGCTCTACTGTCGCTCTGATGTCACACCTCAGCCTGCTAACTCTAAAGCCCCCTCTTCATTCTAGACCACAGCTTCAAGGGCACCAGGAATCCCCTAGGTTTTAGATCAGGTCTGTGTGACACTGACCCGCTCTTGCCTCTGGCAAGGATCTACCCAACACCTTCTCTTTCATGTGTACCCAGTCACTTTGTGGGGTACCAACAGTATAGCCCAATTACTTGATCCAAAACTTATTCAAGAGAATGATTTCAACATCTGAGTGTATTCAATACTCTTACAAAAGACAGCTCCCTACTTACAGGCCTTCTGGCACCCTGGACAGAATGATAAAATTCTGGCTGCACTCGGCTATTTTTCTTGATTCTTCGCTTCTTCCCTGATGACTCCTGCTCGCTCTGATGGTGAACTTCCACCACAGGCTTGACTTCTTCTAGCCGGGCAGCCGCAGCAGCAGCAGCAGCAACTCGTCTCCGGATGTGCCGAGGGCTTGCTCGGAATCCCTGTGGCAGGAAACACACACAAATTTAGATTTTCACCGAATTTATATAAATATTCTCTGGATTTAATTAAATTAAGTGTCCCAAGTCCCCTTAGTCAGTGAACTCATTTACTTTCCCAACTAAGTATCAGAGGTCCAACATGGATGTAACATTTATCCATGGTGCTCAGGGCACCTTAGAAAATGGTATTGGGATTCAGTAAATCAATGGACGGATACAAAAATGACAGATGGGGACCCTGTCCTACTTCTATATATGGTTCAGATGAGTTAACGAATATGTGTGATTAAGCATGAAACAGAGGATGGTGAAGGAAACAGAACACCAGGCCAGGTAGACAGTTTGTTTTAAATGACAACTTGATACAATCTAAAATCACCTCGGAAGAGAGTCTCAGTGAGGAACTACTTAGCTCAGGTTGGGCGGTGGGCATGTATGTGAGGAACTGCCCGGAATACATTAACTGCAGCAGGAAGATCTGCCCACTGTGGGCAGTACTGTTCCCTATGTCTGGGTCCTGGAGTATATCGTATAGAAAAGAGACTGAGCACAACTAACGACACATGAATTCATTTTCTCTCTACTCCTGACTGTGAATATAACTAGATGCTTCAAGTTCATACCTTAACATTCTAACAACAGCAGACTGTGACCTGGGATTGTAAGCCAAATAAACCCTTCCTTCCTTAAAGTTACTTTTGTTGGGATACTTAATTTACTACATCAACAGAAATGATGGGAAAAGAGCCCCTCTGCCCTCTGGAGAGCAGAATCCCTTTGGAGGGAAAGTAGGAAAGCAAAGCATTGGTACAGCACACACAAAGGGAGGGTCCAGCGCTAAGGCAGAGGTCGTGTGGGGGAAAGGGACGTGGGCTTGGGAGTGATGGGCTGGATCCAAATGCTTGACTCGTTAACTAAAGCCACACAATTTAGTAAACATTTCTGACTTCAACTATCCTGATCCATGAAATGTTTACATTCTGGTCACAAGACTTTTAGGTTCTAAATAAATGGTATTTCTAAAATTCCAAGTAGCCTATCTAGAAAAATGCAGTGCTTGATAAAACAGTCAGTAAGGTAAGAATAACTCTTCAGACAAAGAAAAGAGTTCAAATAAGCCATATCGAGAAAACAAAGATGGCCTCAGTCCTCTTGTAGCGGAAAACAAAAAGTAATTTACCAGAACACAAAGGAAGTAATTTTACATGAGTTCACAAACACACAGGCAAAAGTGGACAGGCAGTTCAGTGCTCTCAGTGGCAGCAGAGCTCAGAGGAGCTGAATGGAGCTGAAGCTATTCTATATTTGGCTTAGTCTAGTGGGTGGCAGGCACTTGAGGACTAAAGAGTACTTATGTTCCAGGCAAGGCAAAGAGCTTAGGAATGAATGAATAAGTAAAATGGCAGGTACACGCATGAAATATTTACAAGCAAGCAGATACTATTTGAAGATGTGCCAGCCAGGAGTCTAAGTCAAGTATGGATGGAAATTAAAGAGGTAAACAACAGACGTTCTAAGGGGAGCCTGTGTTTGTGGTTTGTCTGAATTTTAGAAGAGACACGGAAGACTTGAGATTGCAGTGAGGAAATACAGAACAGGGACTAATGACACCAGGAAAAGAAGCAAGTTTTAAAGGTCTGATCGTGTATGTGCACAGTTCAGGAAGACCGGGTGTGTGCAGGAAACATCTCACTGAAGAGCCTGAAGATGAGCTGGCGTTTGATTGTGGAGACCTTGTCCACAAACTGGAGGATATGAAGATGAGGAGGGTAAGTAGAAGAGGACCCGCAAAGTCACTCCGAGGTCAACAGAAATGAACAAGGAAGAACTGTAAACAGATTTTCAAAACTGCCAACACTGTCTGGACCGGCTCTTCACACATGGGCCTGCTCCAACCCGCCCCTGCGTGAGAGCTCAGCTGGCCCTCTTCAACTCAAAATAGTCCCGGAAGATCTGTGCAGCCCCCATACGACCCTGGAGGTATTACAGCAGCTGCTGGGGAGGAGATTAGGGGCAGGGAGCTGGGGTCATCTGCTAAGCATGTTTAAGGTAGAGCTGGATCCCTCAAATGAACTGGCCATCAGGCAATCATGCACATGCCAAACTCCAAGCACTCTCTTTTCTTCCTCACTGAGGATAATTTCTGTGGCTTGCAGACTCAGGAACCATGGTGTATTCTAACCACTAGGTGGCATTAGCTCATCACTGCCAGCTTCTGCAGAAATGGGGTGAAATGAATGCTTATTTGATAAAAATGGAGATTCTCTTCTTATGAGTAATAAGAAGCTGTTATTGGCTCAGTTTCCATTATTACTAACACTCCTCGGGACTGTACAAATTCTAGAAACACTTGGGACGCAGATACTGTCTAAAACTTTCTCAAAGTCACTCAGAGAGAGAAACTAGAACATTATTCCACAGCCATTCTGGAGAACAAAAATCTACCCATTCCACCTCCCTCTATCCATTGTAGAACAATCAACTCAATGAAAAATTGGTGTGTCTATTTGGACTTTTGTTGTTTAAAATGTGTGTGTGTGTGTGTGTGTGTGTGTGTGTGTGTGTGTGTGTGTACACGCCATGGTGCACTGCAGAGTTCAGAGTATAACTGCAGAAACTGGCTCTTCTTCCACGTGGGTCCAGGACTGACTCCACTTGTCAGATTTGGTGGCAAACACCTTTATCTCCTAAGTCATCTTGCCAGCTTACAGAATTGCTTCTGATACCAAAAGAAGAAATCAACTAAAGCCATCTTTTCCTAAATTTTCACCCAACCTGCACAGCTTTTTTTTTGTTTTTATCTTAGCTCTGTCATGCAGATCTTTGTAAATTCTATTCCACCTAAACATTATGATATTCTTTCAGAATCAAATTTTCTAAGCATTAGAATATAGAACAGAGATTTTACATCCAGACTATCCAGGTCCGTTCCATAGCTTCTGTTATTCCCTAGTTGTGTGCTCTCGGCTAGTCACTTAACTATTTCCTTACCTGTAAAATAAGTTTGAAAATGAAATAAATACTCCATAGGTTTGCAGAGGCAATAATTATTTCACTTATGCAAAGCATTTAGAAGAGAGGTTGGCACACAACAGGATGGAAGTGTCAGCTATGATTACTACATATTACTCATATAAATAAAATATATTCTTGAATACAGCCAGTATGAAAGGAATCTTGAGTCACACTGCTGGTGTGCTTTGCTGAAGACATGAGAGGTACTGACCACTGGGTGAGAGGTCTTGGCTCAGTGAGTCTCATCGCAGTGAGTCTCATCGCAGTGAGTCTCATCACAGTGAGTCTCATCATCACAGTGAGTCTCATCGCAGTGAGTCTCATCGCAGTGAGTCTCCTCACAGTGAGTCTCATCACAGTGAGTCTCCTCATCACAGTCTCATCACAGTGAGTCTCCTCATCGCAGTGAGTCTCATCACAGTGAGTCTCATCGCAGTGAGTCTCATCACAGTGAGTCTCATCACAGTGAGTATCATCACAGTGAGTCTCATCACAGTCTCATCACAGTGAGTCTCATCACAGTGAGTCTCCTCATCACAGTGAGTCTCATCACAGTCTCATCACAGTCTCATCACAGTGAGTCTCATCACAGTGAGTCTCATCACAGTCTCATCACAGTGAGTCTCATCACAGTGAGTCTCCTCATCACAGTGAGTCTCATCACAGTCTCATCACAGTCTCATCACAGTGAGTCTCCTCATCACAGTGAGTCTCATCACAGTGAGTCTCATCGCAGTGAGTCTCATCACAGTGAGTCTCATCGCAGTGAGTCTCATCGCAGTGAGTCTCATCGCAGTGAGTCTCATCACAGTGAGTCTCATCACAGTCTCATCACAGTGAGTCTCATCACAGTGAGTCTCATCACAGTCTCATCACAGTGAGTCTCATCACAGTCTCATCACAGTGAGTCTCATCACAGTGAGTCTCCTCATCACAGTGAGTCTCATCACAGTGAGTCTCATCACAGTGAGTCTCATCACAGTGAGTCTCATCACAGTGAGTCTCATCACAGTGAGTCTCATCACAGTGAGTCTCATCATCACAGTGAGTCTCCTCATCACAGTGAGTCTCGTCGCTGTGAGTTCGTCGCTGTGAGTCTCATCGCTGTGAGTCTCATCGCTCTGCTCAGCGGCTAGTCCTCTTACTCAGCATGCGATACTGGTCACAATGTTTGCATCTACCAAGATTGTGTGACACAGCTCATAAAGAATCATGGTTGTATGTCAGAAGGAAAGCCCACATAGGGTACTTGGAGACGTACATACCACATAAATAGTAATTGCTTGGCATTTCTATTATTGTATCGCGTACTTTCTGACTCTTGCACTAACAAATTTTATGCAGTTCAGAGCTGTGGTGGCCAACACTATAAACACAAAACCATCACCCGGTAGTCAGCTTTATTCCCAAAGTCACTGTGCGGGTTCACAGTCCTTAGTTTATGATACAGGCTTGTCATAAACACTATAAAACATGAGCCGTGATGCAACAGAAGAAAATTATATTTTAAGACAGCAGGTGGTGCTATAAGCTCTTTTTGGTGTTAGTATTTAAAGGGTCCTCTCTCTGTTCATTTGACCTTGCCTAGATACCACTGGTTAGGGCACCGAGTTAGGGAAGTGGAAGGGATGGAAGAGTCCCAGAAAGCTGGTCAGTACTTTCACACACTAACATCTCATCAAGGAATCCTTCAACCGTCTGTTACTGCTGAGTTAAAATGAACCAGCCTTGGGACCTTCACCACAAAGCCAAAGTACGGGCTGTTGATGACAAATACAGTTAGCCATTCCTTCCTGGCCCCAAACTAAAACGCACACAGATAAAAGATCACAATAAGTGCAGTGAGCTGTGCGTCTCTACCACAAAGCTAACAAAACCAGAAGGTAAAGTCCTCATCAGAAGTGCAAATGGCCAAAACAGACTCCACAGTTTGCATGCGTGCAAGCACCTGCACTTTGTTTGAAGAGGGAGAGAGGTGAGGTAAGAACTGGGATGGATGGGGGAGGGGAAGGAATATGATCAAAATGTATTGCATGAAATATAAAAACAAAAAAAAAAAAAAACAAAAAACTACGAGCTTTTAACTCCAGCACTCGAGAGCAGAGGCAGGTGGTTCTCGTGAGTTCGAGATCAGCCTGGTCTACAGAGAAAGTTCCAGGCCAACTAGGGAAACACAGAGAAACTCTGGGTTGGCTCTCTCCTACCTCAAATATGCATCCTGAGTTTGGGGTCACAGCTCATCCTTTCACTGGCCAGTATAGGAAGACAGTAATAGAGTACAGTCAGCTATTCTTCCATTGGTCTGAGGAAGCACAGTGCAATTTCCACATGATGTTCCTGTCATCCTGGGCAGACTTCATGACCACCTCAGTAAAGACCCCCAGAATAAAGCCACCAGAAGCTGCGTCTTTGTTTCCCTGGGTTCGCCCATCCTTGCCTCCCTGCTCTGGGACCTACTTTTTCCCTGGACTCCTTTGCATTCACATTTGGTTCTCTATGGAAAGTGTTCCAGGGGGGTCTCCCTACCCTCGGGACACCTCACTCAAGCAGGAGACGATTTTCTGTTCTCTGCGAATGACACCTGTGTTGGGTGTTTTTGTCAACTTGATACAAACCTAGACATTATGTGGGGAAAGGGACTCTCAGCTGAGGACCTTCCTCCATCACACTGGTCTGTGGGTATAGCTGGGGGGATTTTCATGACTGCTAACTCATGCAGTGGGCACATCCCTCTCAGGTAGTAATGGGCTGGATAAGAAAGCAAGCTGAGCAGGCCAGGCAAGCAAGCCAGAAAGCAGCGTCCCTCTGTCCCTGGGCTTCAGTCCTTGCCTAGAGCTCCCCCTACCCCACCCCTGCTTCTTTTGATGATAGAGACTCTAACCACAAGCCAGCTTCCCCCAAGTTGCTTTTGGTCAGTGTTTTGTTGAAGCAAACCAGAACACTACTCTTTGAATGGTGGGCACTGAGAAGTCTTTCTGTAGGGGACTTCTGCTATTTTAAAAGTCATTCGAATTTATTAGCGCTTTCTGGGTAACAACTTCTCAAGACAGTCTTCAGTTTGTGTGTTGGGGGTAGTGTTCTGGGGAAAAGACTGAACATGAGATAAATCTCTCAGACTTGAATTCAGCGCACAATAGAGTATTGTTAAATGGGACAGAAGGTCTCTTCTCTCTGTGTCCAGCTTCTGGGTTCTGTTACCATTATTTCATCCTTTGAATCTGGATTTCAGTGTTTCAGGTACTTCAGGACTAAATGAAATTTGCAGTCCTTATCTCCCTGTGACTCCATTACTACAGTTAGCATAAAGTCTCCAACATTCATCCATGTTGGATTCACCATGTGGATTTCTTCCTTTTAACCTGATAACAGTTCATTATATCTATGTGCCATATTTTTTATTTATTCCTAAGGTGACTGACATTCCCATATCTTATTCGTTTTAGGAGGTGTGCAGATATCTCTTCAAGGTCTCCATTCAGTTCTCTTAGATAAACAGCCAGAAGAAGGATCATGGGGTCATATGATGATTCTATTTTCATTGTTTGAGAACCATTTGTTCCACACTGCTTGCCACAGTTACTCTATTACTCTGTATACCTCAGAACAATACAGGGCTGCAATCTGCATACATTCTTAATAACATCTTTTAAAACATCGATGATGATGATTATTATTAGTGTGTATACTTTATTACAACAACAGGAAACAAAACTAAGACAGAGCTCCTCCTTTGAGAGTTTAATAAGGAAATGTTGGGGCCTAAGAGTCTGTTTTTTGGGTGTTGTTTGTTTGTTTGTTTTTCGAGACAGGGTTTCTCTGTGGCTTTGGAACCTGTCCTGGCACTCACCCTGTAGACCAGGCTGGCCTCGAACTCACAGAGATTCACCTGCCTCTGCCTCCCAAGTGCTGGATTATATACGTGCTCCACCCCCCCAACCCCCCAGATCAAGTCTATATTCTTAACAAGCTGCCAGGGGATTCCAATCCTTCAGGTCTGCAGAGCAAGTTTCTAGTAACAGTACAGGACTGACAGACACTGTGCAGCCCTTGCAGAGGTTGAGGATATCAGCACAGACTGTAAAAGCAAAAGTAACAGTGGTGGCTGGTCCAGTCCCGATGGCTTCTGCCCATGGCCTCTCATGACTCCAGCGTGGCTATGCACTTACAGTTGTGTGAGACTTACCTCTGTGCATCCAGAACCCAGATCAGTTCTTAAAGTTCTATCAAATTTCTCATTCAAAAGACCCTGAAATACAGTATATATCTAACTCTGTACCCCAAAACCACTCGAGACAAAAAGCATAGACTACATGGCTGAAGATGTACAAATTAAAATACAAAATGAAGGTTTTTGCATTTGGAATTACTTGAGATGTTGCATCTTCTTCTCTAGAGACACAAAGAGCCTTGAAACCAGAAATGTAAGGTGTACTATGGCAGGGACCACAGAGCACACTCAGAAAATAACCTCGTTTCCCTCCTGGCTGACCTAACTAGTCCACATGAGGGTTTAGTTCACTCTCAAAATTTTGTGCAAATTCTGTAATTTTTCTAGTCATTGTTAGGTAACTAAAAGTTCTCTTTTTTGTTTACAAAAATAGCATTGTTACGATGAGGTCAGGGCGCTCTTCAGTTTTCCAAAAGATCCATAATAATACTCATACATCTATTCCCCCAACAAATTCTAAATCAAACTGTTTGAAATACAACCACTTCTCCTTCGACCACCTTTAAATAACTCATCTGGCTGTTTCCGCCTTCTGGAATTATCGTACACGAGCTTTGCCTGAGGTTTCATGAACAGAGGCCAAGTTTTCTCAGTGGTCTCCCTGAGGTTGCTCTAATTACAGGTAAGAAAGCTTAGGGTGGGGCTCCGTGCATCATATGTGTATTTGTTTGAGACTGACCACTTTGGATTATATAACCTATCATCTGAGGCTCTTCCCTGGTGAAGACTGATTCTGTCTTAGGGAGCAATGACCACCTGAATCTCCTCATCTAAGGGTGGAACCATGTGGAATATCCCCCATCTGCATTGGCTTATCAACTAGTGTTGCCATTATTCTGGTCGAGTTCAGAAATGATATTGCTGTGGATTCAAGGGTGCAGCTTCCTTGTCGTATATAGAAACACTATCTCTCAACAGATGTCCTGGTCCTCTGCTCTTACCATCCTTCCTCCCCTTCCCTCTTGATGTTCTCCAAGCCTCAGACGCCACAGCTGTGTTGATCTGGGGCTGGACACCATACAGCCTGTCATTTTCTTCATTTTGACCAGTTTTGCATTTCTGTAATGCTCTCTTCTGCTTTAAATGGTAGCTTCCTTGACAAGGTTGAGAACTACATTTATCTGTGGGTGTAAGGATAAGTATTACGAATGTTGTTAAAGATTCTACTGGTTGAGGGGAATGGCTGCACTAGGTTCTCCTCTAAGGCCCATGACCTCAGTGCTCATGGGTACTTAGCTAGGTTTAGAGTATAAGGCATGAATTCCCTCCTATTGAGAGTGCTGTCCAGTCAAACAGCTGTTGATCATTCCCAAAACAGAAATGTCACTACTGCACCCTTGGAGGTATTTTGCCACACTGGTCACTGTTGTGGCTCATGGGCTTTACAGTTGGGTAGGACTAGTGATTGGTTTTTTGTTTTTTTGTTTGGTGTGTGTGTGTGTGTGTGTGTGTGTGTGTGTGTGTGTGTGTGTGTTGGCCACTTGCAAAGTACTTTTTCGCATTCAGCAAGACAATCCTCAGGGAGGAGGCTTTGGGTCACATCCAACTCAATTCCTCCAAGTGTTGTATCCAAAGTGTGTGGTGTCTTCAGTAACAGTCTTGCCTTCAAGTTCTGGAAGGCAGCAATGAGCAAGGAAAGAAGCCCACATTATTTTGGGGAGTCTCATAGACTCCCCTGCTCAGTAAGTCAAAGGGAGATTTCACACGCCCGGCAGTGGGGCTAGTGCATAGTTTATGGCTCTAAGGGAAAGCATTATCATCCCAAGGGGACTAATGTCATTCATTAGCACATGCTCACACACACACACACACACACACACACACACACACACACACATTATAGGCGTATTTTTAAGTAAACATAAAATAGTATGCTTCTACCTAGCTCTTTCAAACGTTCTTAGTGTTATTTATCCCCTCTTGTTCCCCCTCCTGTATTGCCCTCCCTCTTCATTTCGATTTAAATCCCTGCTGCTGTTTCTGCCATTTCTCCCTCAATAGAATATGTGTCATTGTTCTTCCCTTCTCTACAGTTGCTTTTTCCCTTCAGCCTACCGACCCTTCTTATTATCTAGGTTTCTTCAGTACCTCCAGATTATATACTCACAACTAAATACTCAGAGCTAGGGTCCACAAATAAGAGAGAATCTTTTGGGCATAAGCTATGCCAAGGATAGGTATAGCTGGATGACAGAGTAGGTCTACTTTTAGCTTTTCGAGAATTATCTACGCTATAATGGCTACCCTAGTCTGCAATCCCACCAACAGTGAAGGTTTCCCATGCATCCTCACCAGCATTCAGAGACAGTTTTTTCCTGATTTTTACCATTCTGACTGGGGTAAAATGAAATACCATTGTAGTTTTTAGTTGTACTTCCGTAATTGCTAAGGACGTTGAACACTTAAAGATATTTCTTAGTGCAGGGCGGTGGTGGTGCACGCCTTTAATCCCAGCACTCGGGAGGCAGAGGCAGGCGGATCTCTGTGAGTTCGAGGCCAGCCTGGTCTACAAGAGCTAGTTCCAGGACAGGCTCCAAAGCTACAGAGAAACCCTGCCTCGAAAAACCAAAAAAAAAAAAAGTGTGAATCAGAGAGAATCAACGGGAAGTGGCGTGGAATCTTTAACTCTCAAAGCCTAACTCCAGTGACTTGCTTCCTCTGACAAGTTCCTACCTCCCAACCATTCTCAAACAGTGCCACCATCTGGGGGCCAAGCATCCAAACATCTGAGCCTAGAGAGCACATTCCCATTTAACTCACTATAGCTTCCCTGAAGTTTTCTAACTGACCTATTGAGTCTATAGACTCCATCTTCCTTTCACTTTGAATTACCTCAATAATTCCACCTCTTTACCCAGACACAGCCATCACCTAAACTTTCAAGAAAAAGAAAACAACTGAAGCCTTATATCATGAAGGATGTAACACAGATGTTACACAAATGCGGGTACTACTGAACTCAGGGACAAGTCCCATGCAGGAGTCCTGCTCCCCTCCCCAGCAATGTGAGCCTTCTGACCACAACCCTTAGGGCCTCAGACAAAATCAAGACAAAACCAACAGCACCTGCACAACTCATTACCCAGTCTAGTACAATCTGAGTTGTACGTCTCTAACACTTCTCTAGCACTGTTTGGCTCTTAATGACACCCAATTCTCTCTCCACTCATGACAACGGTGCAAAGTCTAGCCCAACACTGTGCATGAATTATCTCACTATTATTTTGTAGTTATCATTACCTATGAGATGAATGCTATTTTGATGCCCTTTTTACAGGTATGGAAATACTCAGAATTTTGCTCAACTCTTAAGAGTTCTGATTTAGTACTAAAGCTCAGCCAACCTGACCTAGGCTCCCAAACAGAAATCAACAGACTGGCTCTCCAACTAACTACATCGGTCTTTTAACAAGTTCTTAAATTTTTTCATTGGAATGCAGCCATGCCTATTCATTTGCCTGTTATTTAAGGCCTCTCTGCTTAAAAGCAATGCTGTATAAACGCAATGAAGATGATATGACCTGTAAAGTCAGAAATGCCTGCTCTCTGGCTCTTGACAGAGGCATGTGGCTAATCCCTGCTCTCCAGCATATTGAAGGGCCTTGAGCACTTCTACCATACACTGAAAAGTAGTTCTGTCTTGGTGTTTTGGTCTGTTAATCCATATTCCGGTCTGTGAAATAGAAGGTCAGTGAAATGTCCCTCTGGCAGCCACGTCTGCTCCATCTGTTTGTAGTTTCATAGGCAGATTAAACAGCATCTGCTATGATGTTTTCCAAACACATAAATGGTTCTACCGAAAATGTATCTGCATTGTTCTTCTAAAAATGATGGCACCTACTCCCTTGTGAATTTTTATACTTAGACTATAACACTGAGAAGAAAAAAGTTTGCTCAAATTAATCAATAATACTGCATTTAATAGGTTTTAACCCTAGGCCTTTCCTGCCCTGGCTTTTTGGTTAGGTTAAACATCATTAGCCACTGAAAGATAAGGAATTTTTCTGGGTATAATTCTCCAATATGGCTTACTGCGCTGAAACCGAACTATGCTATTGCTATTTTTAGTTTAAACTCATCAATTCCATGTTTCATTTTATTTTTAAATAAAAATGAGCCGAGAAAGAGAAAGAGAGAGAGAGAGAGAGAGAGAGAGAGAGAGAGAGAGAAGGGAAAGTATGCTTGGCCTTTAAAAGACTCTTGAATGTGACATTAACGCTGCATTGCTACTGAAGTGAAACTGCACGACACAGAAGACTAGACAGGTGCACCTTTCTGGATGCTGAGGCTCCGCCCAGATTCCCATCTGTCACCCACTCATTTCCCTGGTGGCTAAAACTCTACCTGGGAAATTCCTTCAGCCCACTGCTAGCTGCTGGGCTGATATCACACCCGTCATTGTGCCTTCACTCTGCCCAGGCTGGGGTCAATGGGGAGGGGGATGCTTGCTTCCATCAGGACAACTCTGATATTTTCCATGAGAGCAGTGGGTGTTCTTGCAAATGGACCATAACTCAACTTCTCTCTCACTCTCTTAAGGGTACTGCTCCTCGAGGGCACTCTCCAGTCGATCTGCAAGAAGCCTGCATCTCAAATCATGGTCTGTGTTCTCCAGAAGTTGCCCCGAGATGCATAAAGTCTGAGTTCCTTAGGAATCTTATCTAATAGTCAACAACACAAAATAATCAGCAACCAACAGCTTCTGCAAAGGCAACAAATCCATCAACACAGGGAATAAGAAGCCCAATGCCAGCAGTGGTGGCCCAGGCCTTTAATCCCAGTACTCAGGAGGCAGAGACAGGCGGATCTCTTGAGTTTGAAGTCAGCCTGGTCTACAGAGTGAGTTCTAGGACAGTCAGAGCTACACAGAGAAACTCTGGCTCCAAAAGAACAAAAGAAAAGAGCAAGCTAAACGGGGTAGTGCACACCTATAATCACAGTGCTCAGGAATCTGGGTAAGGAGGATTGTGAGTTCCAGACCTCCCAGCGCTACATTTAGGAAGATCCTATTTCAAAAAAGAAAAGAAAGACAAGTGAAAGAAAGAGAATAACTACATAACGCGGGCCAAAATATACATCTCAAACACGTCCCAATGTGCTGCAGAAACAGTAGCCATATGGAATAGCAAAGTGGGTCAGAGATGAGAGTTCTAGAACCACGCTAAGACGCCACGCAAAACTGAGGACTGTAAGGAGGAAAGGGTGCCTGCAGACGAGTCAGTGCAATCTGCGCTGGCAGCAGCCAGGTCTCACAGCCTAGGGCCCAGACACTCATGCGCAATGACAGGCTCTAAAAATAGCCCTGCCACAAGCAAATCGTAACCCAGCCTTTGTGATTACAGATGAATGTGAGCACAATCTGTCTGCGCGAGCCCCCCCTTCAGATTTAAGCACTCCCAGACAATAATCCCTTGTCTACAAATAAAGTCATGACTGTAAAATGTGTACATAAAAAAATCCTTTCCAAGACAAGACGCCAGGAGAAATGAATGAAATAAGCATATTTTATGCAGGATTTACAACTTCCCAACTCTAAACTCCAAGGAGCCGAAAGGCAATATAGGTCAGGTGATCTGTGACTGTGTATGATAATAGATGGCACTTAGAAAAGGGCACAGAGACCAGTCAGTCACGAGAGAGAGAGGGCAGTGCAGAGAGGTATTATGAGAAATAAAAAGGATCACGAGAGAAGCCAGGGAGGCAAGCAAGCAGAGAGGTAGGGCAGGGGAGAAGTCTGAAGACAAAGGAGCAGGAGGGGGCTTTGGAGTTTTAAGTCACAGTAAAGTCCTAAGTGCCTCTTGAGTGTCTCAGTGGCAACCCCTACAGCGTTTCCACTGGACACTATGAATTCTGAGTTTGTAAGACACAAAAATAAGTTCACAAGGCAGTGCATAAGAAATAACCCAAAATACAGGAGACGACAATGGGTTAAGAGACAGAGAACAAAGAAAAGACCTAAACAGAGATTAAAAACTGAATGCTAACAGAGACGGGGGTGGGGGCATGTGTGGAGAAACCATCTTACAACTACAGCTTTATCAACAGCACCCCGTCCAAAGACTGTTCTCAAGCAACAGCTTCATCTTGAGGGCCACCTATTTGTGTGCTAAAGTACTATTTGTGTAAGAAATTCCTGTAGCGGGGCCAGTCCTATCATAACTTAGGCAGATGCAGCCACAGGTAGATGGGACAGCAGCCCTAGCTAGTGAGAGGAAGCAGCAAGGCTGCTGTGTGCAGGGTCTCCTGGGTCTGCACCGTCACCAAGGGCATCTCCATATCAAATACACATCAGGAGCTGGGCAGTAATGACCCCTGTGTGCCCTCCTGCGGCCTCCTGCTCCTCAGAGTTCTGCAACCCTCCCTGGATCTAGCAACTAAACAGAACCGCTCTGTACGTCAACAGCTACTGGTTGTTAAACATTTTAAACATTGACATTCTACCAATGGGATGAAGTTAATCAGCGCGGGTGCTGGAGCTCCATGTAGGTTCCTCGGATCCCAAACCTAACCAACTGTAGTAACGTAGGAAAGCAAGGCAGCAGGAATCAGTGGTAGATGGATGTTGCTAAGACTCCTGTCGAGCCCCACGCTGGCTGCCTAGGCAGGAAGACTAAGAAGGAACTGAAGAGCAGGGGTCCCGGCATACACGGTGGTGGTCAGAAGTGTCTCCAAACAGCCTGAGCCTCCTCCACCCCTGGACGCAGAAGGGGAAGGGCTGATGCTCCTGACCACATTTCAGGAGTGAGCTGAGATGATGTGGACATTTGGTCTGTGTTCAAGCCCTAAATGCTTTTCTGGCAGCACATTCTCTTTCAAAATCTGCTTACTCTGCAGGTGTTCTTACCAGAAAGCAGCAGGGGAAAAAAAAAGTTCCCTGACCTAGAAGCCTCTGATAATTTATGGTAAATAAAGATGGGAAATGGGGAACAGGACCCAGGATTCCAGGAGCCAGAGGACAATGAGGTAAGTGAGAAACACAGTGCGGATTGTGGTCAGAGCCCCTTTTAGTGCCCAGTTCTCCTCCGGTCCTCAGCCCCGTTCTCACCCCCGCAGAGCACTGCAAAGACGTCAGCATAAGATGCACCAAGGGTCACCTTGTGCTGTTACCCTGGGAGGATGGAACAGAATCTGGAGCAGCGACTAAAGCTTTGATGAGGTGGTGTTACCTTCCTTTTCCTCTCCCACCTATTTGGGCAAAAACTATGAACTTTCCCATCTCCATCCCTTGATTCTGGTTGGATTCTAGGGAGTAGGTGAACTTGAGTGGAGTTTATTTCAATGTGACTTTTTGTTGTATCTTATCAGTCTGACTTACAGAAAATGCATCCTTGCGCATGAAGATTCTTCCCCCTGCCATTGGGTCCTGCTTCTCCTACCTATGGCTTTCAGACTCTTCACAGGTTCTGATTTTGGCTCTTTTCTTATTAAGCATTAACTTGTTTGAGAATTTCAGAAAATATGTATCAGAAACAAGTACTGTAACATTTGTGTTAACTCAAAAGGTGTCTGAATGCCTCTGCTCTGCCCTTCTAGAAACATTCTTCCAGACCAATCACTAGAGTTAATACAGATCATACTCATCATTAACAGAGACTTAGCAAGAATTCAGATAGTATTTCAAATGTACATTCTTTCTAACTGAATAATTTTCTAACATATGGTTCCATACTTTATTCTATTACTAAAACAGACAATTGTAGTCTTTTATTTAATTTAAAAAATATTATAATGTACAAAAATCAAGATATATCCATGCATGTTTCTATGATAGTTCTCTCTCTCTCTCTCTCTCTCTCTCTCTCTCTCTCTCTCTCTCTCTCTTTCTTAACTTGGAACAGACTGGAGTCACTGGGGAAGAGGGAACCTCGACTGAGAAGATGCCCTCCATCAGACTGGCCTATAGACAAGCTATAGGGACATTTTCTTGGTTAATGACTGATGTGGGAATGATCAGCCATGTGGGTAGTGCCATCCCTGAACAGGGAGACCTGGGAGGTATAGGAAAAGTAGTTGACTATGCACCTGATGAACAAATCAGTCAGCAGCGTTCCTCCATGGTCTCTGCTTCAGTTCCTGCCTCCCAGTTCCTGTCTGCTTGAGGTTTCCCCTTGGCTTCCCTCACGGTGGACAGTAAATGGTACGTGTAAGACAAATGAACCCGTTCCTCCCCAAGTTGCTTTTGATTGTGGTCTTTATCATAAGATAGAAAGCAAACCAGTATATTACCGACATCCTTCTTATTTAGAAGTAGAGTTACCATGCCATTAAAAGTCTGTTGGTAAGATGGCCCAACGGGACCCACAGGGTGAAACTGACTGTCCTCTGCCTTCCATAAAATATGCTGACATGCATGCGCACACACACACACACACACACACTCACACACACACACACACATACATGCACACTAAATAAATGTAATAGAAAAACAAAATTCTATTACAAATTATGTTTATACCGTCATTATGAAAGCCCCTTTTAGTCCCATCTCATCAATACTGAAGAGTGTGAATCTCTATCTGTTGCCATCTTGGAAACAAAACACTACTTTTAATTGGCGACTGTATCAGTAAACGTAGAAAGGCTTTCATATTATATAAGCCATTTTGTTTCAATTATCTGCTCATAACTTCTTTGCTCATTTTCTACAATTTATATATAACCCTTATTTACTTTCTAGAAGACTTATATACCTTGAACAAAAAAGTATTCACCACATATATAGCAAGTGCTTTTATTCTAGCAACCTATCTTTTCAGCTTCCTATACAGAAATTTAGAATTCTTCAGTTCAAATTGCCACTCTTTTCCCATTATAGAACCACATTGAAGCGCCAAACTGTTGCATGGAGAAGGGTCCCTTTGTTCTGTCCCGGCCACCCGACTAGCTTACACCCGAAATAATCACACAGAAACTGTATTCATTAAACACTGCCTGGCCCATAAGCTCTAACTTCTCACTCACCAACTCTTACATCTTAATTTAACCCATTTCTATTAAATCTGTGTATCATCACATGACTAGGCAAGATTCTAACCAGCATTCACCTCAGGCAGGAGATCCATGCCGCCTGTCTCTCTGCCCTTCTTTCCAGCATTCAGTTCTGTCTACTCCGCCTACCTAAGTTCTGCCCTATCAAAAGGCCAAGAAGTTTCTTTATTCAACCAATGAAAGCAACACATAAACAGAAGGACCTTTTACACCAATATGAGGTCCCTCTTACTTGTGGGAACAGAGGGTAAAGGAGGAAATGACATAATGGTTGATCTTGATTGTCAAGTTAATGGCACTTAAAATCACCGTGGAAACAAACACCTGGGCATTTCTATGAATTTCTAGAAAACGCTGAGGTGGGAAGACCCCACTGGAGTCCTGAACTGAATAAAAAGGAAAGTTTGTTGACAGCAGGCTTCATCTCTCTCTGCTTCCTGACTGTGGGTGCAGTGTAACCAACTGCCTCACACCCCTATTAAAAACACGCCTTCCCTGTCCTCATGGACTGTAACCTCAAACCATGAGCCAACGCCAACCCTTTCTTAAGCTGCTCTCTCGGGTACTTTATTGAAGCAACAAGAATAGCCACTGATACAGACAGCCACTCTTTCTGGTCCCTCTAGACCTTCAACTAATTAGACTTATAAGTCCACCAATTTAAATTTAATTTCACCCACCAAAAACATACAAAAACAGCCCAGAGAATATTTGACTGCTATCTAGACAGCCCATGGACTACCCAAGTTCACACATAAAAAAAATGAACTACTATAAAGCCCCCTAATAACCAAAATAAAAGTATTTCCATCATGACTGTGAAATCACTGGGTGCAGAGCTGAAAAGCTAAGCACGGGGTTGATGAGATGTCTCAGCACGGACGAGTGCTCCCCATGAAAGCCTGATGATCTGAGAAGATAACAAACACGTGTAATGGCATTTCATTTGCATTTTAATAAATAAAGCTTGCCTGCAGATCAGAGAGTAAAACACCCCACTTGTCAGCCTTATAGACCAGGGAGTGGTAACACACATCTTTAATCCCAGTAGCCATACTAGCTGCCATAGAAACCGGGACGTGCATGCCTTTAATCCCAGTGTGCATATAGAGAGGATTATAAAACGGGAGAAGACAGTTCTCAGACACAGTCTCATTCTGAGACTCCTGGAGAGAAGATCGTTATTTCAGACTGAGATAGAAGAGCAAGTGGCTGGCTGCTTTACTTTTCTGACCCTCAGGTTAAACTCAAATTTCAGTTTCTGAGTTTTTATTAATCATGCTCCAAACACGGGAAAGTTGTTCTAGGACCTCCACACACACGTTGTCGGGTGTGCACACACATATGTATCACACATGTAATATTAACAAATAAAATAATTAAAAGGAAACGAAGTCATGGAACTAGTTGTCCACCACTGGCAGGTACAAGGTCTAGGTCATCACTGGCTGATGTCTAATTTAGATATTTAGATTTTTATGTTCAAGTGAATTACAGTTTGCATAGAAAGTGTCCTTCAAAAGTCTCAGGTAATTAATCCCCAGCTGGAATGATCAATGCATTGATCTGTTTGTATTGGATGGCATGGAGGGAAGGCTGGGGGAGGGACTGGGTGAAGAAAACACTAGGGGTATACTTTTGAAGGGTCTTCCCCTGCTCTGCTTCCTGACCATTATGAAGCCAGCCAGCCTTGGCCAGAATCCTCTGGAATCTCCCCTTCTTGAAGCTGTTTTGCCCAGGCTCTTTGGTCCCAGTGATGAGAAATGAGCGTATGTATGTCTGAGCACACAACGCAGTTCTTAGGGAATTAAGAGAATTCTGTCTTGCTGACATAACTCATATGGTTCTTTAAGGCTACCCTGCACTCACACTTCACAGTCTACTCTGCATAAACTTCATGGGACAGAGAGGAAGGCACTCTCACGGCTGAGCACAGGTAAGAATGACCCTTCCACATCACAGCTGACAAGCACTTCATCTTACTGAGAGGGATAAGCTTAGGGCAAGACTATAAAGTTAGCAAATGTTACCATTCATTTTTCACAAACTGAGCATGGTGTTAAACTTGTAAAAGTAATTTTAACTATTAATGAGTCTCAATAAAATCAAAAATGTGTATACAGATCTTTGAAATTATCCCTGCATAATGTAGCAAGACAAAACACAATGGTTTACCAAGAAGAGAAAAAAAATAAATATAAATTGTCTATCTAGAGGCAGATTTAGTGGTGCACATTTTTAATCCCAGCACTTGGGAGGCAAACGTAGGCAGATCTCTGAGTTCAGGAACACCTGGTCTACATAATGAGGTCAACCAGGGCTACATAGAGATACCCTGTCTCAACAACAACAACAACAACAAAAACCTACCCAGAGACAAGCTACAGAATGCACACATGAATTAAGACGTGTTATAGGAGGGTAACATAAGAAGAGCGGTAGGAATGAACAATAAGGATCACAGAGATTCAAATAATGCTAGCAGGAGCAGTGTAGGGGTCCTGAATTCCTCCTTTGTCATCCAAACACACTGCCAGTTAAATGTTTTACCACAGCTCAAGATGGGGAAACATTGAAGCAAAACATAATCACAGATGCTACTGGTAGGGTTTCTAATTTGCAGGTAGGAGCCTGGGAAAACAGCCTTTCTCCTCTACACCCGCTCATTTAATCCTCCGAATTCGGAGCAGCTGACCTCAAGCCGGCAGGCCTAATTTTAGTATCCCTCATGAATCCCTTTGACTCCCACTTCTGCTCTCATCATCTCCTGAAGCAGCAAGGATAAGCACGCATGCCCCAATACAGAAGCTGAATTATCATGAATCTACTAGAGGAGCCCAGGCTTTGTAGCTTTGGAGACGGTGTCTGAGTTATTCTGAGATGCATCTTTGCTGAAGCACATTCAGGAAACGTGTTGCCGGAAAAGAATCTACAACGCGAACATAAATCAATGCAAATCCAGCTACTCTGAACGAGCCATCATGTTTATTTTTCACACAATGCAAGATTTTCAAACCTGCCCTTGGGATGTGGGGTGCTGATAAGACCCCTTGAATGTTTATTTGTCCATTCTGTATTCATCTTTGCTATCCTCTCTCTCTCTCTCTCTCTCTCTCTCTCTCTCTCTCTCTCTCTCTCTCTCTCGTCCCTTTTGATTAGGGTGGGAGGAAGGGTTGTTGATCTGGAACTTGTGGTAATTCTCCTGCCTCAGCCTCTCAGGTACTAAAATTACAGGCCTGAGCCACCACACCCAGTTTCTGTAGCTCCATGATTCATGTGGATTTCATGTATTCAGTAATTCAGATGTTCTTGAAATCATGTGGCACTGTGGCAAGCTTCAGAAACAGGACGGAACAAAACGGAACTCATACTTCGGAGTAACCAGACAAGAGAGGGACACAGACCTGGAGCAAATGATGCAATAATGATACCATGAAGGCACATCACAGAGAGGTCAAGGAGGTGACAGGCTTACTGGAAAAGGAAAACCACCCTATGAGGGAAGCCAAGGTCACTACTTAAAAACCCAGTGAGGAATCAACAAATTCAAAGACAAAGAAAGCTGATGGGCCAGGTGAAGAGGCCATTTCAAGGCAAGCACTGAAAATCCACAGCAAGGCAAGAGGTAGGAGAGAGCAGGATAACGAGGTGCTAGCTTTTCTCCACATTCTAAAAGGAATATGCAGAGACCCTGGGTTTCCCACCACCACCACCATGAGCTTTAAGGACAAAGCCCCGCACTGGAATGCTCACCGTGCTTCAGTTCAGGCTATGGGTACTTGAAGCCCTCAAAAGGCATGGTGAACAAAGCACAAAGAACTGAGCCCCAAGATTCTTCCAGTGTTCATGACTCTGATAAGAAAATGAAATACTTCTTTTTTTAAAAAAAAGATTTACTTATATTATTTTTATTTATGTGTATGCATGTGTGTTAGTGAATGCTACATGTGTATAGTGTGTGAATGAATGCAGTGTGTGTGTGTGTGTGTGTGTGTGTGTGTGTGTGAGAGAGAGAGAGAGAGAGAGAGAGAGAGAGAGAGAGAGAGAGAGAGAGAGAGAGAGAGAGAGATTGGAGAATCATATGTCAAATCCCTTGGAGCTGGGTTACAGGTGGTTATGAACCACCCAACATGGATGCCAGGACTGCGCTTTGCTACTGAGTCACCTCTTCAACTCCCAAGTGAAACACTTGTATGGAGTCATATCTCAAAAACGGTACTGGTTAGTCAGTAGGCAACCTAGTGGAGACAGGTAGCAGAAGAAAAGGGAAAAGAGGAGCAGGCACGAGGGGTTAACTGGAGACAGAAGGATAATAATCACAGGTTAGAAGGGCACACTGCTTGGTGCCATATGGTTTAGATGAAATTGACAGCCACAAAGGCCACTTCCAATCAGCCTTGTTCTCTAGACTGGAGGAGCAGTTCATGTGCTCATCACTCTGGATCCATTTAATGAAATGGATTCCCTCCCCCTTACCAAACCCAGTAGCCGGAGTCTCACGGAGGAATGCTAGGAAACACTTAAAAACAGAACCCAAACAAAACTGAAAGAACTGCACCAAAGAGCTTACACAATAAACAAGTGAAACAGATTTTCATGATACATTACAGTGCAAAAACCCTCAATGGTTTCCCCCAGAAGAAAAAACTTCATACAGCACCACACAGATAAGGATGCAAAGATCTGCCTAAAACAGATGTAACTGGGGAGGTGGCAGATTCCTGCAGTCCAAGCACTGAGGGGACAAAGGCAGGAGGGTTGCTGTAAGTCTAAGGCTAGCCTAGGCTACAAAACAGTCAGAAGGTCAGCCAAGAGTTCATAACAAAACCCTGTCTTAGAAAAACAAAATCAAACAGGAGTGTGTGTGTGTGTGTGTGTGTGTGTGTGTGTGTGTGTGTGTGCCAGCAAATATAATCAGCAGCCTACAAAAACTGAACAACATAAGAAGGAAGATTTGTTATTGGAAGTCAAAAGAACCTTCTGTTATAAAGGGAGCACCAGGGACAGTCCTAGGAAAGTCCAGAACAGGAAAAGGCAGCCTGCACTACCACCCTCTTATGTCTGCTGGGCAGACCAGGAGACTGCAGTAAAAACTGCCACAAACAATACAGAAAGAAAGGTGGAAGATGAGAGGATTAGGGAGTGAGATTGACATCTACACATAGAAATTCCACACAAGAGCTGGAGAGACGGCTCATGGTTAAGAGCATTGGTTGCTCTTCCAAAGGTCCTGAGTTCAATTTCCAGCAACCACATGGTGGCTCACAACCATCTGTAATGAGATCTGGCTCCCTCCTCTGGTGTGTGGGCATATATGAAGGGAGAATATTGTATGCATAATAAATAAATAAATAAATCTTAAAAAAAAGAAATTCCACACAAAACATGCCACACACTTTTTTTTCACTTTTACTCATAATCAATAAGGGACTAGAAATAACTATTATAAGATATGGAAGAACTGCATAATAAATAAATAAATAAATCTTTAAAAAAAGAAATTCCACACAAAACATGCCACACACTTTTTTTTCACTTTTACTCATAATCAATAAGGGACTAGAAATAACTATTACAAGATATGGAAGAACCACACAAAAGGCTTCCATGAAAGACAAGTTGAACAAATAGGAAAGCATTTTAATCTTACAGGAAATCTAAACTAATAAACACCCAAGTATCCTTTAACAGAAATTATATTTAACAGTCAGTAAAAACACAGATTCTCCCCTTTTCATTAGAAACACAATTGGAATATTGGTTATTGGTACCAAAAAAAACAAAACAAAATAATAACCAAGCTAAAGAACAACCTAACAGAAGAGAACTATGGCCTCCATAGGGAAACACCTCATTGTGGAGGGTCACATGATAACATTTACTCAAGTGAAAAGCCATAAATCATAAGATTCTATTTCTGGGAGCTGATCTAAGCATGATATTTGCACACGTGTGAACGGACTAGATTTCACATCACTGTATTGCTTGTGACAATCAAAATTAGGAAATCTTACTACATTAATCCACGAAACGCTATGAAGTCAGATAAATAGTATGTGCTCTACAGAAAGCTCCCCAGTGAGGAAGACAAAATGTAAGAGTATAGACAGAATTTTGCTATCCATGTAAGAAAGAAGAAAAAAATCAGATATTTTTATTTCCTTGCATAAAGAGAAATACATGACAGGATTTGTAAAAAACTAAGAATAGTGATTACTTAGGCAATGTCTTGTTCTAAAATGGGGAACAAGAATGGGATGAGGAGTTCCCACAGGTAGATTTCATGTTTAACTTTTTAATCAACGGGATGCTTTTTGCTTTTTCAAGAAAAAAATTAATATAATCAATAATTGAAAATGCTACAACTACACCTTTAATTCCTCGAGGGATGAGACATCAGCACACAGTAAATCATCTCCACTCTCATTCTCCACTCCACAGCTCCACTACTAAAACCTTATATAAAAAGAGTATAAAAACTAAGTTGGAAGATTAAAGAATTGAGGCAACGAAACTGACATCAGAGCCAAGAAAAAGCACAATAAAACATCAACAAACAAAATTTGCCCTTTTCAAAACAAGTATAGAAAACTCTCAGGAAAATGCAAGCCTATAAATATCAAGAACATGTTGATAACTTACAAACTTACCACATATCGCTGTAAGCAAGTGGGGTGGTGCCCCAAATATTATTTAATTTGGCTCTACTCCATCTGCATGTCTGACGGACAGGTCTCTGTCAATCAGGTTTCCAAGGCAAGCCTTCAGAACAAAGACCCAGAGTGAGCTGCACTGTGTCTCTGGAAAGGCAAGGCCCTAGTGGCCACTGGGGTCACATGACAGTAGTTGCCCAAGTTGGAACACACAGGCTTTGGTGCTTATGATTTTCTTAGACTCCTACAGGTGAGGAAGGTTTGCGGAGCAGCCAGCCTCAGCTCAAAAGCCTTAGAGCTCCCCTCCCAGTGCCCAGGCTACCCCTAGGATATCAGGGCCCTTGACCTGCCAATTGCTGGGAAAAAAAAAAAGACAGAGACCCCAGAGCAACACCATGATGAAAACCCAGGTGTATTTTCTTTATACAAAGTGTTTCCTTAATGATACCAATGACAGGAAATGTGCAGAAATTTCATACAAACCTGGGTTTCAGGGCCCAGAAACTAAAGTATAGAATGATTCCCCTAGTGCAAACAGTTTGGGGGTGGGAATTTCAGAGTGCCATGCATGCCCCATGCTTCTGGCTTTTTCTCATACCAATAAAATGGATTCCAGGGAAGCTTAACTTCAGTGAGCATCCACTGGAGACTAAGAATTTCTCCTTTTGGTTCACCCAATTTTTAAATACATTTATCTCAAGTGAGCTGCTGTATCAGACTTATTTTTCTCATTACTAGCATTAACAGTCATTTCTCCAATATTCATTTAATTATATAAGCTATAATGAAGCAATAAAATATTCAAATCATTGTAAAAACACTGCTGAATATGAACCAAGGCTCTAAAAGCTGGCTAGAGACACACAGCTCCCTAAATATTCTTTTCTCAAGTCTGAATAACATAACTCAAAAATCTTGGCATAAAAGCCGATTTAAGATGGCATTAACATACTATATGGAAGAAAAATTTCAGGGTCGAGTGGCAGTTTCTCAGGAAATTTGGGATCAACCTACCCCTGGACCCAGCAATACCACTCTTGGGAATATACCCAAGAGATGCCTTATCATACAACAAAAGTATATGTTCAACTATGTTCATAGCAGCATTGTTTGTAATAGCCAGAACCTGGAAACAACCTAGATGCCCTTCAATGGAAGAATGGATGAAGAAAGTATGGAATATATACATAGTAGAGTACTACTCAGCAGTAAAAAACAATGACTTCTTGAATTTTGCGTGCAAATGGACAGAAATAGAAAACACTATCCTGAGTGAGGTAAGCCAGTCCCAAAAAGAGGAACATGGGATGTACTCACTCATATTTGGTTTCTAGCCATAAATAAAGGACATTGAGCCTATAATTTGGGATCCTAGAGAAGCTAAATAAGAAGGTGAACCCAAAGAAAAACATATAGACATCCTCCTGGGTATTAACCTTCATCAGGCGATGAAAGGAGACAGAGACAGAGACCCACATTGGAGCACCAGACTACAACCCCAAGGTCCAAATCAGGAGCAAAAGGAGAGAGAGCACGAGCAAGGAACACAGGGCCATGAGGGGTGCACCCACACACTGAGACAATGGGGATGTTCTATCGGGAACTCACCAAGGCCAGCTGGCCTGGATCTGAAAAAGCGTGGGATAAAACAGGACTCGCTGAACATAGCGGACAATGAGGACTACTGAGAACTCAAGATCAATGGCACTGGGTTTTGATCCTACTGCACGTACTGGCTTTGTGGGAGCCTAGGCAGTTTGGATGCTCACCTTACTAGACCTGGATGGAGGTGGGGGTTCCTTGGACTTCCCACAGGGCAGGGAACCCTGATTGCTCTTTGGGCTGACGAGGGAGGGGGACGATTAGAGGAGGGAGAGGGAAATGGGAGGCGGTGGCGGGGAAGAGACAGAAATCTTTAATAAATAAATAAATTAAAAAAAAAGAAAATTCAAAAACAGTTCTTTCTATTGTGGGATTTATATTTCAAGTACTTCCTATTGTTTCCCTGCTATGGATTAGCAATCTGCCCCCAAATGAGTTTGGAGTGTTCATTCCCCATAGCAGCCTTCCTTTGACGGACTCATTTCTCGAAGAAACAGACACCCCTTGGGTACCAAAAGCCTCGATCCCCAAGTACTCTCTCTCCTCACACAGACACAAATACACACAGACACACAGGCACACTCACGCACACACACACTCCCATATACTCTGAATCCCATCATCTTTCACTTACAAGACCTAACCAGCACACAACATGACTAACATACGCACAGCTGTGCTGTACTGTTTAGGGTTCGGTGACAATGGGAAAAGTCCACATGTGTTCATATAGACCCAAGTCTTCTGGTGGGCGTGCCAGACTTGGAAGCACTGATACCAAGGGGTTCTATGTGAAAATGGCCTTTTGAATCTAAAGTGGAGAGTAGAATTTGGGAGAAGAGTGTTTTAAGAACTCAGGAGCACTTAGAGGTAAGGAAAGCCTAGGTAGGGGCTGAGGAAGGCACTTAGTGAAGTAGAGGAGCGGATGTGAGAGCAACCCAAACCCAAGGGGCAGTAGACCATGAGGAAAGAAGGAGGACAGCCAACAGCAAAGACGCACTTCAGCTAGGCTGTGTTTTCTCAGATGTGCCTGGTGACTCCGGTTATCTTACCCATTTAACTCCACCGAAGCAGTCATCAAGGGTTTGCCCAACATTAAACACTCAGCACACACTTAAGCATCTCTTCTATGCCAGGTACCACACAAGCTTGTGGAAAGATGACAAAAATCATCAAGTACCCGCCTTGGGAAGACAGACACACATCTAAGTCCCCATCCCACATCCGTTGCCCTCACCCAGTCTCAGAAGACAAAAATGTCTGTAAGGATTATGGGAAGACCAAGAGTTAAAAGTAGAAAAGAAAAAAAAAAGTTTTACTCTCATTTGGGAATATGAGCCGAAATTTCTCACACATGAAAGTGAATTGGAGGAATTCCAGCCTGGGGGACGGCATGAAAACAGAAGGGGACCGGGCGGGGGGGGGGGGGACTGAACAGTTGGCTCTTGCTTTAGGAAGGGTACACACACATCAGAGATGTGCTGGAGCAGTCACGGAGGCACTCGTCCCATACGAAAAGAAGGAGGTCATTAAATAAGGAGGGGTTCAGACCTGGTTATCCACAGTGAGTTCTGTAAACGGCATACTGATGCAGGAACTGCAAGCCAGGCCGAGACGACAGGGGAGCAGGGTCCCCAGTAGCAGCCCTGTGCTGCATCTGGCTAGGAACATTTATATTTACCACTCTTCCTTTGTATTGCATTAGCTGGTTGATACCTGGCTTCCTATGCACTGCCCTTACCAGGTAACTGCGGATTCCTCCTCCACACTGAAGCTTTTCTGAAGCCTGAACAGAAGCACAAATCAGATGGGATGCTAAAACAAATAGGCATAAACTCAAATTCTTCTAGGCGAAAATGAACAATAAATCTGCCCATGACTGGGGGTGGCTTACACAAAACACACACAAAAAAAACCACACATGCAACAATTCTTGTTTTCCTATTTTGCTTTTATTTTTTTTAATTTGGAAAGCCTAACGTAATAAATTGCCTCTTGCACAATAAATATGCTAAATTGCTTTAAAAAAATAAATTCTAGCACGCTGTTTTGTAAATGCTTTGGCTCAAGAGGGGACTAGTTTACTAATTCACCAGTCATCAGTATCAGTGTGGCAGAGCAGGAGATAGACAGATGCTGGAAAAATGGGTACGCACAGGTACCATCATCCTTTGAGCATCCTCCCACTCTGGCCGTCTACTGCAATTGAGAGCACCTCTGGGTTAATCTTCACAGCTATCAGCTAACACATACATTTTAATACTTACCTTTAAAAATCAAAATGAGAGGCCTATATCACACATCCCAAAGCCAAATGGCAGTATCCACTGAACAACCTATCCTTCCTTTTAAAAACAGAAATAACAGAGAGAGATAATATATCTAAAATGAATACTTTTCTGGTTTTTGGATTATTTTCATGTCCTCGCCCTATCAGCTGGCAGTCTCTCTGTGTTTCTCTAAGCCACACACACTACTTCAGCTTTAATTAAAAGGCTTGTTGCCATAGTTTCCCAGAGAACAGCTCGAGGCATGCTTGAGTCTGTTATTTTTCTGGAGGTTTTTAAAGAACCTGTTATCGATATAGCAGTAGCTAGCCAACACTGCCCAATTTTCTTTCCCACTTACGACAGATGGACATACAATGAAGTGTTTAGGATAATTCAAAGGCATCTAGGACTCAGAAACATAACTTAAAATTCAGCACTTGGCTCTTCCATTTTGGCACACCGGTGATGTATCTAGCAGACAGCAGCCTAGTCAGACAGCAGAGGAGGACAAACAGCTCTTTACACGCACACTGACTACAGCTGTGGAAAACACCAGCAAACTTCTCTGTCTGATAAGGTGGAGAAGACACACTTTATTTTTGTATTAAATATATGCACATATAATTATGAAATAACAATTGCCTGCCTGACTCACAAATGTGAATGCCAGAAAATGTTTGAAAAGAGAACACCCAGAAAAGAGATTAAACAAAGAAGATGGCGCACGCCTTTAATCCCAGCACTCGGGAGGCAGAGGAAGGCGGATCTCTGTGAGTTAGAGACCAGCCTGGTCTACAGAGCTAGTTCCAGGACAGGCTCCAAAGCCACAGAGAAACCCTGTCTCAAAACACCAAAAAAAAAAAAAAAAAAAAAGAATGTCAAGAAATTTGAAGTGACACACAAGGAATCTTATTTCTCAGAGCTAAGTCTGTGATCAATGGAGTCTCACCTTCCCTTCAGGTGAACATTACGACCACATCCCAGGCCCAGAGAGCAAGCTCAAATTCTATCCTGAGTTTGTAACCTTAGAAAACGTAACACCGATCCCTACCTATCAACCTTAGGAAAGGAAATGCCAGTCCAGCTAATCATAATCCAGCTTCGTTCTCTGCTCTCAAGCGGCTACAAGCATGGACTGGACCAGAGGGAGGACCGGGCTTTGGCCAAGTGATGATTAAGTGAGATGGGCCAGGAGGAAAGATGTCTGGCAAAAAGAGGTGATCACACAATGGCAGCTTGTGTCCCTTACCTGTAACTAGACCATCTCCGGACAGGATGTGGGGCATGGCGATATCTCACCATTTTCAGAAGCAATTGAAGCCACCCTGCTATCATTCACAGACTATATAAGAACTAACATAAAAACATTGATTAATTTTTCCAACTTGAACATTGCATAAATCACTTGATGTCTTTGTATTCTGTATGACTCAACTCTCTCTCAGTCTCCCTTTTCTAGACAAAATGAAGAGATTCTAAGAAGTTTCAGATCTAGAAGGATCATGTTTCCAGTCAGTCACAGAGGGAATGTGACATACCATGATCCTGCTAGATTTGAATTATTCACTAATGAATGAAATCGTGATGTATAAACAGGTACTGCTTTGTATCCACTATTATGCTTGGTACCTATATTATCTTCTAGCTTGATAGGTGTCCACGAAGGGGAAAAGGCTTATATTATCTCACTGATACCCAAAGGAGCCTGAGAGGAGAAATGTTGCATGTTCCAGTTTACCAAAAGAGAACGATCAACATTAATGCATTTACCCAAGGTAAGCTAAGGACCTAAGTTAGGATTCACCTCAAGTCTCGCATGGTCCCATCACTGTGTGTGGAGAAGGGAGGGCGAGAAACACAACCCAAGACAGTTTCTATAGCCCCGAGGAATTCCTGAATACATACATATTCACTACTAAAAGAAGCCTTAGGTCTCTAGATCTAAGCACCCCCCTCACCTCCACCCTATGCCCCCAGTACAGGCCAGGAAGATCTGACTTGTGACTTCAAGCAAGAGACTAGACTAGGAAGACTATGAATTTCTATATCTCCAGATGTAACAGGTAATTAATATACAGTTATCTACAATGTCACACACCTAAAACAGAACAGCACAGACCATCCTCAACACCCCCCTCCCAAAGGGACATCTAAAATACTTTGAGTGTTTGTGCACATCTTTCCTGGACACTGATATAGGTAAAGCATGTGGAGTCTTGCACTGGGCTTCTTTCATGTAGCTTCATGGTTCGGTTTTGTTCTGTTTGTTGGCGGGGGGGGGGGGGGAGACCACGAATGTGCACGCATATTTGCGGACATGTGGGTGTGGAGGCCAATGGTTGTCAACAGGTATCTGCTTTTCTTGCTCTTCACTTAGGCAGAACTTTGGCTAGTCCAAGTAGCCAGCTTGCCCCTGGGATATTGCTGTACATCCCAAGCACTAGGATCAGAGGCAGTTGCCATGCCTACTATGGTCCTCACACCTACATGGTTTCATCTGCTGAGCATCTTCCCAACCCCTGACTCAGGTCTTTGAGGCTCATCCATGTTGCAGCCTGTCAGGTTTTTCAGTGACGAGGATTTCAATCTTTTACAGCACCATTCTTCATCACCACCACATGGTAGCCACCAGCATTTCCCCACAGCTGTGCCACTGTGCAAGCCCAGACACAGAACATCCTTCATGCACTCACAGGCCACCAAACGTCTGCCCATTTTAAAATTTGTTTCTTTTCTTCTTAATGAGTTGTGTGAGTGTTTAACTACTGGATACAAGACTTTTAGTAGATACATAATTTCCAAGTCTCTTTACACAACCTGTGATTTACCTTTTCCACTTATTTAAAGATGGGTCTTAGCACTGGGTGGTGGTGGCTCACTTCTTTAATCCCAGCACTCAGAAGGCTGAGGCGGGTCTCTGTGAGTTCAAGGCCAGCCTAGTCTACAGAGCAAGTTTCAGAACAACCAGAGCTACACAGAGAGACCCTGTCTTGAAAAAAAAGTGAGTCTTCTTTTGTCTTTTCTTTTGTGAGACTTGGGATCAAACTCAGTGCTTATACATGCTAGGCAAGCCCTATGTCCCCAACCCATTGGTATTTTTTAAGTGCAAAATTGAAATTTTTTTTAATGAGTCCAATCTACCCTTTTGCTGTGCTTTTTGATGTAATATTTAAGAAATCTTGGTCTTAAAATTGCCGGGGAGAAAATTGGGATCTTGGGGGTGGGGTGGGATGGGGGTAAGGGAAGATGGGGAGAGAAAAGTTAGAAGGGAAGGAGGGGGGGGAACTTGGGGAAACAGGAGGATTGGGATAAAGGAAGGTTGGACAGGGGAGCACGGAACCACAATTCTTAGTTAAGGGAGCCACTTTAGGGTTGGCAAGAGACTTGACCCTAGAGGGGCTCCCAGGAGCCCATGGTGATGTCCCCAGTTAGTCCCTTGGGCAGCTGAGGATAGGCAACCTGAAATGACCCTATCCTATAGCAATACTGACGAATATCTTGCATACCACCATAGAACCTTCATCTGGTGATGGGTGGAGATAGAGACAGAGACCCACACTGGAGCACTGGACTGAGCTCCCAAGGTCCCAATGAGGAGCAGAAGGAGGGAGAAGATGAGCAAGAAAGTCGGGACCAACAGGGGTGCACCCACCCACTGAGACAAGAGGGCTGATCTAGTGGGAGCTCACCAAGGCCAGCTGGACTGTGACTGAAAAAGCATGGGATAAAACCGGACTCTCTGAACATGGCAAACAATGAGGGCTGATGAGAAGCCAAGGACAATGGCACGGGGTTTTGATCCTACTTCATGTTCAGGCTTTGTGGGAGCCTAGCCAGTTTGGTTGTTCACCTTCCTAGACATGGACGGAGGGGGGCGGACCTTTGACTTTCCACAGGGCAGGGAACCCTGACTGCTCTATGGACTGGAGAGGGAGGGGGAGAGGAGTTTGGGGGAGGGGGAGAAAGGTGGGAGGAGGGGGAGGGAAATGGGAGGCTGGGAGGAGGCGGATACTTTTTTTCCTTTTCTCAATAAAAAAAAAAAAAAAGAAATCTTGGTCTTGCCCAGAATCATGAAATTTTTTTCTCTCAAACTTTTACATTCAGTTTATGACTCATTTCAGTTTTCATTTTCCAATTCTGTAACTTTTTGATATTACTTCCTTTTACATATTTGATAGCATTCTCCAGTGAAAGCCGTTTGGGGCTCGTATTTTCTTTGTAGGGAATTGAGTTATCAGTTCAGTTTCTTTACTGTCTGGATGTCTCTTGAGATTTCCTTCTGAAGTTGCTTTGGTGACTCATGTCTTTCTAGAAATGTGTTTTTCATCTCAGCTGCTCAGTTTGTCAATTAGAAAATGCTTACACCACTCCTTTGGCTCCTTTCGATTCCTGTGGTCGACCGAGCTTTCAGAGTCCACTTCTGACTGCGTGTTCATCAGCCTGGGTCTTTCATTCCTGTCCTGTTACATGCTTCTCTGATGAGACCGTGTTCTCATCGGGGCCAAATGGCAGCATGACAGAAGCAAAAATAATGGGAATTTGTTCTCTTGGGATAAAAAAAGCAAGTTTTGGTTTCTTTGGCTTCTTTTGGGTTCTGCCTGTGGCACTGTTCGAGGCACGAGGATTATGAAGAAGAGAAAATGGAGGCTTCCGGCATTTTCTGAGTCTTAAAAACAAAAACCTTACTTTTCCCTCAAGACAGAATCAGGTGCTTGTCTTGGAGTTCAGTACCCACCCTCGAAATTTAGGCTGTCTTGCTGTACTCTGCCTTGGGTCTAGAGACACTGTAGGTAAAAAAAAAAAGGCAAGTTCATGGCCAAAGTATGATGTTTAGGTTTGTTACTTATTAGCTTCAATTTATCTGTCATTGTGAACTTTTTTTTTAGAATTCTTCAGTAGATGCTCAAAGCATTCTGCCCTCTTTTAAATCTGTGTTCAGTGGGAGGAGTGCTTTGTAACCAGGGACTGCATGCTTGTTTCCTGGCCTCAGAGACCCAAATAATTACACATCGCCAAGGGGCTGTGGCCTACCAGCGTCTGTCTCCTTCTGCCTGCTCTCTCTTTCTATCTATCTCTCTATCTCTCTCTATATATATATAATTATATATATATTATTATATATATTTCTTTTTTTAATTTATTTATTTATTAAAGATTTCTGTCTCTTCCCCGCCGCCTTCCATTTCCCTCCCCCTCCCACAATCAAGTCCCCCTTCCTCATTAGCCCAAAGAGCAATCAGGGTTCCCTGCCCTGTGGGAAGTCCAAGGACCACCCACCTCCATCCAGGTCTAGTAAGAGACAATGGGGATGTTCTATCAGGAACTCACCAAGGCCAGCTGGCCTGGGTCTGAAAAAGCCTGGGATAAAACCGGACTCGCTGAACATAGCGGACAATGAGGATTACTGAGAACTCAAGATCAATGGCAATGGGTTTTTGATCCTACTGCACGTACTAGTTTTGTGGGAGCCTAGGCAGTTTGGATGCTCACCATATATATATTTCTGTTCAGATTTTCCATCTGGCTTTACTCTGCTAAGCCATTGGCTGAAACAGCTTTATTCATTATCCAATAAAAGCAACACATACACAGAAGGCCATCCCACACCAGTGTTTATTTTCACC
The DNA here is from genome assembly GCF_037038515.1 of Microtus pennsylvanicus. Lineage (NCBI taxonomy): Eukaryota > Metazoa > Chordata > Mammalia > Rodentia > Cricetidae > Microtus > Microtus pennsylvanicus. The sequence continues at coordinate 36,078,326 of NC_134585.1, forward strand.
TTTGATAACCGCCCATCTCCCTATCAATCAAGCCTACGTGTGCGAGCCCACTGCTGCACAGAACCCACAATACTACAGGCTCTTTTTTTCTCATCACACGATCATTATCATTATCTCAGGAATCTCACCTCAGCACATTTCTCATTCGGAGTTCCTTTAACTTCCGAAACCAATCAGATTAGGATTAAAGAACTCCCTGCAGACTTCGGAAAATACAATGTACGGTTTGTCATGATTACTGATGCGTTTACCCAATATAGTTGAACAGTCACACAAGAAGAAAGAAAAACACAGAAACCTCAACATTCAGAAGGTGGAGGTGGGAGAATCAGACACTCAAGGCAATCCTTGGCTACATAGGCAGTTTAAGGACAGCTCGGACTATAGGACAGACTATTTCAAAAATAATAATAATTAAAAAGCTGTCGACCATTAACAAGCTCCAAGTTTTAAGCTAGTCACCGAGCAACTCCAGACAGCAATTTCAAAAGTGTTCGGTCCTACTGTACAACAAGCTGCTTGGGGAGGCAGCGGACATTTGCAAGCTGGTTTGGGGGCATTCCAAAATGGATCAAGAAAGTCCTCCGAATTTGGTAAAATGCTCAATTTTTTTTGAAACGTTACCTTATTTTTAATTAGTTAATCAAGTTTAAATAAGCAAATGTTAGTTAACACTGCCATTTTGAACAAAGTGTGCTCTACAGAATCCCCTTCGTCCCATGTCCTTCAGCCCCCTGCTCCCATCCCTACACCCTTCTGCTCCCCGTCCTCCCCCCCCCGCTCCCCTTCCTGCTCCTGTGTAGTCCTTGCCCTCAGTCTCTTTCCTCTTTCACGCCTGTGTCCTTTGCCCACCCTCTATCCTTCCTCATCTTCTTCTCTAGAGTTTTAGACTTTTCTCACATTCACACCCAATTATTTATACTTTATTTGATTTAAACGATATAGTCACAAATAGGAACTTAAAAAGTGTTCAATTAAGAAACAATGAGATCTAATTTCTACTACTCTGAAGCCCTGTGTGGGATGTTAACTTTGAGAGCTTTCAGAGAATCTCCTAAAAGTGGTGAAAAGACAGCAATACATGTTCTTTTGCATATATATATATATATATATATATATATATATATATATATATATATATATATATATTCATACTCAAGTGCCTGCAGAGTCTTCATGATGCTCAGCTGTGGGCATGCAGGGAACAGACAGACCTAATAAAGAACTCTGATAGTAAGACGACTATGTCTAGTCATGTGACTCTACTCATCCCAGTGTCCAGGAAAGACAGATCTAGACAGACACTGGGAGCAGATTAGGAGTCCCGGGGTGAGAGCAGGATGACTGCCAACATAAATATCTCCCCGAAATTATGAAAAATATTATAAAACTGGACACTGTACCTCAAGAAAATTGGATGTAGAATGAGATAAGCATTCATTTTTATTAATTATTAGTGCACAAAATAATGGGTTTATTACTTAAAATATTTTAATTTGTTCGGTCTAAAAATTTTATAATTTTCATGTATGTAGAAAACAGAAAATTAGAAAACACTGTCTAAAGTAAAAATAGGAAAAGTTTGTCGTTGACAAGCCTGTATCTCAAGAGGTCTCTTGTATTGAACTCTTTCTGCTTTTTGCACCCAAATTTAACCACGTATGAGCCAAACTGTTAGCTTGCCAGCAAATGAGGGACAGTGTGGAAGGAACCTGAGTGCGTCAAGTAGCTCAAGAACACGGGAACGAACATCCGCCAGGTCAGCCAAGACTGACCCAGAGAGGAGCAACTTTCTGGCTCAGCAAAGTCCAAACTACCACCATATTGTTAGGAGTCCAGTGGCTAAGTTACCAAGTCTTTGGCATAAACAAACACAGTATATTAGCTCGATCATAGCTGTGGGTGCTCTAACCATAAAAGGAAAATCTCTCTTCCCTAAAACTAAGGCCCTGGCTTAAAGGTCCAGGAAACCAGCTATTTGTACAATTCCCAGAGGCAGCGAAAGAAAAGCAGCTGGCCCTCACCCTGGACACCTGGCAGCTGCACATCTGCCCCTCTGCATCCCCCTTCCCAGTTCCAAAACCAGTCTAACCAGAGAAAACAGCTCATTTTCCAAAACTGCCCCTAAGGAAACCCCTTCCCCCTTCTCTACCCAAAGTGACGGCCTCCTCTCCCCCACCTCTCACTCTACTCTGCCTCAAAGCCAGGCGACCTGCACGCTCACCTCTGGCCACAGTGCCGCTGGGTTCGCACTGGTCATAGTTTAGCCAAACCTTCTGGTGCCCTTCTAAGGCAAAATAAAGTCTCTTCTTGCTGTTAAGAATGTCCTAAATTTTCGTTCATTATTTTCTTCTACAAATCTAATTCTTAGAACCACAGCCCCTCTTTCTTCTTTCACCCCTGAGTGATTTCAGCAGCACAGCTAAACATCAAAGGGTCAGCTTTACCTGTACTGCCTGTACTGTGTGTCTTTTCCTTCTCGTCCACATCTGCTCTTCTTCCCTCCCTTTTCTCTGTATTTGCTCCCCACTTCCCCCATTTCATATTACTGAATGACTATGAATTCATTTTAGACCTTTCATGTTTTCTAATACAAGCAAACGGAAACCGACTTTCCTCTCCAAATGTTGCTTTGCCTATACCCCACAATTTTAAGATCCTGTTTTTATTTTTATTTAGCGCAAACATCCTCGAATCTCCTTTACAATTTCTATTTTGACACAAAAATTACATAAAAGCATGTTATTTATTTTATAAATACTTGGCACTTTTCTAGAAATCTTGTTTCTGATTTAAACTTGTTATGAACAAAAATTAATCCGTAAGATTTGAAATCTTACTTAAAATCACTACATGTCTCAGATGGGCATGGTGACACACACCTTTAACCCCAGCACTTGATAGGTGGATCTCTCTGAGTTTGAGACCAGACAGGACTACAAATCAAGTTGCAGGACAGTCAGAGCTGTTACACAAAGAAACCCTGCCTCAACAACCCCGTACCCCCTGAAAAGTTAATCCATGTCTTAAGGCCCCAAACCCTGTCTTTGTGAATATGTATGTGGGTGAGATTAACTCAGTCTTCTTCTATGTGGATGTTCTACCAATTGACAGAGGTTTATTAGCCTTTTCAATGACCGCCTATTACACACCATCACCTATCTCTGCATTGCTTTTTATGTCTACTCCATACCTGTAGAGGCTCTTACTGGGTATGTTCACATTTAGGATTATATCTTCCTAATAATTATCCCTTTCATCTTTATGGGACATTTCTTAACTCTATTAACATTATTTGCCTTGATAAATCTATCTAATCTAACACTATTAGAGCCTCTCCAATCTTTTTTTATTTTTTTTTTGGGGGGGGTCAAGAGAGGGTTTCTTTATGTAGCCCTGGTTGTCCTGGAACTCTGTAAACTAGGCTGGCCTCAAACTCAGCGATTCCTCTGCCTCTGCCTTCCAAGTGCTGGGATTAAAGGAGAGCGCCACCACTGCCCAGCTAGAGCCATTCCAGTCTTAGGTTTAACTCAAGCACTTTCAATGTATCTTTGTTTTTCATTTCCATTTTTCTTTCATACACAGTCTCATGTAGCCTAAACTGATCTCCAACTTGTTAAGTCATTGGGAAGGTCATGCTTCCATCTCCGGGATCATAGGCAGGCACCATCATGCCCAATTTATGCAGTGTTAGGGACCTATGTGTGCTAGGCAAGTAGTTTAACAAATGAACTATATCGCCAGGCCCTCTATATTTGATATATTTATGTGTGTGTGTGCACGCGTGCATGTGTGTGTGTGTGTGTGTGTGTGTGTGTGAGAGAGAGAGAGAGAGAGAGAGAGAGAGAGAGAGAGAGAGAGAGAGAGAGAGAGAGAGAGAGATCATGTGTCTATGCCACAGCTAGCATATTTGGGTCCCAAGAACTGGGCTTAGATGTGGTGGCAGGTGTCTGTACCACCCGAGCCATCTCACCAGCACCTCCCCTTTACTATTAAAGTCTATGCCTGTAAACAGCATATAGTCAGGTCTCGCTGTTTATCGGCTATAATAATCTCTGTCACAATTAGAATATTTAGTCCACTAATATTTAATGTAGCCAAATGACATGCTGATTTGATGTCCGTATTTTATGATTTCGGTGTATCTTTTCCATAGACTTGGTTAATGGGTGAGTTGTTGGTTATTATTTATTTATTTAGGTTTGATCCTTGAGATGTGGCTTCACTTTGTTGCCCAGGTGGATCTATCACTCAGGAGCTTCGGCCATCCAAACTCAGTCTGTCCAAGCAGCTGGACTGCATACATGCACCTCTATCCTTGGATTTTTTTTTTATTAAGTGTGGCCTCTGGCTTGACTTCCTCAGGCCATTTGGATATGTTTTAAAATTCTACTTGGATTTATCTTCTGGCTTCACATTATTTTCTGTTGGTTTTTCTTGTGCTGAAATCTGAATTCTTAAATTTTATTGTACTTTATAAAATAAAATTTTCCCAATCGTAAAAGAAACTCATTGAATTTGTTATTTTCTATATTAATCATTATATCCATATACATCATTAACCCTGTAAGAAGGTATTATATTTGTGCTTCAAACAATTATATGTATTTTTTAAGATAAGAATAATAAATACATATAATTGTTTGAAGCACAAATTCTATACGTGGGTTTACACATTACTCATCATTGGATGGTATAATATAGGATTAGTAACTTTTGGGGGCATTTGTATTACCATGGTTTTGATCCTAGTATTACTGCATTGCTGTTTTGGTTGCTTGGGTTTGTTTTGATCAGGTTATGTTCTTTGAGTTGCAGTACTTCCAATGTTTGAGTGGGGCTTGGATATGGCAGAGTTGATGTCTACAGTTCACAATTCAGAAAACAGTTGTCTAGGAGCCTGAGTGCCTGGTGCAACACGAAGCACATCACAGTCACTGGATGTTGCCACGGTTCAAACGCTATACCAGCCAGTTAACAGCAGTGGCCACTCTGGCGCAAGTAACTGTAGGAAGTACAGTATAGTACATGTTACGAGTATAGTATGATACATACTTTAGGTACTGAAATGAGGTGTGAGGGGTAAGGAGGACGGGTGGGATAGGTAGGAAAGTAAGCAGACAGGGGAGGAAAGTGAGGAAATAATCAAGTTCCATGGATCTTAGAGATTGTCAAAGCTATGGAAAGTTAATATGTAGAAATAAAAAGAGGAAATGAGGAAGAGAGAAAGAGCAGAAGATGTAAAATCAACGGGAAGTATGTGAGATGTGAGTGGAATAACAATCATAGAGATGATGCTGGTAATCATAGAGGGTGAACAACAGGAAGATCATTGTAGTACACTTAGCAAAGAAACATATCAACCACCCCAAAGCCTAGCAGACAGACAGAGAAACGGGAGTAAAAGGATCGTGTGACATTTATGCAACAGTGGAGATTAAACATTGAATTTCTGGCATAACTGTGCTGAGATGGGAGGTGAGATTCTCAGCTCTGGCTCCAGCAGCTCTAGCTGGTGCACAGGGAGGCAGCCAGTGAGAGCCCTCAACCTATAACCTCGTCGTCCAGGTCTCTGCCGTGTGGCTGGGGGGGGGGGTGTAAATCCTTTACCGATGGTTTCTTCTGACCCCTGCCCTCCACCTTGACCTCTTCCAATCCAGAAGATTTACATCAGGAATAACATTTTCCGTGCAATGCTTTTCCTGGCATGTTTAAAGTTAACATACAATTTATTTACCATTCGATTTTCATTAAAATATGTGAAAATGGCAATATAACTGGTAATAAACCCTACCTAGAATGTAGTTGCTTGATGGACCAACAAGGACCAGCTCATATTTAATATTAATTACTTTTTTCTTCAAGACAGTTCTCCTGTATTCCAGGCTGGTCTTGAACTTTTACCATAGCTGAAGATGACTTTGAACTGATCTTCCTGCCTGGCCTCCTCCTCCTTCACTCTGGGTTGAGAGGGATGTGCCACCACACCAGGTTAATGCTGTGCTAGGCATGGAACCCAGGATTCACACCCGCTAGGCAAGCCCTCTGCCCACTCATATGCGCTCATGGCTAATGTTTCTCTGTTATCAGAATCTGTGTCTCTGGTCTGAGGTGTGCACTGAGATGAGATTCGGAGGACCACGAAGAAGCCCAGTAAATGCTGTGGACAATCAGTTCAGCAAGAGCAAGGCCTGCATTCGCAGCAGGTGGCTGCAGAGTCTATGAGGTCAGATGCACTCACAATCACTTCCTCTACCATATTACCATCGGAAGTCTCAAGTCACAAAGACTCTTGTTTTTCTCAATAATACAGTTCACTGTCACATCCTTGTCCCATACTGGCATCCTCTGCCAGTAAATGGTTTCTTATGGTTGATAGGTGTATTAAGCGCTCAAGGCATAAAGGATCAGGCTTGGCCCTACTGGACTTTCTCCATCACACCTCTCTCCTTCTTGGACATTTCACAATGCACAGCAGAAACCAAACCAAATTCACTGGCATGCATCTTTTTTTTTTTTGTGAGCCAGTTCACTGCACTTTTAAGTGAGAAAAATAATAGCTTTAGTAATAGTCGTGCCTTGTATATGCCACAAAGTGTGCCTAAATTCTATTCTCTTCCAACATTAATATAAAATTGATCCTTTCAAGGATCTTAGTCACTACAATTCGAATTCTTTCCTGAACTTTCAGCCATTTCTAATGGGTTACTTGGCATTGTGTTAAAAGCAACAGAACCTAAATAACTGTATTTAATTCTGGAAAACTCTCACAGGCTTGAACCTTAAACTCTGAGCTCAGTATTTTATGTGCTGCATCTAAAGCAAACACCTGGCTCCATTTTGGAGAAACATATATTCTGTTTAAAATACCAATTACTCTTCCTGCCAGTAAAGCAACAGTATACAGTGCTTTGCCCTGTAGCTTCTGCTTTGTTTCATTACTATAACAATGCAGATGTAACAAGTAGCTTATATGTAGTCTCCAGAACTACAATTTGAATCCTTAATACATGGCTTTCTGCTGAGTAGCTGGAGGCCTCTCAAAACCAGACTGTATGTGGTAATCTACGCCTGCAGTCCCAGCACTCTGGAGGGTGAGGCAGGAGGTCCTCCCACGTTCGTGAATTTAGAAGAATCAGTGCTGGGAGATGGCAACTTCATGAAAAGAAAGCTACGGGTTCAATTCAATCCCAATCAAACTGCAACTCCACTCTTTGAAGAAATTGAAAAACAATCCAGATATCCATACAGAAACACAAAAGACCCTTCGCAGGCAATGCAATCCTAAAAAGCAAGAATGCTGCTGCTGGTGTTACCATATCTGATCGCAGTTACACTATAGAATCATCATCATAGTGTGTACTGGCACAAAAACAGACACATACATCAGTGTAATAGAACAGAAGAGCCAGATATAAGACCATTTTTCATTAAACTGCTTTCTACAAAGAGGCCCAAAATATAGCACCTTCAACAAATGGAGCTGGAAAAATTGGTAATCAACATACAGAATAGTAAAACTAGATCCTTCTCTATCACCCTTCATCAAAGTGGAGGGGGATGTCTCCAAATGAGTCAAAGACCACAACATAGAACCTGAAACTCTGAAACTGTTAGAAAAAATGTAGGGAACATACTACAAAGATATAGATATGACCGTTATTTCTTGATTGTCAACTTGACATTAACCCAAGCTCCTGGGTATAACTGTGAGGGTTTTTTTCTTGACAGAATCTCTCTCTGTCTCTCTGTCTCTCTCTCTCCCCACCTCCCTCTCTCAATTCTGTTTCTCAAGAGAACCTGGACTAAAACAACAGACATATGTAAGGACTTTCTGACTGGGCCTCCTTGCTCAGAAAGTAAGTAATGAACAAATGGAATCTCATGAAATTAAAAGGCTTCTTTACAGCAAAGGCAACCGCCTGTCAAGTTAAGAGGAAGCCTATAGAGTTGGGGGATATATCTCCCACATATATCCCACAGAAGATTAGTATATCGAGAAAACATAAAGACATCGAGAAACTATACATCAAGAAAATGAACAACACAATCAGAAAGTGAGCTATGAAAATGAACACAGACACCTCAAAAGAAGAAACACAAATGACTAATAAACATTTCAAAAAGAACTCAACACCATCAGCCACCATGGAAATGCAACTTAAAATTACTTTGAGATTTCAGTTCACTCTAGTCACAAGGGCTATTGTCCCCTGTGGTGAGATGGCTCTGCAGGAAAAAGTTCTTGCTATGCAAACCTGAAGGTCTGCCCTTGATCTCTGTACCACATCAAAAGTCAGATGAGGTTCAATCTGTAACCTAGCGTTGCTGCAGTGAGATGGTAGGCTGAAAGAGAAGAATCGCCTGGGAGCTTGCTGGCCAGCCTGGAATACACAGAGCAACAGAAGCACTAGAGACCCCCCTTCAACAAGGCGAAGAGACCACCACGCTGTATCACAGCATACACACCATCTGCATGCACACATCCAGAACACCAAACAAATGGGAAAAATGCTATCAAGGATGTAGGAAGAAGGAGCCGTTATATATTCCTGGGGTGTGTCAGCCTGTGCAGTAACTATGAAAATAAGTGTGGAGGCTCTCAAACAGCTAAAAATAGAATCAGCATATGACCTAGCTCTACTACTCCTAATGTTCTATTACTACAGAGATACCTGCCATCTATGCTCATTGCTGCCCTATTCACGGCAGCCAGGAAATGCGATCAGACTACATGTGCATCAACAAATGAAGGGATGATGAAGCTGTAGCACGGATACATAATGGAACATTACTCAGTTTTAAATAAAAATGAAATAACAAAAATCTATGGGAAATGGATGGAACTGGAAATTATCGAGTGAGAGAAGCCAGGACCAGAAAGACAAACACTGCATGTTCTCTCATGTGTTGACTCGAGCTTTGAAGTGTAGACTTTGCGTTTAACCGGGAGTGCCTGTAGAAGCAATGGGGTCTTACCAGCTGTTTCCTGTGGGCAACCAAGAGACAAAGGTCCCTGAGAGGAAAGGGCAGGATGAGCCTTCAGGAGGGAGGAGACAGTAAGACACATATGGCATGAAAGTGGGAGGGCAATACTCAAAGCGGAAAGGTTTAAGATGAGGCAAGAGGGAAGAATTTGGAGGAGAGCATTAATCAAAAACTCAAGAGTATAAAGAGCCTGACGGAAACCTACTACCCTGTAAACTAACTTGTTCAAAACTGTTTAAACAGTGGTATCCCTTTCATCAGTAGACAATGCTGCTCTCAGGCGTCATAGGTGTGGGACAGGGCCCTGTGAGCTGCTAGGCAGGAAGGCCACAAGTCCAGGCTCTTGCATGTCTCTTGGTTGTTCTCAGGAAACAGCTGGTAAGACCCATTGCTGAACAAAACACATGCCTTGGTTGCAGGACGCAGGGAAATCAAGCTGGAACTTAGCGAGAAGCTTCCTCTCTGCCAGCTAGCATTCATCATGCTGGAAGTCTCTATGAAGGCTGCTGGAGAAGAAAAGGTATCGGTGGTCTTAATGGTGGACCCTGCATGCTACAATACCAATGTGTATCAGACAAGATGTGCCCACTGCTATAATAATGGAACGACTATCATGGAGGAAACCAACCATTTTCTGACTGAACTTGAAGCTCTATTATGAAGTTGTCAAAGAATGCATTTTATTAAAAATGCCAGGGATCACATTCAGCCATGATTTTGAATCATCTTAAAGCTAGATAAATATTCTATGCTAAACAAAATCCTGGACGTGGGGAATGCTAGGGGATATTTTCAACCTACTTTGAAAAGTCCCTGAAATTGTACACCCTTGGATTAAACAAGGCCCAATTGTATGTCCAAAATTTTTTGATGGCAAACATTTGTCTCTTATCCTTTAAGAAAAAGATGGATATAGAATATTTAGGAAACTATTACATCTGTGAGAAGAATTTAGTCACTCACTAACATTCACCACGCCCTTGACACTGAGCCATGAGGTGGAATTTAGACTTTGAGACCCTGAGTATTGTTCAGAGAGACAACAGAAAGTGCAGCAAAGCTCACTGAGGGAGACCAAACAGTCGAGAGAGGACCTGGGTTTTGAGGAGTTATAAGTTGGGCTTGAAAAGAGGTCAGTCTTTGCTGGTTGATTGATTTTGTTTCTTTAGTCACAGAACAAAGGAAATGGGAAGGGTTTTTCTCCACTAGAAAGAACATGAGCAATAGCTATAATCTAGAGAACATGGCAGGAAGTGTAGACTGGAGACTAGAACTTGAAGAAAATGGTTTTAGACAGGGCTTATCCAACACTCTCCCTTGCCTGCCTCAGCTGCAGATGCTACAGAGGAATTGAATTTCACCTCCAAGCATTGCTACAGTCAAGGTAGCCTTGTTGGAGTCTGGCCCGTGAAAAGCAACAGCGAGCTAACTGAAGACGGTCAAGCAAACGCTGGTTCCCCGATGTGCACGGTTGGTTAGCCCTGTCCTTTTCTTCCTTCCTTCCTTTCTTCCGCTTCTTGGACTCTGTTACCATAGTGCAACTCTGAGGGAAAATAAGTTTGTTCCAAAGAACCAGCAAAGACAGAGTAGAACTGAAGTACCCAGAAGCCACCTCTAACCTTGCTAAGAATATAAACACGTTCATTAAAACTTCATTTTGTGTGTGCTTTTTATTATTGACCATACTTGTCTCCAAGACTGATAAGAGTTTTAGAATTATCTTTTTTAGAATGAGCCTTATTAAATTAGTATAAGTAGGTTATAGAGGGGGTGCAAAGACTTTGCCAGAGGCTTACAACAGGGCTTAAGCCAAGGAATCAGCAATGATGAGAGGAAGGAAGGCAGAGTCTAGAGTAATAAGATAAGATAGAGTGGAAGAAGCAAACTGAGGAACCGTGGACAGGAGTGCTGCGAGTCTCTTAAAAGTGTAGATACAACAATGAGTATTCAGTGTCGTACAAACTTAGTTCCAACAACGTGTAGGACATTCACATGAAAACAAGCAAAAGGATAGTTGACTCGAGATCTGGAGGCTAAAATGAGACAGAGGAGATATCTATTTCCAAGTGACCATCACATGACGATAGCTGCAGAGTACATATGGATGAAGTCCAAAAAGAAAATGTGGAGGGAGAGAAGAAATGAGACCCAGGAAGTCTACGACAGGAAGCAGATTGACGGCTTCCTAAGGTTGGAAGGGAAGAGCGCAAAGAGGACAGCTAAAGGAAGTCAGCTGCCAACAAGCGTAGGTTCCCTTGGGGTGATGAACACTGGAAGTGTAATTGTGACTCACTGCTCACCCTTGTGAGTTCACTGAAACGATTACACTTTAAACAAATGAACTATGCAGTGTGCAAATTGGGTCTCAGCAAATCCGTTTTTTAAAAAAGCAAGAAGGAAGAGAATCAGTGCTTAAACAGAAGAAACAGGGTGAGAAAAGATGGGGGGAATCATAAATGGATGGTCCAAAAACCAAGGAAGAAGTTGTAGGAAGGAACCAGTGACCAACAGTGTTAAATACTAGACCCCAAACCTGAACATCTGATTTAGTGAGTTAGCAATCCTGGCAAGCTAAGCGTGCTTGATTTTAAGTGATAAGGCAGAAAGCAGACTATATTGAGGAGGGAGACTAAGGAGAAGTGAGGGATAGTGGGTAATAAACAGCAGCAGTGGTTTGAGGGAGAAAATCCCCCATAGGCTCATGCATTTGCATGTTCAGTCCCCACTGGGGACCCTCTAGGAAGGACAAGAGGTGTGACCTTGTTGGAGGAGGTGTGTCCCTGGGGGTGGGCTTTGAGGCTTCAAAAGACTCAGGCCATTCCCAGTTCACTCTTCCTGCCTCCTGCTTGTGGCTCCCATGTAAGCTCTCAGCTACTGATCCAGCAGCATGACGGCTTGCTGCCATGTTTCCCACCATGATGATCACAGATTAACCCTCTGAAACTGTATGCAGGCCCCCAGTTAAGCGCCTTGGTCACGGTGTCTCCTCACAGCAATGGAACAGTGACTGAGATACTTCCTACGGCGAAAGGAGCAGCAATGAACATAGGTGTGCAAGAGTCTCTGTGGGAAGTGGAGTCCCTTTGGATATGTGCTCAGGAGTGAGGGAGCTGTGACATATGGTTGTTCTGTTTTGAATTTTTGGAGAAGCCGCCACACTGATGTCTCTAGCATCTGTACTTACACTCCCAACAACAGCAGATAAAGATTCCTCTCTCCTCACACCCTTACCACCATGTATTATCACTTGGGTTTCTCGATGGTGGTCATTCTAACTAAAGCAGGGTAGAATTTCAATATGATTTTAGTTTATATGAGGGTTAGAGATGTTGGTTAATTCTTAAAGCATTGTTGGTCATTTGTATTCTTCTTTTGCAAACAGGCAAGATCACTAGCACATTTATTGGGTGGCAATTTTGGGCTTGGGGGATGTTTAATTTTTGCGGTTCTTTATACATTCTAGACAGAAACTGCATGTCTGCAGTGTAAGTGACAAGGGCTGTGATGGCTCTTCTTGGTTGTCAACGTGACTACATCTGGAATGAATGAACTACATTCCAGAATGGAGGGCACACCTGTGAGAGTCTCTGCTTGGTTTGAAGTGGGTGAGTCAACTTCTAGTCCAAACCTGTGAAGTAGAAAGACCCATGCCTTTAATCCAGATTTCGAGGCAGGAAGACAACCCTCATCTTGCCAGCACCTCCATTCCTTCACTGGCATTGGAGTCTACTTCTTCGGGATCCAGCGCACACAGAAGACCAGCTGAGACACCCAGACTTGTGGACTGAGTGACTACTGCATTCTTGGACTTTCCGTTCATAGCCAGTCATTGTTGCACTGCAGCCTGTAAGTCATTCCAATAAATTCCATATACGTGTGTGTGTGTGTGTGTGTGTGTGTGTGTGTGTGTGTGTAGAGGGAGAAAGAGAATGAGAGAAAGGAGAGAGAGAGAGAAAGAGAGAGAGAGAGAGAGAGAGAGATTCATTCCATAAGTTCTGCAACTCTAGAGAACCCCTACTAACACAAAGATAAAAAGAGGAATTTTTGAGGAAGAAACTGAAAAGCTGATACATAAATGTCAGGTACTTACACAACAAACAAACAAAAACTAATCGAAGGAGCACAGGGGAGGGAAGTAGAATAGGGGTCATATTAGAACCAAGTATATTGTTAAATATATATGAAAATAAAAACTACCCTTATGCAATAAATACTGGTATTCTATACATCCTGCATTAGAATTTGTAATGACAGCAGAAACATGAGGAAATTGCCCAGCATGTATGAGAGTCTAGGTTCAAATTCCAGCATCACCGTCATCACGCACAAACATACACACATGCACACCACAAAGGCACCTTAGGCAGATAGCATCTGCAGTTAGGACAGAATCCAACAATACCTGATCCTTGGACCACAAAACATGCTACCCTTCCAAATCTGAGCTTCCTATTAAGCAGAAAGGCCCAACCCCATGTTTGTTCAACTGCTCTGCAGCACAGGCCAAGGTTTGTTGTTCTCCCTAAAGGTGAGAAGGGAGTGGTCAGACTGCTCCGCTATAGCTGCTCCAAAGGAAACTAGAATGTGCTGGTGTTTTGCTTCTCCTAGAGGTTCATGTCAAGCACCCTCCTAAGTGTTCAAATCAGATAGTTTTACCACAGCTGTCAAGTAGTGTACGAAACTCATTTTCATTGCAGTTGGCACTCACACCCATATCCCGAGCCCTTTACTCTAGTCAGACACTGAGGAGTGACTGTAGGGTGTGCTGTTCCGCTCTGGCTCCTGCTGTCTACCAGCTACAGTCTCACCCCTGTACTGCAGCATAAATGTCACCCCTGCGAGGACACCTCCAGTGTCTACCATCTGCCATTTCGGCACAACCAGTGCCATCATTCTTCTCCTGCACATAACTTGCTGTGCCTTTTTCCCTCGCACCTGGCCCAACCCAGAAGGCGGAAGCCATGCTCCACATGATACCTTGGCAGTGCGATGCTCTGTGCACCGTAGAAACACTGCCTGCAATGGAGCTGTGGGGCCAGTGAGATGCAAGGGGCTGCGCCTTGATCGAGGAGCATGGCGGGTAGTGGGAGAGCCTGTGAGTTCTGCACAGCGCTGTGAACCTCGGTACACACACCCCTTTCAATACTCCAGCACGATCAAACCCGTTCTGTTCTACAATCAGAAGCACGGGCTCACTCTTCAGGCTAAAGATTGAACAAATATTCAAACTTGGAATATGCTTTTGCTTAGACACATAAAAAGTGGGAATAACCTTATTTTAATATTGGGGGGTTCTGTTTTGCACTCAGCAGCTGGTTTGTTATTCTGTAAGGTAAGAGTGGTGTGAACGGCTGTGCTGAAATCATAAGTTCCATGGGGAGGGCTAATCTGTTACTTAGACATCTGCATTGGCTGCACATTTGCACGCCACAGTCTCTGATGCTTTCACTGCATAGGTGACTCATAGTTGGCAACAGCACAGCACTTGAGTTACTGTAACAGAAGAACCAGTAACTATTAGATTTCAGCAAGGATGCTGGGGTGACTATGGGATATATATATATATATATATATATATATATATATATATATATATATCAGCATCTTTGTCAGCCCTGGTGTCTAACACAGTACTTCATAAAGAAAAGACTAATATATATCAGCATCTTTGTCAGCCCTGGTGTCTAACACAGTACTTCATAAAGAAAAGACTAATGTATTTACTTTGAAAATTATTGGATCACACTAAATGAACACTGTATCATGTATACTATATACATACTACTCATGATTGATTTAATTAGTATAAACTAATCTAGACCTAGAATGACACTAGACAAAAATTTATTTGTAACAATAACCTAATGATAAAGGATAGCTCAATAATAAAGCACTATTTTCCCCAACTCAGAACACTGGGTGATTTTTTTCAGTTTTTGAAAAGTATAAAGTTATTTTTAAACTGCTCCATAAAACATAATAGTTGCACATATTTACATGCGTATGTACCATGTGCTATTTACATATAACTATCTAGAAGGGGTAGTAATTCTTAATGAAACACAGGAGTCTAATGAGAAACTATGTAATGTGGTTATTTTGCTGCTCATCCTCCAGAGTTTGGAACAGGGACACTTGGGCATCTAATGAGGCCAGAGGCTTTGAGCAGACCGTACAGTACATTTCATCCATAGACTTTGAATAAATAAGGGCAAGGAAAGCAAATAGCAAATGTGTCTATCCAGTTTTGTAGAAAGTATGCACTGAGAACACTCAACTTAGTTTTTCTCTTCCATTGAGAATTTTGGGCCCATTTCTGTCTGGGTTAGGAGTGATGCAGGTCAGGACCAAAAGGAGACAAAAGGTAGCGGTGGTTCTCGTCTTACCACCCCGTCCCTTCCTGTGTGACTCTTCAGGAACTGCTTAACCTGAGTTAACTCTCTTGGTCCCTTTGCCTGAAGCAGGAAGAAAAGATATTCACTCAGATCCTGGTGGCGGGAAAGGGCAGGCTCCTTCCTTAGACAAACAAGGCGTCCCTTATTCCCTGAGCAGATGAATAGGGATCATTTACCACCGTTCACTCCAGGACTATCGAGAGCATTATAACTGTCTTCATTCTATGAAGGACAATACACCAAGATTCTCCTTTATACTAGGGCGGTGCCTCAGCTAGCCACATCACTCTCTGAAATGTCCTCCAAAACAGGACTGTCACAACCTGACTTTCACTATAGGACCTAGGGTGACATTGACCACTGTTCACAGTCTCAACACAAAACATTGGAAGTCTTTGGGAAAGTGCACCTCAGAAGTGCCAGACGGCTGGAAAACAGGAGGTACACATAGTTTCTAGAGTGTCCTACATCAATGGGAAACCCACTAATGGTTTACAGTGAAATCACACACACACACACACACACACACACACACACACGGCAAGTTTTTAAGAGCAAGCAATACACATATTTCTACCTAACTGAACCTCTAAGGTCAGGTAAAATTGCATAGACGTTGCTAGAGGGGTTAATTTCACTTTCTCATGTGCTGTTATTAAAATTTAAAGCCTTGTTAAAAAGCTTGCATCTGCAAAGGAAGTGCTGGTGGTGACTACAGACCTAGCGCACCGCTTGAACATTCGTATTGCTGACTTATAGTTTCTCACAAAGAGCTTGGATTGAAGAAAAGTACCAGTAAACACAGACGAGGAGAAAGAGATTTGGGGGCTGCCTTCATCTCTTCGGCGGAGCCCTCGAAGCTGTGCTTTCTCCTTAGGAAGTATTATTCTGATCACCTCGGATAGAGCACCTCAAAATTCCCCATCCACGCCGACTCCTCCCTGGAGGCGTAAGTGGTAGAAACCATCCATGCCTCTGCCAGATGAAACAGCAAAATGTTTCCCAAACTTCATCAGTTCCAGTATTCTGTCACAGCCTGTTCAGGTTTCAAAGTGAGTCAGCAGATCCTACATCGTGTTTCTCATTTGACCAGGACAGAAACGCTGAAAGTGAATTATATCCACTTACTAAGATTGGCATGGAGAACAGCAAGCACTAGAAACTAACCCCAATGTGATTAGAACTTGCCAGAAAGGCAAAGTATTGGCTTTGATAATAAAATTTTGTAGCAACTGCTAATAAAAAAAAGCAGCAGGAATAAATATTCATTGTGTCCACTCTAACTTATTAAACATGCTTCAATCCAAGTAAATGTGGAGTTCTTCTTTAAGGAGAAAAATCTTGGCAGAAATAATGTTCTAAGAGGGAGAAGAAAATATATCCTGTGTTTTGCTCAAGGGGAAATGCTCTGTTTGTGGTAAACAGAAGACAGTGACGAAATATGGCATTCTTGTGCAACACCGTCTACGAACTTCCACATATAAAATGGCATTCCTTGCTTGGTTTACCATACATAGCCCATCAACAAATTAAGCTGATAGTACATTTTATTTTATTGAGGAAAAAAAAATTCCAACAGAATCTTTTTGTTACAATGAGTACCTTAAGTTTTATTACAAACACCAAGGTAATTTTTTTTAAAGAACTGGAAAAAGCCAATCACTCAAGAAACACAGAAAGGTATATCTCTGTGAGTTCGAGACCAGCCTGATCTACATAGTGAGTCCCAGAGCAGCCAGAGATGCACAGTGAGACCCTATTTTAAAAAATAAATAAATAAAATTCTAATTGAAAAGCCTGGGAACGGTAAATAAGCACTGCCGAATTCAAAGCCATGTTCCAAGAATGCTTTTTTCTCTCCTGTCCAACTCTGAGTCCTATTTGCCCACCGAGAGGCTGTTCCCATTCATCCCATAAACATTTATGAAGAACCCATTCTGAGTGAGGCACTGAGCCAGGCAGTGGCATCTACAAGAGACCTCGGCTCTGCCCTCAGGAACTCACAGGCTACCACATAAAGCAAGCAACAAGTATACACAAAGATTTCAACTATACTGGCAGTCTTACAGAGCAAGATAAGGCAATGAACAGCTATTCCCAGACTTCTCAACGAACACAAGCTCAAGACAAAATTTGAGCAGAACAAAACACAAAGACACAGCCACATCCCACACGTTCCCCGGGCGCTCAGAACGTCTGAGGCTCGTCGGCAGCAGCCTTACTCCACTGTCATTTCTGTCCACGGAACTGGTGGATCTTTTTCAAGTCAGTCCCCTACACCTTAATAGCGCTTGCACACTGCCCACTATTTACTGCTTGCTGCATCTAAATGAATTGTTCTACTTAATTGATGAGCTATTCAAGAACTGTTTCACAACAGACCCAGTTCATGCAGTAGTCCATAAAGCTGACCTAATTTTCTAAAGACTTCATTACAAACATACCTTGATTTTTTTTACCTATTTTTTCTTTTTTCTTTCTCTTCTTCTCTTCCTTTTTTTTTTTAAACAGGATCTCACAAATGTAGCAATGGAGTTCTGACTGTTCTGGAATTCACTATGCAAAGCAGGCTGGCCACCAAACTCACCGAGATCCCCTGCCTCTACTTCTGAGTGTCAAGTTTAAAGGCGTGTGCCACCACACCTGACAATTTTCAATTCAATTCTGCAAAACGTATGACAGTTACCCAAAACTAAATACCTCCTGTGAACTAATTAATTTTTACATAATTTTGAAAATAACTTTCCACATATAGCCCTGCAGACACTGCT
Source organism: Microtus pennsylvanicus (assembly GCF_037038515.1). Lineage (NCBI taxonomy): Eukaryota > Metazoa > Chordata > Mammalia > Rodentia > Cricetidae > Microtus > Microtus pennsylvanicus. The sequence continues at coordinate 36,096,480 of NC_134585.1, forward strand.
GGCCCTGTTTTACAGATGGCAAAACTGTTTTTCCAGCAGTCACCCCTACCACACACACACTAGTTAGTATAAAACGTGATACAGGCCTGCTGACTGTTGACAAATTCTTTTCTCACAAATCTTAACTAGCACAGGGTTCTCACTTCCAGGGCACACTCAATAGAATCACTCAGTGTGGAACATAATAACGCTATGACAATGCAGGTAAGTTTAAACAATCACCGGGATGCGATGCAACCTCCGATTAGCAAGCAAAACAAGATGTGGAGTAGCTTCAGGTAAATAAGGAGCTTGCAGGAGAGGGGATACACACAATACTTTGCGGAAGTGAGTAAGCTGTATCACAAAGCAGCCTCCACACCCCGGTCTGTGCAGCTTCCCCCCAAGAAAGAACACTGTCTTGCTATAACTGAGCATCCCGAAAGTAGAGAAATCTGATGGGTCAGGCTGAGTTTGTATCTTGCTCTAACTGCAGCTGGTCCTCCTGCAGTCTCACCTACAATGTCCAGCCACCAACTCTACAGGATAGTCTAACGCACATATCAACGACACACTCTCTGCTGCGTCTTCATCAACACCACTTCCGTGTCCTAAATACCCTCGTGGACAGCTTTCTAAGCTAGCAAAAATGTCACCTGGAGTCCCAGCTGGAATGTATGTGGTTGAAACTGTTGTGCTAAGGTCCTAACAGTTTTACCTTTGTGGTTTATCCGAGTTCACAACTACCGACCTCGGTGACCACCCAGGAAGTGCTTCCACCATAGATCCAGACTGTATGCTAAACTGATAGCCATCCCCTGGCTAAGTTCTCTAAGGCCTGCTGCACTTTCAGGGTCTGCCCCTCCCACCTCTTGTGAAGCAGACTCCACACAGAACTCCTCACACACACAAAATCTGTTATAACGTTCCCTGGGTTTCACTGTGGAATTGCTTAGAAAGAAGCATGCCAGTTTGGGCTTAGGGTCTGCAAGCTTCCCATCCGGTGTCCTACCGGCTTCTTAACACACACGTGATTAATACTGGCACTCAGGAAAGAATGCTACCTCTGACCTTGACAGTGCACTAAATAAATTACCTCAGAGCGAAAGTGATGAGATCTCAGAACAGCATCTGGGGAGAAAAGAGGGAAAATGAGACTTCATTAACTCCTTGTTCACAGCCTGCGGAGTTGCTGATCATTTACCTGGATTCGGGAAAAGCACATTCTAGAAGTCTCTCTCCAATTCGGTGGGCATGCTGGGGCGGGGCGGAGGGAGTATGGGTGTCTCTAGGATGATTTCTCTGCAAGAAGTTCCAGCAAAGTTGGGAGGGGAGCCCCCAAATTATCACGCCTTACTTTTTTTTCTTTTTTTCTTTTTACATCTCCAAGCTCCAGCAAAGGTTGTGTAAAGGGAAGAGTGCCTCAGCCCAGGATTCCACTACAATTACCTTCTGGGCTAAAAATTTAGCAAACTGACCCTAAGGATCGAGTCTGATACTTCCTCCCATCACCTCCGAATCTCCGTGGCTATCCAAACCCTGGTGATCTTTGGACGGACTCGAGGGCAAAAGGCCAGGGCGCGTTAAATAAATAAATGCACATAGCTTGGAGAGTGGGCAATGAAGGGGGCAGGAGCGGCAGAGGAGGCTTCAACCTCGCTTCTGCCCAGAAGAAGCCAGTGGTGGCGTGTCTCACCTCTGCTTCTGGAACGACCCGAAAAGACCGATTTCATCGGATGTCTCCCTTTCTGGAGCTTGCGGTGCCAGCAGCAGAAGAAAATGATGGTGGCAATGGTGCCCAGCAGAAGCAACAAGAGGAAGAGAGCACATTGGATGCTGTAGGGTCTCAGCAAAACGAGGAAAGCCGCGGCGATCATGGTGCAGGCGAGGCGGGGAGCCGTGCGGCGCGGGGCTGAGGCGGCAGAGCGCGCTGGGCGCGGGGCGCTGGGCGCAGGGCGGGCGCGGCGGCCACGGGCGAGCGCGGCTCAGCGCGTCAAGCCCGGCGCTCGCGGACCCGCGCGCGGCCCAATGGCTGCACACCCCGCGCCGGCCCCGGAACGACTGATGGAGAGCAGCGGGCAGCTCTCGCCATGACTCAGCACACGGCGCGCCGGCGACAGCCGCGCCCCTCCCTCCGCAGGCGCCCCAGCCTGTGCGCGGCCCTCGGGCTCAGCCCCGCCCGGGACGCAGTCGGCTGAGAGCATCGTCGGATGGCCGCCTCAGGCCTCGGCATCCCGAAGCCGTCGCACGTGGGGCGGGGCGGGGCGCGGCGGGCTGGCGGGGGGCTCGCTGGGTGACGTCACGGGCTGCGGCGGCGCGGGCGCGCGCACATGGCTGCAGCCGGGACCGAGCGGCGCGCCCTCCCGCAGGCCGGCTCGGTGCGCGCGCGCACGGCCCGCCAGGCCACGCGCCAGGCGGCGGTGCGCGGGACCCCCGGGCTTCGCCTCTGCAGCCTCGGTGGACCGACTGCTGGAGGCCGGCGTCAGGGGGCGCCAAGGAGCCGGGGGGGACCCGGGCTCCCGCCTCCCTGCGCCCGCCCGGAGGCTGGGGCTCGGAGGATGCAGCAGGGTGAGCTATTTGGTTTGGGGGCGGGGGTAGTCCTTGCGCACGGAGGCGCGAGCACCTGGAAGGGCCATCTCTAAGCCGGTCCCATCCAGCAGCGCTCGGGAGAGGCATGCCGGGGTCTGCAGACTTGCACGGTCCCACCCCCAAACTTGGTGCTGATTTTCAGCCCAGACGTGAGCTCTTAGGTCCTATTGATACCTGACGCTGGCCACAGAACCCTGATTTCGTTTAGCTTCTTTGTAGGGAGAGGTGATTTTAGGTGTGAGCATCTAACCGATGAAGGAAGTTGGTTATTGATTGGCCTGTAAATACTGCGGGAGAAAAATTTTAGGCACTGTTAGCCAACGGTGATCTGTCACACTTGGGCACACACTCACCCTCTCTCCCTTTTGCTGTTTCCCAGCCCCCTTACATTCCCTTATAATCTGCAAAAACTGATTCGTAGTTGTCTACTGGACACTTGAAAGTGGAGTGGTCGCTGGTCCAGTGCCAAGAAGGCAAGGTGTGAACGCTGCGGTGTGCTCTTCGGCGGAGGGCCTCTGCCACCTGGCGAGGAAGCCAGAGCTGCAGCAGCAGCCTGCAGCACATTGCGGCCTTGGCGGGCCAGTGCAGTACTCTGCCCTGCTGCCCCTAAGACATGCTGGCTTTTGTGGACTGGGTGCTTTGTTTTGTCTCATTTACTCGCATAAGAATAAAAACAAAAAAAATGCAATTATGTGATATATGAGAAATGATACATTACCACTTTTGTGCCGTTTCTAGTTACTAGCTTGGAGACTAAATAATTCGTAAAATTCTGAAAGCCAATTGAAGAATTGATAGGAATGCTCGTATTGTTTTTTTTAGCCATATAAAACCAACTTGAAGTACTGCAAAAATGCTTAGCCATTAGCTGCTGTTAAGGTGGGTGATATACACTATCAAGTGTGACATTAAAAGAAATGCAGAAAGATGTTGCTTAGTCCTAATGCCAGATTCGTAAGTACGGATTTCAGCGGGTATGTGCTCTTATCTGCATGCTGGTTGACTAAAACAAATACAGACTGATACGGAACTCACTCAGTTTTAGGGGGCTGAGAATGGAAGGGGCCTTGCTGAGTAAGGTGGACTCTGGCATGTCAGACTGCAGGGTGCATTGCTTCCCAAACAGACTTCACAGGTCCCAGGCAGACAGCAGAGCTGCATCATGTGCCCACAGCTGAAGGATTCCTGATACTGCAGCCCACTGCAGTAAGAAACTGGATTCCCATGCACTATGCAGGGATTGCCGAAAAGAATCCTGAGAGCTTTGCAAAATGTGGCACACCAGGAAAGGAAGAACTGACCACGCTGAATGAGCAGGGGGCTTGATACTCATTTTAAACTGTATTGGCGAAACCTTCTGCCAACAGTAGGCAGAGATAACATGCAATTTAGGAAGGTCATCTTTATGCTCCTCACTGCCCAAAGCTCATAAGTGAGCTGGAATGGCACAAACATCTTTGAATGGAAACAGCTCTGAAACTTTTAGTGCAGCAAAGTAATCCGTTTGCCCCAAATTCTGCATTTTTAATAAGGAAAAACAAGGAATTAGTAATATGGTCCTCTGAGCTATTATTACTTTAATGTAATTATTATCATTGTGAGCCTTGCTGCAACCATTTGCAAGTTTCAATTGCACACAAGAACATTGTTCGTCTTCTTTCTCAGGCAAATGCTTAACTAGCTAAACTTAACTAAAAAGGATTTATAAGTACTTCTTTTTACATGTATTTATTTCTGTTCTTTGTCTGGGTAATCTTAAGGATACATACAATAAACAAACCAAGTCCTTAAAAGAATTTAGTCTATGAGTCCATTGATTTCTGATTTATTGCTAATTTATCTTTTCCTTTCCAAATAGTAGCATGTTAGTAATTTTTTTTCTATGTGTTTGTGTGGCAATACATCCTGGAGTTCAATATATATTATATTAGCCAATCTGTCCTTCGGGGAAATTAATTTAGTAGTATTTATGCCTTCTCTTCCTGCTGAGTTCTCATTTAAAAGAATAATTAATGTTATATAAAAGTCATAAATTTAAAATTAAAGGTAAGGGTGGAAAGAACACTCATGACACAAATTTCTCATACCAATAAATGAAAAAAATCTCAATGGAAAATGTTGTAATTTATTGTTTTTATGAGAGAGAATTACCACTGTAATCCCGGGGGCAGAGAGTTGAGAAGAAAATAGTTTGCAATGTGTTACATAGAAGTGATCCACCAAATAGCCTGTCTTGCCTTCAGATTCTCCACCACATTAGTAATAAATACAAGGATCCAAAAAGAAAGTAAAATATTAACTTTATTTAGGATAAAGTCAGGTTAAAGACCATTGCTTAGACTCAAGACCAAGTGGAGCACCTTACCCATATTTCCCTAAATCAGCGTGCCCACCCTCATCGCAGCTAAAAAAAAAAGAATCTCATCAATACTAAAGCAGGCAGAATCAACCTATACAAATTCCTACATAGGAACCTAAATCTGAGACCCTGACAGTTTCCCTTCTTTAAGGAACACACTCAGTGGACAGGAGACTAGTACATGCGTGAGAAGGGAGCTTTGTTAATCTTCACTAGCTAGCAGGCTGCGGCAGCTAATCTGTTTGTATGTTTGTTTGTTCTGTTTTGTCTTTATTTTTGTTTTTCGAGACAAGGTCTCTCTGTGTAGCCCTGGTTGCTCTGGAACTTGCTCTGTAAATGAGGCTGATTTTGAACTCATAGAGATCTGCCTACCTCTGCCTCCCGAGTGCTGTGTGCTGCAATCAAATGCCTGCACCACCACACCTGGCTTGTGATGGTTAATCTTGATGGACCAACAAGATTATCAGTTGGCGCAAATAGAAAAGTGCCTAAGAGATTAACAAAGCACACTTCTAGATGTGTCTGTGATAACATTTTCGGAGGGGATTAAGTGAGTGGGGAGATGCAGGCTGAATGTGGGCAGCATCCGCCCATAGGCTAGAAGACCAGATAGCGTAAAAGAGGAACAAAGGAAACCTACAACATGGGTATATTACTTACATTCATCCTCTCTACCCCTCCGCACCCTCCCTGTGTGTGTGTGTGTGTGTGTGTGTGTGTGTGCGCGCGCGCGCGCGCGCACGCGCGCGCTTTTCAGCTGCCATAGTGTGAGCTGTCCATCACCCATGATGGACTGAAATCTTTGAAACCACAAGCCTCCAAGGCAACTCTTTTCTTCTTTAATTCTCTCAAGTCTGTCACAGCAAGGAAAATCCTACTACTAATCAGTCCTTCCTCAGTTTTTCTCATTCCTAACTCTACCTGAAAGTTAAGTGTAAGTTAAGTTCGGGGTTGGGGAGGCAGGAGAAATTGATCAGTCCGTAAAGGGATTGCCTTGCAAGCATGAGGACCCATGTCAAAAAACAAAAACCAAGCAAACCAACAAAAAAAAATGGCAAATCTGCATGTTTGTAATCATAGCATTGGGGAGGCGGGTCCTTGCAGCTCTAGCCAGACATCCTAGCCTATATATGGAGGTACAGACCACAAGTGACCCTTTCCCCATAAAAGGAAGGGTTGCCCCTGTGGTGCAGCTCCTCAGTTTGTCCTTGGGTGTCCCCACTCATATGTACACATGTGTTGTGCGCCCTACCAGAAAGTAAATGGTTTTAATAAAGCAGAAATGTCTTGTATATTATTTCCCTAGAGTCAATAGGTGTGGCACAATTTACTAATTAATAGGTCAGGAAGAAGTAGCAGGAGGAAACAAGGTTTCCAGCCCAAGCTGTGCAGACGGAGAATAGCGGAAGATGACTCAGACTCTGAGCCAGGGTAAAAACAATGAATTTTGAAGGAATACCAAGGGTAACAGAGTGTAAAGAGCCGACAAACTCATGTAAATATGGGCAGAGAATTCCAAACCACAAATGGATGCGGGACGAGTCATCACATAGATTGCAACTGAAATCATAGAAATGGGAGAAGTAGCTAAAGAAGAGAGAGCCTAGCAAGGGGAATTGGAGCTTGGAAGATGGCGCCTGTTTGTGGGTGGGGGAAGGGCAGAAGGCAGGACTGCTCAGTGAGTAGTGTCCTTGCCAGCAAAAGCTCTCAAGGCAAAGAGAGAAATTCCCTGAGGAACTAGGAGGGGAGACATCGGAAGATTCTACAGAGGACTGAGATAGGAGAGGCTAAACCACCCAAAAATGGGTTACAGAGGGAATAAGTTAAAAGGGGACTTTCCAGAGACACCGTCCACAATCTTTGGAGAAATTTAATAGATGGAAACAAATTAAAAGCAGCTAAAGTCTGAGTAAAGCCTAGTGGTCCTGCTGTTGTCTAGATCAGAGGTGCTCAACCTTTGGGTGACAAATGACCCTTTCACAGGGGTCGCCTAAGACCATCGGAAAACACAAATACTTATATTAGAATTCATAACAGTAGCAAAATTACAGTTATGAAATAGCAATGAAAGTAATTTTATGGTAGGGGAGGGAGGCTGCCCCAACATGAGGAACTGTGTTAAAGGATCACAGCATTAGGAAGGTTGAGAACCACTGGTCTAGAAACTTAGCATGATGAACCATCATTGTCTGTTTGTTTTCTTTTGCTGTGGTAATATGCTATGTCAAAAGGAACTTTGTGGAAATGGGGTTTATTTCAGCTTTCAGTTCAAAGTTACAGTTCCTCTGATCGGGGAAGCCACAGCGGCCAGAGCTTAAGGAGGCAGCTCCACAGTCAGAAGCAGAGAGTGTTCAATGCAGGCTCTGTTCCCTCTTTCCCTTTCAGTCAACCTGAGACCCCGCCCACGTGACGGTAAAAGCCACTTTTCACACTGCAGAGTTCACACTGAGCCTGACTAGGGTGCCTCCCCGTGGGTTCCTTCCCAGCAGCTCTGACTATAACATTCAGACTTGAAAATTTATTTTTAAAGAAAGATGTGGGGCTATCTGAGGAGTATAAAAGAGGATAGTGAAAGGTGAAGATTATCAAAATACATCTTATACATATATGACATTGTCATCATTAAGTAACAATTTAAAAAGGCATGGGGACTTTCTACCTTTGAGGGTTTAACCAAGGGCAATTGTAGTGGGTTGTTTAGGGAGTCTCTTGGACAACCCTGACCAACTTACTATTGATCAAGACACCGTGAACTTCAGACTCAGGGCCCTGAGCCAGAACTGACTTGAAGGCCTCCTCTCTGAGGACTAGCTCTCATGGTACCCAAAGGTACCATGCAGGCTGCCAAAGGAGGGAAACAACCAGCAGTCCTACCTAAGCCTATGAACCCCAGCAATGGCCAGCAAAGCATCATAACCGTAGGGTATGCCAGTAGCACACATCCCTGCCCAGTAACCGACAGCTCTGTGGTTGAGCTTAAAACCCACTTAGCAAGACAGGAATCATGCTTGGCACTGGAAACTTCTCGAGGCCAGTGAAGACATGGATCTTGGAGAAGAGTCCATAACCACCGTTTGATGAAATCATCATAATCCCTGGCTACTTTCTAAGTATGTGTCCTTGTACCCACAGATAAGTGGAGTCCTCGCCTCTCATCAAGGAGAGACCATTATAGAGAACCACAGCCTATCACAATGCAGAGTGGTGGAACCCAGTCCTAACGGGTACTCTACAATACATTCCTGCACCTAAGGCTCAGGGAACATTGCAAAGGGGAGGTGGCAAGACTATAGAAGCCAGAGGACCAGGGAGTTTTCTGTGATAGTGTGTATCCTAGTAATATCACAAACTGCATGCATGAAGTTTCAACATGACTGCCTAAATATGATCTGAACACGGACAACAACAGACACGCCACGTGGATGGGGGAAGGCCCATGAGTCCCTGTACAAAGAACTGCAGGCAACTACAGAATGCTGAGAATGGGAGGGGTGATCTTCCCCAGGGAAGAGCACAGCAATTGGATATCCAGCACCAAATGGTTGGCCCTACAAACATAAACACAAGTAGCATTGCACAGACTGAGCAGATTATATATAGAAATGTATCTGTATATACGCGTACATTTATACATGCATGTAACAATAATGAATGATAAAAGGCATGAATTTGAATGAGAGCAAGGAGGGGTTTGGCTGGAGGAATGAAAGGGGAAAATGAAGTAATTATATTATAATCTCAAATTTAAACAAATTTTTTAAAAAAATGTGACGGCCAGTAAGATGGCTCAGCAGGTAAAATGCTTGCCCGTGTGACGTGAATTCAACCCTCAGAGTCAACATAAGGTAGAAGGGGAGCCCTGTCTTCACAGCTCTTTCCTTTGCCCACATGTGATACACGCCCCCATCTACGCCCACATGTGCACATCATGCACACACATGTACACACACAACAATATAGTAATAAAAGGCTATGGGGACTGGAGAGATGGCTCAGCAGTTAAAACACAGACTGCTCTTACAAAGGACATGAGTTCAATTCCTAGTGGCCCGTAACCACCCGGAACTCTAGCTCCAGAACAGATTCGATGTCTCTGGCTTCCGAGGGCACCAGAACTCATGTTCACAGAGGCACACAAATATACACATAATTTGAAAATAAAAACTTAAAAGATAAGCTGGACCGTGGTGGCACGTGCCTTTAATCCCAGCACTTGATAATCTCAAATTTAACAAATTTTTTAAAAAATGTGACGGCCAGTAAGATGGCTCAGCAGGTAAAATGCAATCAAATCTCTGAGAGGCCTACCTGATCTACAGAGCTAGCTCCAGGATAACCAAGGCTAAACAGAGAAACCTGTCTTGAACCACCCCCCCAAAAAAAGATAATATGGGATACCTTGGGGTGTAGTCAAGACTTGTAAATTACCCAGTTGGTAAAAGTATAATGCCTTCAAATATTGCCTCCTTGAAAACAAACAAAAATGCATAAAAATTACTCTAGCTAACAGTGTGTTATTTATAAATCACATTGGACAAGTAATCTACTTGTTCTTAGGTGAAATCTCTTTCATATGCTTATAGTGAAAGGAAAAAATCTACATCATTGGAAAGAATCTAATTGGAATAATGTAATCTTGACTACCTGGTGATTTCTAGTTACCAGAATCAGGAAGGCAATTGAGCAATGGCTCACATTTGATAAGAGTTTAGGAAGGGAAATCAGTTGTCATTTTCAGCAATATCAAATGTTCTTTTCAGCAAATATGCTCTCAAAAGGACTTCATACATATATTAGTATAATATAAACATTTAAAAATAACATAAAGGCATTATTATAAGAGAAAATGTTTCTAATAGAGTCACTTTAGATTGTACTCTTAACAGTATCAAGATCCATAATAATACTGTGGAGAAAAAAAACTGTGTCTAAACTTACAGAGTTCAAAAAAATGTCCATAGTTTGGTAGCTCAAAAACACCAGAATACTGGAACTCATCTACAATATAATACTCCACAGACACTTTTTAGGAAGGAATTATTATTATCCACAAGCAACCAGAACGCATTTATGTAGCTTCCACATTGCACAGAGGATTGAGTCATGCAGCAAAATACTGAATCATTTGGCCAGATAATTTACACACAGTTGTAGGAACTGCTGGTAGGGATTTTAAGAGCTTTTCATAAATCGAATCATGAAGCTTTTAGAGTCATAAATCAGAGTTCATTGTTATTCAGATGGAGTAAAATACCTCTACTATTTCTAAGAATGTGCAACTTACAAAGACAGTTTGAAAACTGAAATCATTTCCCGGGTAGGTTCAAGGTGAGGTTGTCATATGACTTTTGGCATCCCAATATTCTTTTTGGGGGGAGGGTTGTTATTGGTTGGTTGGCTGGTTGGTTAGAGACAGGGTCTCACTGTGTAGCTTTGCCTAGGCTGGAACTCAGTATGTAGACCAGCATAGCTTTCAATTCACAGAGATCCACTCACCTCTGCCTCCAAAGTGCTAGGATTAAAGTTATGTACCAGCATACCTGGCTCTGACATTACTAAATGAAAAAAAATAAAGAAGAGATAATATGTTCACAGTTTCATAATAAATACTATAAGTGAATATAAAATATTGATTAGTATTCATTAATTCAATTTAATATCTTCCCAATAATAAAACTACAGCCACCTTGAAATGATTATTCCTATTTTGAAATCTTTAGAATTTCCACATTCATTTTAAATTTTATTTTCTGCATTAAATATTTTATGCTATTGCAGCCATTTGTTCATTGCCTGAAAGAATAGTATCACTTAAAAAGAAAAGAAACGCTGTGTACCAAGAAAACTGCACAAGTAACTAGCGATTGTTGAAAAGCTTTTCAATAACACATAGTTTCGGAAGTTTTGAGATTATCCTAGTATTAAAAATAGCCCAAGAATCCTCAGGAACAGAAAGAAAAGTGCGTTAAAACGTCTGTATAGCCCCGGACATTGTGGAGTAGAGTAGGAAAACAAACAGCAAACACACTGATTTAGAATGTGGGAGAGTTGACATTTCAAAGCCTACAGCGCTGGCAGCCCCAGCTCTACTGTAGGAGTTCCCAGCTTGGAATCCGTAGGGAGTTTCTAGGGATCTGTGTTTATATGTGGGGGTAAAAAACCTCAGCTCCACCTACTCGTGATCTCCAGCCTTCCACCAGACACAGAATGCCATGGCTTGTACTTATGTCCCTTCCAAAGTGCATGTTGAAATTTGACTGCTGTTATGTAGTATTGGGAGGTAAAAATCTTGGAGTAGGACCCTTGGAAAGGCTTCTGTGGAGTTCATGCTCCTAGCTTAAAAGTGGGTTATCAAAGGGCAAGCTCAGCTCCTTCCTCTTTCCCTCTCTTCTTCTGCCTTGAAATGAGGCAGCAAGAGGGCTCTAACCACATGCTGACATTCTTAGACTCCACAAGTCTGTGTAAACATATATAAGTTTGTATACAGAAAGACAGACAGACAGACAGACAGATAGATATATGATAGAGATTTATCATTCTGCAGTACTGGGGAATGAACCCAGGGCCTTGCCCATTCTAGGTGAGCACACTACCCCTGAGTTATACTACAGTGCAAACCAATACAGTTCTGTTCACTGTAAAGGACCAAGCCTGTGCTGTATGCTACAGCATCACAGAATGAACTCCATTGAGAAGCTCCTCAGGCATCCTTGTAAGCCTCAGTTCTTGCTCCCTGTCACATGGCCTAGCCATCAGGCCTCCGTTTTCCATCAGCATAACTACTTTCTGTCACAACTCTATCACAAGACTTTTTATTTCACTGTGTGACGGTCAAACTCCAGATCCTCAGGTCTAGTATCCTGCGGAACCCTTATCTCTCAGTTCTACAAGTTCTGTTCCCTCCGAGTTCCCTTCTGTCTGTCCAAATAGTGAAGAGTGGACACAGTGTTCATCGCTCCAATCAGTGAAGAAGGGACACAGCGCTCATGCTTTCCCCACAGAAATGGACTTTGACTCATCGTCCCTCAAGGGCCTCGCGATGACTCCTGGGAGCCTAGTACTTTGCTTGCTGCTCTTTGCGGAAACTCCATGGCCATCTGTCATGAGATAATAATCTACCTTGAGAGGCTACTGCAGGGCTGCAGTTCCTGTCCCAGACTTCCTGTCGACTTCCAGCTGGGTAAGCTAGTCTCAGGCTGGGGAATGCTGGAGGATTCTTGAAATCTCACCACTCAGAGGCTGGAAGCAGGAAGATTGCAAGTTTCTGACCAGCTTAGGTCGTGAAATGTGATGGTCAGCACCAGTGGTCAGTTTGTGTAGATTTGGAATTGCCTAGAGGACACATCACCAGGTGTGTGTGTCAGGATATTTCCAAAGAGATTTAACAGGAGAAAGGTCTGAAGACAAGGGTCCAAGACTGAATGCATAAGGAAAAGGGAGGCCTCCTTCCTGACCGCACATTCTTGCCGCCATGTCTTCTCCACCGGGATGGACTGCATTCACTCAAACTGAGCCAAAATCAACCATTCCTGAAGTTAAATTCTTCAGATATTTTGTCACAGCAATGAAAAAGACTAATACAAGAGACCTGCCTAAATGAACCTGGGTGTTAGTGCCTGGATTACGAGTTTCACAGCACCCCAGAGGTTGGCTGGCAGAGTCGGCACGGGACAGCATACTCCAGTCTCCTTCAGTACTGAATGGCCGGCTGCCTTGATACAGATGTCCTGGTGATCATAGATAATGCTTACTGCATGCTTGCGCTTCTGCCTACATTTGTTTATTCTGTCCACACAGCAACCATGGGTTAGGGCTACACTTACGCTTACCTTACATGAGTGCCCCAGGGCTTACGATGGAAGGTATCTGCTTCTCCACCCAGGGCCGTACAGCTAGCAGGTGGAATTAGGAATTTCCTAGCCCTCCAAAACAGCCCTTCCTGTTGTGTGCTTTCATTGGCATTGCCTCCCACCCCTGCAGCTCCTCGTCTGAAGGAATTCCTTCTAGGGATTGCTGGGTGGCAGCTATTCTAGTTATTTTTAGAATAAGCTCTACCCAGGTTATTGAGGACTAAACCGGCACTCAGGAAAAGTCTCTGAAGTTTCCTGGCACACGATGTATATGGTTTCCTTTTAATTTAACTGGGAAGAAATTTTCCTAGATCACCTCTCATAAACTTTCAATCTAATGAGATCCCTTTCATTAAAATTTTATCATTTTCGTTCTGTTTCAGTCTCGTATGCCTGTTCCCATCCCTTAGGGGAATATGAATTAGCACCCCCATAGTGCTAAACCCCTTCAAAAGAACCAGGCAGACTCATCTTGGAAAGCAGTCACTGTTTATCCTCTATTTTAAAATATTTTAAAATATTTTACATGAAGTTGAGCTTCATATCAAAAGCATCTTAGGCACTGAGATTAATCAGGAGTATTCTTTTTAGTCCTCTCCAGCCTCCTCTATTTTAAAGATCCCTCCTCCTCCCACATGTTTAATCTAGCCTTATATGAGAGGAATCAGTTAATAATTAAAATATTACTGTTAATCAGCATGATGTTAATATAACAAATATGTCAACCCAAACGTGGTTCTGTTATCATCTCCACTTTACAGATGGGACAGCTCGCCCATAAAGGCCCAGCACAGAGGATACTGAGAGCCGGGGCTGCAGATCCAGATGGTTTGGTGTGGTGCGAGAGATATTCTTTATAACCCTGTGTGTGGCCCTGCTTCACCGTCTCATGTGTCTGGATGAGGTTTAGACTAGAAGATTAACACCACTCACACAAACTTCAGCTCTACTTTAAAAGAAGTTTCTACATAAGCTTTTCTACCAATTCTTACAAGGATGGGTTTCGTAGGGGCTGGCTTCTCCACAGCAGAATTAACAGCTCACAAAATCATCCTCAAAGACCACTAGTGCTGCTGGTGGCCTTGAACACTCCAGAAGCCTGAGGTTAGGTTGTTGTTTTGAATGTCTGTCCTGTCTGTTGTCCTTCCTTGCCTTTGTGTGGCTTCCTGACGTTATATACATCCCAGGAATAATGACTTACATTGCGTAACACAATATGACTTTTACCTTGTCTTTATTTCCTAAACAATACAGTATGATCGTCACACTGTTGTGCGCTTGTTTTACAAATTTTATTCCTAAATAAGGAATAAAGACAAGAAAAACATTTATCTACAAATATTCAGTCAAGACTTGACCTTTCCCTAGACATCTTTTTGTGTGATCAGTTGAACGCAAAGGTAAAACCCCGTGGGTGTGCAAAAGCACCTGTGCTCTTGATCTCCACTTTTAACCCTTTCTGGTTCTGGTTGTAGCAAGCTGTCGCAACCTTGCCAGCACTTCTGTCAGAAAGAAGTGCTCCTTCCTGACAGTCTGTCCATTTCCACTATTCTGATGAACTTATTGAAAGTAGAAAACTCTGCTCATAAATAAGTAAATGGATGTATTTTTTTTTCTTTTTTCTTATGAGTGTATTTTTCTTAATGACATCTACTTAAGAGACCAGGAAATATAACCTGTTAGGATGTATAATGTAGCTGAACATTTTATACATTTTTTTTAAATTTTAATGTTGCTTCAAGTTGGCATGAATAGTAGAATAAGAAGAGGAATTAGTAGTAGTAGATAAAGGGGGAAAGCACTTACGATGATTTATTAAGTAATTATCTGAAATACGTGTTTAGACCTAAAATATGAGAGTTTAGAAAACACAAAATTAAGGGGGACATTGATAAATGGCAAGCAGCTTTTTTCATGAATATACGTCATCAATTTAGCATAGCTGTTTCAGAGAGAACTAGCTTGTCTTATCATGTTTCGATTGATTAGATAAATTAATGATTAAGAGTTGAATTACTCCTTTTTATGCATAAGCATTGACTCTGGTATCAACATTATTACATTAGTGAATTTAAAAATTGATTTAAAAGTCATTAAAGTTGTAGAATACCCTTACTTTAAAAAAAACACATCATGATCATACCTTACTCTGAAAATTTTCAAGATGAATAAAATGTTCTACATAATAAAAAGAAATATGAAGTAGAGGACATGGCTTGTGAGTATGCCTTTCCTCTCCTTAGGCTCAACTCTACGTCTTTGTTTTGATGAATGGAGGGGGTGCAGCACTAAGTATCAGGTGGATGAGTAGTAAGGGAAGAAAAGCCAGGGATAAAATCACTACAAAATCTGGCATTTCTTAGAAAATGTTTTAGAGGCCTTGAAACCACAGAAAACTTTACTCAGGTCCTTCTGAGTTGCTTGCTCAGCTCCTGACTTTTTGTTGACGACGGATGGGAAGGATGCCATTAGGGAGCAGTTAAGAGACCTTCCTTTGTTGCTAGCCTTTGGTTTCTATGGCATCCGTATCTGCTTGTAGAAATCTCCTTGAATCCAGCCACACTGTGTAAAGAAGACAAACACAGATCGTTTAGTATTTATTTCTCTTAGTTCTCCAGCCGGGTCATGCCAGACCGTGGAAACCAGAAATACTTATGGTTTCTGTTTCTGTGAAGAGACACCATGACCACAGTAACTCTCATAAAAGAAAACATTTCATTGGGACTGGCTTACAGTTCTGAGATTTAGTTCATTATTTTCATGGTGGGAAGCAAGGCAGCAATTAGGCAGACATGGTTCTGGAGAGATAGCTGAGAGTTCTATATCTTGTTCCACAAGCAACAGGAATGAACTGTGTGTCACACTGGGTACAACTTCAGCATTGGAGACCTTGATCCCCACCCCCCACGCTCACACACAGTGACACACTTCCTCCAACAAGGTCACACTTACTCTAACAAGGCCATACCTCCTAAAAGTACTACTCCTGGGGCCTACTTTCTTTCAAATGACCACATTTCACTCCCTGGGCTCCATAGGTAGCCATATCATAATACAAAAATGCATCCCGTACAACTTCAAAAGTCCCCATGCTCTATAACAGTCTCAAACTTATTTAAAAGTCTAAAGTTCAAGCCGGGTGATGGTGGCACACGCCTTTAATCCCAGTACTCGGGAGGCAGAGGCAGGCGGATCTCTGTGAGTTCGAGACCAGCCTGGTCTACAGAGCTAGTTCCAGGACAGGCTCCAAAGCCACAGAGAAACCCTGTCTCGAAAAAACAAAACAAAACAAAAAGTCTAAAGTTCAAGTCTCTCCTGAGATTCATGCAACCTCTTAACTGTAATCCTATAAAATCAAAAAGCGGACCACATACTTCCAACATATAATGGCACAGGATATACATTACCATTCCAAAACATAGGGAAAGGAACATAGTAAGGAAATACTGAACCAAAGCAAAACCAAAAACCAGCTGGGCAAACTAAACTCTATATCTCCATGCCTGATACTGTGGTAGTTTGAATGGAATTGGCCTCCATAAGCTTATAAGGAGTGTCTCTATTGGGAGGTGTGGCCTTGTTGAAGTAGGTGTGGCCTCGTTGAAGGAAGTGTGTCACTGTGGCAGTGGGCCTTGAAGTCTTTTTTGCTTAACCTCTCTCAGTGTCACAGATACTTCCTATTGTCTTCTGATTAAGATGTAGCCAACACAAGTCCGCCTGCACGCCGCCATGCTCCTGGTCATGATGATAATGGACTGCACCTCTGAAACTGTAAGCAAGCCACCCCAATTGAATGTTTTTCTTATACGAGTTGCTAAGGTCATGGTGTCTCTTTGCAGCAATAGAAACCCTGACTAAGACAGATGTCAAAACACTCCAGATCTCCAACTCCTTTCAGCTGTGTTGATTGCAACACACTTCTTTCCCTTGGGCTGCTTCCACTCCCTGTTATCAGCTTCCTTTGGTATGCATCCCACGACTCCTGCATCTTCAACATCTTGGGGTCTCCAAGGCAACCCAGGCTTCACTTTCACAGTTTCTTGCAATGGCCTCTCTAGGCCTCCATTTAGGGACACCCCTAACACAGTCCTGGCCTCAGTGGCTTTCTTTGGTCACAGAGGAAGATTCCATAACTCCTTTCTTCTATCCTTGACTCTAAAACCAGAACCACATGGCTGAAGTTGCCAAGTTCTGTTGCTTGCTGGGACTGGATCATGGCCACCTCATTTTCCCCAGCTTTCTGTTTTCAGTGGTTACCTTTACTGTCTAAGCTTAACTGTTCTGGAACTTGTCTGTAGACCAGGTTGGCCCCAAACAGAGAGTTCTGTCTGCCTCTGCCTCCACCTCTGGAGTATAAAGGCATGTACCACCACCCCAGACTCTGAGCTTTTCTTTAATCCCTTTTCACTACCAGAAGTTTAACTGGGCATAATCTTGCCCTGAGGTCACAACTCCCTTTATTATATTTCTTACCTCTTTATCACCTTGAACTCAGGATTTAGTTCCCTTCCATTTCCTGGTGCTCCTTTTCTCCTCAAATTGTACATTTTCTATTTTCCTTGCTCAGTACTTCTTTTCATTATAAATCTTCATTAGAGTTAACTCTAGACACTTCATGATCGAGTCAATACTAAGCTGTTTTAAGATTTCCTCAGCCAACAAAATTATTCTAAAACTCTTCATTTTAGCCTCAGGCATGCTTTTCAGACAGTGGCAAAAAGCAGCCACATTCTTCACCAAAATGTCACAAGACTGGTCTCTAGGCTGCATACTAAAGTCTATCTCCTCTGAACCTCTTGAATCAGGCCCCACCCTCAGCACTACTGTCTTGCATGTTACTACTAGGATGTCCCATTGAGCCATTCTTTAATCATTCAATTACTTTTCTAATTCATAGTCCCAAAGTCCATATTCCTCCAAATAAAAAACATGGTCTGGCCTATCACTTCACTACCCCAGGCTCTGGTACCAACTTCTGTCTTAGTTAGGATTTATATTGCTGTGAACAGACACCATGAACATGGCAACTTTTTTTTTTGTTTGCTTGTTTGTTTGTTTTGTTTTTCAAGACAGGATTTCTCTCTGTAGCCCTGGTTGTCATGGAACTTGCTTTGTAGACCAGGCTAGTCTCAAACTCAAAGAGATCTGCCTGCCTCTCCTTCCTGAGTCCTGGAATTAAAGGTGTACAGTACCACTGCCCAGCAACCATGGCAACTCTTATAAAGGAAAACATTTCATTGGTGTTGGCTTACAGTTAAGAGCTTTCATCCATCATCTTCATGGTGGGGAAACATGGCAGAGTGCAGGCAGACATGGTGATGGAGAGACAGCTGAGTGCTCTACATCTTGATCCTCAGGTAACAGGAAGTGAATTCTGTGTCACGCTGGGTATAGCATGAGAATAGATGACCTCAAAACCTATCCCCTATAGTAACACACTTTCTCCAACAAGGCCACACCTCCTAATAGCCACTCTATGGGATCCATTTTCTTTCAAACCACCACACTATCCTTATTTAATACAGCAATGGTGCTGCAGTAAACAAATATTGTTGGCCTAGGCTCATTGTTGATAGCAGATGTCCACACATAGAGTACCAACAGCAGAAGGGATCTGATAACTGGTAAATAGACACCCAGGCAGCCAGAAGGTGAAAGAACCCTCCCATGTCATACCAGTTCACTAAAATTAGAAAGTTTCGATATAGACAAGTCTTTGAGACATTGACAACTAAAGACAAAGAAACATGAGGACAGTGGTGTCCCACAGGGCTGGTCACTGTGGAAATGATGCCAGCTCTGGACTAAAGTTATTGCTGGGAGAGATCATAGACACGGGAATACTCTGAAAATGTAAAGAGACTCCATAGATCAGGGACCTAGAGATAAGTTCTCCCAATTCACCGTCTTCCCTCCTTCTTCACTGCTCCCTGGAACTCCACTGGCTGAATTCAGTCCCACATGTATTTTTCTATAACTTGCAGTAAAAAAAAAAAAAGAAAGAAAGTCCCTGGCTTATGTTATTCATACAACCATATGTCGCGGGTATTATGTGGCTTTGGTTTAATTTGATCAGCTAAGTAATAACAGCTCTCTGAGGAGTCGTTACGTTTTGTAGGGAATAGAATAGCACTGCCGTGGGAATACACACGCCACGCGTGTTCAAGGAGCTTGCACCAAAGGGGAAGTTTCTAAAAGGCGAAATGGGAAGTCTTGTGTGAGATAGCTTGAAACAATAATCTGTGATTGCAACGCTCAATAACAATGGTTGTGCCAGTCAAAGACTAAGGAGGCAGCTGCTGGACAGATGTCTTGGGTAGATTTCCTGTGTGTGTGAAGCTGTGGTGACCTATGTTCAGGCTATGGTTTTGGGAGAGAATTTAAGAATCCTGTTTTCAGGCATCTGCTAATGAGTTCTTCTTCACCTTAACTCCCTGGCATTATTCCTCTATTGTTTTCTAGTTCAGACTCTACAATAGTGGCCATGAGATAATGCAAAAACTCTGTTCTTGCATGGTAAATTGTTTCGCTTATGTTGTGATAAATGCACTTTGACAGGACTGGAGAGATGGCTCAGAAGTTAAGAGCACGGGCTGCTCTTGAAGACGACCTGGGTTTGATTCCCAGCACCCACATAGAACCCCACAACTGTAACTCCAGTTCCAGGGGATCCAATACCCTCTTCTGTGCATGGGGGCACCAGGCATGCATGTGGTGTAGAGACTTATATGCAGACAAAATACATATACACATAAAATAAAAATAAAATTAATGTGCACGCTGACAAAGGTTGCCATGTTTACAATATGTAACTGTACAAATCAGTGATAGTAAATACATTCATATAGTATAGCCATTATCGTCATTATCCAGCTCCAGAATGCTCCCAACTGTCAAATCCAAATTCTTTACCCATTCAGTAATTCACAGACCAAACCTTCCCTTATTCCCCAACCCCTTCCACTCAGCATCCTACTTTCTGTCTTTGTAAATTTGCTTGCTCTGTGTACTTTGTATGAATGAAATCATGTTGTATTTGTATCTTGGGAACTAATTCCCATGCATTCACTACTCTTATGTTGCTGTGACCAAGTATCTAAGATAAACAACTTAATGGAGGTAGAATATATTTCAGCTCATGGTTTCAGAGTACCCGTTCCATGGCGAGTTAACTTACATATTTGAGCAAACAGTCGTGGCAGAGAGAATAAGTGGGCTGTGTGTGTGTGTGTGTGTGTGTGTGTGTGTGTGTGTGTAGAAATGTCTATTTAAGTCTGTTGTCCATTTTTTAATTAAATTGTTTTCTGTGCTAAGTTTTGGTTATTAATCCCTTGCCAGAGACACAATTTGGAAATATTTTCTCATATTCTGCAGTTTGCATTTTTACTCTAGCAGTGATTGATAATGAGTAGTTTTTAATTCTTCATGAATTTCTTTTTTATATTCTGTTCCTTGATGTCATAGAAAAGAAATTTCTATGAGTTGTTGCTAAATTCAGCAGTGTGTCTGTCTTAATTTTCAGAGTTTTTTCTTGAATGTGGGTATGTTTTGTTCCCCTTACTTCTTAAGAGTAAACTTGTTCTTTGGCAATTTAATACATGTATATAAGATTCTGATGGCTCTCACCCCTTCCTTCCCATACCTGGCAACCCTATTCCTCCCTACAGGTCCCTCTTCCGCATTCATGATTGGGGGGGAGGGTTCTTTTGTGATGCATTGACTTTAGCCAGGACTGTTCGTATGACCACATGTTTGGAACTATCTATTCGAGCCTGGTGGGCTCCTCAGCACGCACACAACAACTACCTCTCCCAGAGAATCCATCAGTAGGCAGTAGCTTGGCAGGGAAGGGCGGCCCTTGAAGCCATCCCCAGTGCGTGATTGACGTTTGACCATCCCAGCCTTCTGCAAGCCCAAGGGAGGCAACTGCCAATGCTGTGAGATCATGTTTGCAATGGCTATGTTTTGCCCTGAAGACAGCATTCCACAGCTTCTACTTTCCAGCTCTTACGCTCTTTCCTTTTCCCCAGGGCCTTCGCAGGAGTAGGTTAAAAGGAATGTCTAGGTTTCAGCTCTCAACTATAACTTGTTCTCAGCAACTAGCTCAGTGATGCGTCTCTGCCTTCACCACGACATTCACTGCAAAGACAAATTTCTCTGACCAAGTCTGGGTATAAACCTGAGTGTCTAGAGTGTTAGTTTGGTACCATGTCAATTTAATTAAACAACAGTAATGAGACCCCATATGCCCCACAGGCCTATAAAATTCCGCAACCATGTTTCTTTCTGACAAGGTTTATTTATGTTATTACGTTATTAATTCTCCAGAGGAGTGGGCCTCAGCTTAAATCCAAACAGAGCAGTTTGGGGGAGTTGGTTTGGTTTTTGTTTTCTTTTTTTTTTTTTTTCAAATAAATGCCTAACCTTAGCTTGGCTTGTTTTTAGACAGCTTTTCTTAACTTAAATAACCCATCTACCTTTTGTCTCTGAGCTTTTACCTTTCTCTATTCTATATACCTTTCTTCCTTTCCTTCTTACGCCATTGCTGGTTGCATGGCTGGATGACTGACTGGCCGCTGGTGTCCTCCCCTTAATCTTCTTCCCTCTTATTTATTCTCTCTGCATGGCAGCCCCACCTGTCCCCCTGCTGCCTAGCTATTGGCTGTTCAGTTCTTTATTAAACCAATCAGGTGATTTAGGCAGGCAAAAGAACACAACTTCACAGAGTTAAACAAATGCAACATAAAAGAATGCAACACATGTCTGTACCATTTAGCAAGTTTTCCACAGCATGAACGAATGTAACACATCTTAAAATAATATTCCACAATAGTTGGATACCCCCATAAAAATCATGGCACTCGGGCTGGGCGGTGGTAGCGCACACCTTTAATCCCAGCACTCGGGAGGCAGAGGCAGGCGGATCTCTGTGAGTTCGAGACCAGCCTAGTCTACAAGAGCTAGTTCCAGGACAGGCTCCAAAGCCACAGAGAAACCCTGTCTCGAAAAACAAAACAACAACAAAAATCATGGCGCATCTTGCCCAACAGGGGGACTTTGGAGTTTGTAGGGTTCAAGGCTGGGTAAAACTGTCAGTGCCTTTTCTCTCTAAGCACCCTCTGTAGTTCCTTCAGGTCCCAGAGAAGCTAGTCAGTGTGGGCCAGGGGCGGGGGGGGGCAACTCTGAACTGATCACTGGCTTGATTTCTCTACATCTTGGAACAAGGTATGTAGAATTTTCAGAATAGAGTCTTATCATCTGTTTCTGATGGGCAACCAAAAGGAATGGCAAGAACCAGTATTCTGCTATCTCTTCTCCAGTGTGCATTTTTTCCCTCATTATGAAAACGCAGGCAACTCTGCTTCCATCGTCTTATATTTGGCCCCTCTTTCTATGCCATTGATCTAAGTGTCTGCTTTGCACCGGTGCCATGCTGTTTCTATTATTATGGGTTTGTAGTATAATTTGGAATCAAGTATAGTAGCACCACTAATAGCATTCTTGTATTTCAGGATTGTTTTGGTCATGGATTGTCTTTGTGTTTCCATGGGAATTGTTGGATTAATTTCCTATTTTTGTGAAGAGTGGAGTTGATGTCTAGATGGATTGCATTGAATCTGTAGATTGCTTTTCATAAAATGTCCATTTTCCAATGTTGATTCTTCTAATCCCTGAGCATGGGAAGTCTCTCCATCTTCTAGTGTTAGATTGAGATTGAGAAAAATTTCAGGATTTTAAAGTGTTTACTTGTAGAGGTCTTTCACTTCTTACTTAAGTTTGTTCCAAGGCAATATTTTTTTCTTGTTTTGTTTTTGTTGTTTTGTTTTGGATTAAGAATAGGATTTTCTCCCAGTTTTTTTTTTGTATGTTTGTCCTCAGCATGACTTTTTAATGGGAATATCTTTTTAAATTTATTTATTTTACATCCTAGCTGCAGTTTTCCCTCCCTCCTCTCCTCCAAGTCCTTCCCCCACAACCCCTCTTTGTTCTCACACTCCAAACCACTCCTCTTTCATCGCTGTCTAGGAAAGGGTAGGTCACCCATGATTTTTGTATCATAATTTCATATACTGTCAACTTACTGAAGATGTTTATCAACTGTAGGGGCTTTATGGTGAAGTCTTTAGGATCTCAGTGTATAGAATCATATCATGTAGGCATAGACTGCCCTTTCATTTCCCAGCTGCCTGGACCCGAATAATCACACAGAAACTATATTAATTACAATGCTGTTTGGCCAAATAGCTTAGGCATCTTTCTAGCTAACTCTTAACATCTTAAATTAACCCATCTTACTGTGTCACCCAGGCTGGCCTTGAACACAAGATCCTCCTGTCTTCATCTCTGAAATGCTAGCATTACGGGTGTGAACCCCCATGCCCAACTATAATGTTATCTTGAAAACTCCACTCTTTCGGAGATAGATAGATAGATAGATAGATAGATAGATAGATAGATAGATAGATAGATAGATAGATAGAGCCAACAATACAATGGAGTTGTACTCCATGTTTATTATGAATTTTGTGAATAAAAATTTTGAGTAATGTATTTGCTAGTACAGTAATTCGATAAACAAAATGTTACCATTTGCTCAATAATCCACATGTTTCATGAAGATCCATATGCACAATCTCTTTTGAAAGTTTTATTATTTATAATTAAACACTTATGAAAACAAACCAATTAAAGCAGATACTGTAAAGATGAAGTGAGACCTAATGTGCTGCCCCAGCTACACACAGTCAAGGCTAAGTCTCGGCTCTGCAGCCTTGCTTCCTGGGACTTCAGAGTTGTCGGGAAGCATCCTGTGGGGGCCTGAACTGGGAGCACGCGGAAGCAGCGGCATGATGCACCCTCTGTTGTGTTTTTGTTTTTAAGGAGAAGCATTGGCTGCATGCAGAAGAGCAGCACCTATATGGGAGTCTCTGCCTTCGACGGTTTCAGAAAGCTTTCGCTGACTAACTGAGAAGATGCAGAAGATCTTGCAGACAGATGAAATTACCGATAACCAAGTTCTTAGGAAAAGGAAGAGGAAACGGACAGAGACAGCGAACTCAGAGAATGCAAATAGTGCCATGGATAAAGCACAGGTTGGTTTTCTCTTGCTTTGGTTTAGTCTTCTTATCTAGCTCAAGCATAGTCTACAATGCCTACAATTGCTTCTCAGTACTTTCTCCCCTTTCCTGGTAATTTGTGTTTATTCTTTATTCAACTGAGAGAATATAGCTTCTCTCAAGTAAAGCTTGGGTTGGAAACACAGTCAATAGGCACTGTCCCTACTTCATTTCAGCCAGGACCAAATGTCATTGTTCAAATTCTGTTTGCTGTTCTATACAACAAAAGATCATCAAACTGTGTCTGAAAATATTTTTCCTCACTAGACGCTTTGTGGAAACTGGTGGTTTCTTTATTAAGACATTGTCTTTGCTCTCTGTTTAGAACCTAGATCATGGTCGCCCTCCTTATCCCTTTCCCTTCCTATACTTTGGACAGCTAATTGACATGTTCATTCTCTATTTTGATTTATATGTCTTCATACAACTACACACTTATACATGTTTCCCCATACAGCATGTTATATTTCCATGTTAATTTTTAAACATTGCACTCTCCTAACAAATGTTTTGAGAGTGCACAGTGGTGTCTGCCTCGTATCCCCGTCTCTGACCCACTCTGTTCATACCCCTCCCTCCCACTACCGCTTTTGCAGCCTCCCTACATTTCTTGCCTACAACAAAACGTAGCTTACCACACACACCGCTCTGCACTTTGCCCTTCTACTTACCATTTGAAGATATTCCCGCTGACAGACTACCTTTCTTTTCCCCAGCTCTGTTATCCTCCTGTCTAAAGGCACCGTCCTCCAGGTAGCTATCACATGTGGAGTGGTTTTCAACATTCTTCCTATTGCCAGGCAGTTCGCACTGTAAAATGCTATCTTCATAGCAGTTGGTGGCACATGGATATCATTATCTAAGTCTTAATTTGCTTCTGATTTTTTCAATAGGCAGTGCATCTTCCAAAAATTGTTTATATGACTTCATATTATGAGATACATATAACTCATAAAACATGTTCTGTCAAGAAAGAAATTCACATTGCTATCAGCTTCTATAGTTATCCATCTTCGTTTTTTGTTTTTAGGGCTAGAACCACTAAAATCCATTGATCTGTACAACTACACCCTACCGGTGATCTCTGTTTGAAATGCCTAGGAGGCTGAGTGGTGGCTTAGAGTTGTGCGTCTGTTTCTGTTCGTTTGCCTAGACGTCATAAGACTGGATTAAATTCATTTGTGATTAACTCCAAGTCACCAATAATGCACTGGTGTCACATTGAAAAAAGAAATAAAGGCACTTCCCCTTCGAGTGATTTAACCAAGAGGAAGTCCAGATTTGGAGTCTCTGCTTCGTGCTCCCTATGTCTGCATGTTGTCTGAGCCTGAAGGCTGTCATGTTGATCTGTCCCTGTGTCTGTCTGTCCTGTCTTTGGGCACCTGTGTTCTCTGTGTGTGCCTGTCTGTGTATGTCTGTTGTGTGGCTGTGGTGTTACTGTCCCTGATAAAGGGCTTGCTCTATCTTTACTAAACAGCATAGAAAGCATCTCACAAATAAGAAATGGGACACTTTACAGGAATCTTCAACAGATTTTGACAAGGGATTAAGTTACTGGCTCCAACTGATCTTGACTGACCCAGACAACAAACAGTACTACATTGTTTATCAGCCAATATCCGTAACCTTTCAACCTTTGTGGTAGATTTTAGAAAGCTGCTTTCTACCTCTGTATTGGCTGCCTTCTGGAAATGATACACATGCATTCTCCAGGTCAGAGGCATGGAAGAGTAGATAATTGAAGATGACAGCTATGCATTAGGTTAGGTAGGGAAATCCAAGGCAAGTAAGGTTGACTGTTACATTGTTCTCTTAAACACAGTTATGTTTTGTTTTGTTTTGTTTTAAGGCTGAGTAGACAGTAGGGTCTTTAGTCTTTAATCTGTAATCTTTTTTAGTCTTTGGTCTCAAGGTATATTATTAACTCTGACTGTGAGGTCCAGCAAAAGCTTCAGTCTGGTAGAATGAAAGAGGTATTTTCACAAAATTTTATTGCCACATAAGATGGTTTTCTGAAGGTTCACCCCATAGTCAACATGCCAGGGGCAGCGAATAGTCCTTTTTCCATTTATACTTTCTTATCATTATCAGTATTAATATTATCAGTATCAGTATTAATATCAACACTTCTGATTTTCATCAGCTATCTTATTGAAATTTGCTAGTGTGGGCTTGAAACTGCTCAGGACTAAAATAGGCTCATGTTCTTGGGGCCAGTATGGTGCTGTCTTTGGCACTTTGCTGTCCTCAAAATCTTAATAGTTTTCCAGACTACATAATTCTGTTTGTTTCCATTGCAATTCACTCCAACCAGAGATCTTATTTGGCCCAAGATCTTGGGCCGGAAAGTCCTCTTCTTTTATTATTGCATCTGTAGCTAGCTTCTTTTCTCTCCAATTTATAACAGTAACTAAGAGGCCTTATGAAACAAAATACTTGAAGGTATGCCTTGACTCCGAAGCATCTCATTGGGCTGGATACCATCATCAGAGATCACAGAGCAAGACTCTTGAGCAAACCAAAGTGAAAGTCTACACTGTTGACCTGGGGAATTGTGGGCCGTTTTTCCAATTTTGACAGTTAACATTACTTGGTAGCTGCACTGTGTTGAAGATTCTCACACTGTTGATCCATCTTCCTCAGCTCACAACTTTGTGTCTAACAGCTGCTAATGTTTTCAGGAAAAGGAAATTCAGGCAGGAAGCTTTTCATTCCTTTAAGTTTGTGAACCAACAATGGCACATATTGTTTCTGATCATGTAGGAACTTAGGTGTAACCACAGTGAGGAGCATAGGAGTCTGGGAAATGAAGTCTTTAGCTGAGAGTTGCGTGTCCTTCTCAATGCCTGTTTCCATGAAGAAGTGAGAAAGCATAGCTACTTAGACATAGTGAGCACTCTCTTCCTCCACCAACTTTTCTTTGGGGCTCTGGCTCTGTGACATACATATTTATGTGTTTATGATACTTGAATATACATAACAGAAATCATAAAAAAAGTGTGGTGACATTTTCCCATGACTGTTCTCATCGGGCTTTCGATTCTCTATCCCTGCTTGGTAAGATCAAACCAAACCCAAACCAAACAATAAAACCTAGTCTTCTCTTTCACCATGGAGGATTCCTTTTGAGCTGTTGTTTCACTATTTGAGTCACTTCAAGATCTAAGCTTCGATCAGCTCTACATTCTTACCCTCCCCCATGCCACTGTTTTCATTGAGAATTGATCCAGGTTTGGGGAAGGTTTGCATGTCATCTCAACATTTTGGGAGGGACATATCTCTTCTACCAAAGTTCTCAATGTCCCTGACTGGTCCCTAGGTATCCATTAGTGTTCCTGATGGGCCCACCCTTTG
Organism: Microtus pennsylvanicus; assembly: GCF_037038515.1. Taxonomy (NCBI): domain Eukaryota; kingdom Metazoa; phylum Chordata; class Mammalia; order Rodentia; family Cricetidae; genus Microtus; species Microtus pennsylvanicus. The sequence goes on from NC_134585.1 coordinate 36,123,728, forward strand.
AGGACTTTTGGGGGGATTCTGTTGCCTCTACCCCCAGACTTTGGCAGCTTGGCACCCATAGCTACCTTCCACAAGACCCTGGCACTTTGTGTAGTCTCTGACTACGTGCTCTCTTTTATCAATTCCCCCAAACCGCTGACCAGGACATGAGGACCTTCTGGATTTTCTTGCTGTTTTACATTAGGTCTGGAGAGTCAAGATGCCAGTTTTCAGCACAAGTGCTCTGTCCTGACAGTAGACATGGATTGTCTTCAGATTCTCACCATCATTACTCTTGCTTCAGTTGGAAGTCTTGGGCATGTTTTCCTGTATGCACACACAGATCTGGGCATCATTTGCAAGAGCACAGGGGAGATAATGTTTAAATGTCATAAGATAATATTACAGTGCTTTCCAAAGTAGTGTGCCAAGTTCTCTTCCTACAGCAGCATTTAGAGAATTTCAATGATCCATGCTTACTCTGCTCAGATTTGTCAGCTTCACTAGGTTTTGCCCAAATGATAGCTGATGGTGATTTTGACCTTTTCTCTGCTCACCAATGGGATTGAATATCTCTGCGTCTACTGATGAACCATATACATTTTTTTTACTCTGTAAAATGCCCCTTAATATCATTTGCCCATTTTTCCATTAAGTTGCTGTTTTGATTAACAATACTGCAATTATCATATTATAACTAATTTTCCATTGGTTCTTACTGTCTTTTTTCTTGTTTAGTGTGCCTTATGAATAGATATCCTTTATTGATATGGTAATCAGAGATTTTATGTCTAAGAAATGCCCACTCCAAGTTTAAAATATTTACATTTATATATGCTCATGCTTCTTGTATAATTTTTGAATTTTGCTTTTGATATATAAATTCTTAATCCATCTGCAGGGATTTGCACATAGGGGTGTGTGAGTATGCGTGTGTGTGTGCACACCTATGTAAGCACATACATATGGGTGTATGTGTATGTGTGAGAGAGAATATGTATGTGTGTGTGGTAGTACATGCATATGTGTTTAGAATGAGGCAGAACTCCATTTCTTTACCTGTTTTTACAAGGCTAAATGAGCGAGCATTCCAGCATCCTTGGTGGAGCAGATCTCTTCCCTGGTGAGCTTCCAGCCTGCTCTGTCATACATCACAGTTCTCAGTCTCAGACATCTATTTTTTAACCACTCTATTCTATTTCTTGGTATGGTTGTCTACCTTTGTATCAGCACCAAACTGAATTGTTCTGAATTTTTAATAACACCTTGAATTTGGAGAGGAAGTCTCAATTTCTGATATCTTTAAGAACTCTTTTGATATTCTTGCCTGTTGTGTTTACAAACGTTATAGTCAATTTTTACCTTTTCATTGGAATTGCATTACTTAGCAGAGTTCCACTGGAGGAGAATCAGTATTTTTACTTATGGCCTTTCGTCTCAGAACTTTTCCTTCTACGTCGAGGGCATGTTTCAGTAATGGATTTTGTTTTCCTCATAAAGAGTTTGTTCTTGGGCTGGAGAGATGGCTCAGTGGTTAAGAGCATTGCCTGCTCTTCCAAAGGTCCTGAGTTCGATTCCCAGCAACCACATGGTGGCTCACAACCATCTGTAATGGGGTCTGGTGCCCTCTTCTGGCCTGCAGGGATACAGACAGAATATTGTATACATAATAAATAAATATTTAAAAAAAAAAAAAGAGTTTGTTCTTTTTTGCTATTCATTAATGACACCTATGCTCAAAGCAAAATACAAGCACAAACGTAAAAGACTTAGACTCTAAGACTGGAAAAAAAGTCAAGGCGTTCTACAATAATGTACTTGTCGGACTTTTTCCTTGTAGCCCTGGAGGTGACTCCCAGGGTCTTCACATGCTCAGCATGAGCTCCTTCCTGGCTTTTACTCACTGGGATATTTTACGGAAGTCTAAACTGCATACAGAAAAACACACATATCAAAACTGTGGTTCCATGAGTTTCTACAAGATGACTATATATATCTAGAGAATTATATGGTCACCCTTACACTGAGAGACTCTCACACCTGTACATTACCCCGCCCTATGCTTGTGTGACTACTGTCTTTACAATACGTCAGTATGTAGCATCTCTTTTGTTCCTCATCATCTGTAGCTGATATACAGAGCAAGAATTTGCTGTCAGCTTGTTAAGTTTCCTCTAAAAAAAAAAAAAAGACAAGGTTGTTTCTTTTCTGTTTGGCCCAAACTGGCCTGGAGCTCACTCTGTACTCTGTATCTCAGGCTGACCTCCCATCTCCACCACCAAAGTCCTGGCATTAAAGACTGGTCCCCCTGTGATGGCATACTAACCCAGATGAAGAAAATAAGTCAGATTTTGAAGTACTTAGCGCAAGGCAGGTACCATCTCAGAGGAGCCCAGGTTTGAACCGTGGCCTTGCTATGACTCCCTCATTATATAATCTTCTGGTTTTTTTTCACTGGTTAGGCAGAAAGTCAAAATCCTGGCTTCTACTTGAAGATGATCATGAACATTTTTCCCATCATTTCCTGAGTTCTGGAAGGCAGAGGACAAAGCTGGGGTCACACACTGTAGAAACCGCATGTGGGAATGGGCATCCATGGGTTTAGGTAGCTTTGGCATACAGAGCATGGGGTGACTGTTAAAGGAACTGTCTTGTTTTTAGAGAGACCCATATTCAGGAAATGCCTTCCTGCCTGGCGAGAGCTCCAGTGATGACGAAACCCCCTTAGCAGAACTGTCCAAGGAGGAACTTTGTACCAAAATCAAAAACCTGAAGGAGAAACTAACGAACATCCGGAAGGAAAACAGTCGGCTTCGACAGTCTTTGGTCATGCTACAAGGTAAACCTTAAAGGGATTGGCATTTTAGATAAACAGGACAATATGTGATTGGTGCAAAATATTGTATTACTGCAGATCAGTAGTTAAAAATGGAAAAGAAAATCAGTTCCTGAGAGAGCTGAAAAATGACATTGTAAGAAATCAGTCGATAGCAAAATTTAAATATGGAAAGCATCCAATTATTGCACACGTAATTTAGATTAGCTTCCAGTGTCCCAAATCTTGTAATCATTTAGAAAGGTTCAACAGATATTTACTGAACTTAAGCTATTTACATACTGAGCCCCAGAAGGAAACAAAAGCTAGTCCAACCAAACACATATGCCATAGTGTCCAGACGGACTTGCTCTGCCTCTCTGGTCAGGAAGACTCTAGAGAATGGGACTGCTTTTTGTTGCTGTTGTTGTTGTTTTATTTTGTTTTGGTTTTGGTTTTTCGAGACAGGGTTTCTCGGTGTAGCTTTGGAGCCTGTCCTGTCACTAGCTCTTGTAGACCAGGCTGGCCTCGAACTCACAGAGATCCGCTTGCCTCTGCCTCCTGAGAGCTGGGATTAAAGGCATGCGCCACCGCCCGGCTCAAGAGTGGGACTACTGTGATCGACTTTGAGCCAATGGTCCCACGGGTTGCACATGAGCTTTTGTGTCAGGAACAGTGACTTAAGAATGACTCCAGTCAATTAAAAAAGAAAAAATACAACAACACACATACACACACACAAAAAAGAATACCTAGTTTAGAAGCAAATAGAAGAGAAGGATCAGACTAAGGAAATTAAAAACAAACAAACAAACCTGGCTTGATGCTTTTCTTTTTTTCTGTAGGATCCGTGTTGGTGTTCCACTTTATTTTATAGTGATGGTGTTCTTTGAGTATTTGGTATATGTATACAATGTGTTATGATCATACCCACCTTCGTTTCCTCCCTTCAGATCCTGGCGGGCCCTTCCCACCTACCGCCCCCATTCATACTCAGTTTTCAGGAGTGAAAGCTTTCGGTCATGGTTCAGCACTGCGTGCCTTTTAAATTACAAGCTCCCTGGCAGCTATCTCCTCAGCATCGTGGTGTGCAACCCCAAATACACAGAGCATTTGACAGTGTGCTTCTGTGTACAGAACTGGTACAGGTGGTACAAGAAGGGGGGGCAGCTAGCAGGAGGTGTCACAGCCATTCAGACTAGCCTGATAGCACCTACTCCAGGATAGTAAGTGGGAATAAAGTCTGTCATTCCAAAGAAGGCTGGGGACAGACAGGAGGATAGAGCTGGGCAGGCGTGAAGTCAGAGACTGACAGAAATGAGTCACTTTAGCCTGAGATAAATATCAAATTTAATATTAAATTTATCCTTAAGTACAACAAGCCACATGTGAGCAGAGGATGTTTATTCCACTAAGTGTTAGCCCTTTAGTTCTTTACTTTAAAGACTGCAATTTTATAATTGTTTTCTTTTGGTGACGTTTTTAGAGAACAGATTCTTTGCTTTAATGTAATCTGTTCTAGAGGTTTGAAAGTGCTCAAAATCAAAGACAAAACATCAGAATAACTTGCTGGCGGAGCACTGATTTAGGGTTATACACTATGATTTCACATCTATTCACTAGCTATAGCACATTGGTGTGTCCTCTTTTTTTGCCCTTTCCCCCAGATTCCACTTCCTCGTCTACAAGATGAGGTCAATATGTTGTTTCCTTGTTACTATGGGAATTTGGATAAAATAAAGATAACTTCTCTACCCAATGCCTGGCACAAGCTGGGAGATTCAGGAATGGTAGCTTACTATTGCCCTCATCTGTTGTTGGTTTGTTTTTGTTTCATTGACCACAGAACCAGAAAGAAAGGGGGGGGGAGGGAGGGAAGGAGGAACAAAAAAGAAAACTGTAGTGGGCTGAAGAGACAACTTAGTAGTTAAGAGCACTGACTGCTCCTATAGAGGCCCCAGGTTCAATTCTCAGTACATACGTAGAGGCTCAAAGCTGTCTGTAACTCCAGTTCCAGGGGATCCAATGCCCTTTTCTGGCCTCTGAACACCAAGCACACATGTGGTACAGACATACATGCAGGCAAACACTCATACACATAAGATGTAAAAATAAATAAAAATCAAACTTTTAAGTCATTTGATTCTCCACCTTCTGCCCTATTTTCCTCCAAAACTCATGGGAAACTGGCTTAAATTGGACGTGTAATCTCAGCATGTAAGAGGCAGAAGCAGGAAGACCAGGTCAGTGTCATCTTTGGCCACATTGAGATGCTGTCTCAAAAAGAAAAAAAAAACTTTTCAATTGCATTAGTCCTATCTGGTGATTCTTTTACTAGTTCCTTGGTCACTGGAGGGCTCTGTTCAGAAGTTCTTGCCAACCCCAATATCTTGAGAAGTGTTCCCTCTCCTCTGTTTTCCTATTGCAATTTCAGCATTTTGGATTTTAGCTTGAGGTATTTAATTCACCTTGAGTTTATTTTTGTGCATGGTAAGAGTTAAGGACCTAATTTCATTGTGCTGTCTTGGAACCCAGTTTTCCCTAATTTCCTCCTCCTAGAGTTCATTGTTAGTACACAGGAGGACTACATAGAGATACAAAGTTTCTGTGCAGCACATAAACTGTTAGCAGAACCGGCAGACAGCCCACAGCATGGGAGAAACCCTACCAGCTATGCTTCAGACAGGAGATAATAGCCAGAAGTCACCAAGCCAAGCAAACCTTAAGCACCCAGGAAACAAAACTGCCAGTCAGGAAGTGATGTAGCCACGTGAACAGACGTTCTCAAGAGAAGCACAGATGGCCAAGAACTATTTTTTTAAGTGTTTAGTGTCCTTACTTATGAGAGAAATGCACATTCAAACAACTTTGAGACGTCACCTCATCTTATTCGGAATGACTGTTCCCAGGCAATCTGACGGGTGCTGGAAAGATGCAGGATAGAAGGTCCCTTATCCACCACTGTGGGAGTGAGAACCAGCGTAGACATCATGGCAGTCAGTCTGGAGGTTCCTCAAAGTATTAAGAGCGGAACTACTATTATGGCCCGGTTATCTCACACCTGGGTATCCACAAAGGACTGCGTCCTGCCACAGAGATGAGCCCACGCCCATGTCCACTGCTCCTCTGTTTGCAATAATAAAGAAACAAAAGCAGTCTAGAGGCACATTAGCAGAAGGAGGGATGGTGAAAATGTGCCATGTGTATATGATGGAATACTGGTCAGCTGGAAAGAAAAAATGAAATGTCTAGGGGAATGGCTGTGCCAGGAAAATATAATGTTATGTAAGGTGACAAAAAATCAGAAATGAAAGAGACCAAGAGAGGGTCCTAGTAGGTAATGAGGAAGAATGGGGTGTAGGGCCCTCCCCTGCCTTACAGTGGATCTGCGAATTCAACATTCAATGCATTGAAGTAGCAAGAATCATTTTGCAGTTTGAAAGAATCCCACATGTGTTTCTCCTCCAAGGCAGTGCAGGGGAGGGCTGAGGCTTCTTTATAGCCCTCTGACCCTCAGCGCACTAGGAGCGAGACGTTATGTCACTGAATGCATTTGTTGCAACGACCAGAAGAAAAAACACTGGAAGGGTTATATCACCTGACTTACAACCTGACACTTCTCTTTTTTTTCTTCTATTGAAAACTGTGTCAAATGATTCCATTAGCAATGTTACTTAATATGTAAATTATATTGCTATAACTAAGATGAAGTATAGGATTTTTATAAAAGAAAGAAACAAAGGAAAAAGGAAGGGAGCGAGGCAGAGAAGCCCTTTAAAAGGTTTTCATATGCATACTCTCTTCAGTTTTCCGTCTGGTATTATTTCTGAGTCCCATTTGAATCTAGTTCTTTTAATCCCACGAGGATTACTGTTCCCTGATCACCATTCCCCATCATGCACCAACCAGTGTGGAGTGCAGCAGGTACAAGATGCCCAGGCTGAAAGGCAAAGGGCACAGAAAAGCTTGGGGTTTTTTCACAGTTCCAGAAGCTAGAATTCCAAAATCAGAGTGTCAACAGAGGCGCTAAAGGAGGCTTTCTAGACCTTTCTCCCAGTTTCTGGGGAGACATGACTGAAGGCAGCCATCTGATACCGGTCTTTACATAATATCCTCTATCTAATCACTGGGTATTAAAAATTTATCTGTGAGCCAGGCGGTGGTAGCTCATGCCTTTAATTCTAGCACTCAGGAGGCAAAGGCAGGTCAATTTCTGTGAGTTTGAGGCCAGCCTGGTCTACAAGAGCTAGTTCCAGGACAGGCTCCAAAGTTGCAGAGAAACCCTCTCTTGAGAAACAATCAACAAAAAGGAAGAAAGGAAGAAAGAAAGAAAGAAAGAAAGGAAGGAAGGAAGGAAGGAAGGAAGGAAGGAAGGAAGGAAGGAAGGAAGGAAGAAAGAATATAAAAGGAAAGGAAAGGAAAGGAAAACAATAACAACAACAATATCCATCCATGAGCTTTGATGCTCAGATTTCTGTCTGCAGTTAGTCAGACTTTCTGTTACTGAGAAATTCTTAAATTGAGAAACTCCATTTATGGAAAGGAAGATTTATTTTGCCTCACAGAGTAGGGGGTGTCAGCTGACTCCTTTGCTGTGGGCTCAGAGCAAGATACAGCACTTCAGCAGAGATGGCTTGGTGTCAGAGCTGCTCACTTATTAGCAGCCAGGAAGAACAGAGAACAAGGAGGGAAGAATATGTATCCTTTCATGGCATGTTCCAGAGATGACCTACTTCCTCCACCAAGGCCCCATCCCACTGCCCACCTCCTCCCAATGATGCCCAATGAAGCATCAAGGAATTAAGAGCCCGAATTTAGAATCTCAATAGGCTATCTGGGAGTGGAAGTTAGGAGAATATTATGGATATTAGAGCAAGAAGACAAAGAAAAAGGAAGTAAACATTACTAAATAAATTCAGAATTAGTCTTGACACCCAAACAAGGGACCTTAAGAAGTTATATTTTAACGAATTCATACAGTGTCTTTCTAGAACTGAAGGGTATACATTTCTAGATCAGAAGACGCCACCTGAAAGCAAACCCACTTAGATACTTGAGCTACAGGTGTAGCTCAGCCCTAGAGTGCTGGCTTCGCATGCACACCGCCCCACCATCAATCCTGTGCACCACAAATAAAGATCGATCCCTATTTTTCCATATATACATATATATATATATATTGATTAGCAGCTATGGATATTAATGATTTTTAACTTTAATAAAATTTACATTTAAATGTAGGCATACTTTTAAAGATTTCATGAGATCATAAACCACTCGAATCCCCATCTAATGAATTAAAAATAGTTGCCCAAAGCATTGTGACACATCAGACCAAGCGGACCTAGCTTGTCACAGGCTAAGGAAAGGGTCCAAGCAATATCTTCAAGAATCTAAAGGAAATGACTTAATTCTATATCGTGTGAAACTGTGAACCCAGGACAAGGCTAATATAGCAATATTACATGAAATCTCAAAAATGTACCCTATGTACTCTCTACTTTAGAGCCAAAAGTAGAATGTGCTTCCCCAAAATTAAAGAGTAAGCCCAGAGGGGGAAAAAATATGATATCCAGGCCACTGTGATCCATTGTAAGCACGATATTTGTTAAACCAGCAATCCTGAGTTCGATCCTTGTAACCCATGTAGTAGGAGAGAACTAATTCCCACTGGCTGTCCTCTGGCCTCCACACATGTGTACACACACACACACAGGAGGAAGAATTAAATGTATAAAATAATAATAAATCCTTGATAGGAAATAGACTTCCATTATTTAGTACTACCATTTTTCAAATTTTTTTTATATATTAGAAATTGTTAGTATTCCTTTAAAAAAAGAGAGAACTGATTCATATTGACTACAAGTAGCTTTAAATATCGACTCATTGCCCTAGCATAGATGTATGGCATGTGAAGGAAAACATTCAATATACAAAATATATAAAATACACCAACCTATATAAGCTGAGAGGCATGTTACAAAGACAGGAAGAAAAGATGCCAGCTCATCATGAAGAAGCTAGTGGCTTGATTTCTCAGTCAAAATACCAGTGATCAGCCAGGCGGTGGTGGCGCACGCCTTTAATCCCAGCACTCGGGAGGCAGAGGCAGGCGGATCTCTGTGAGTTCGAGACCAGCCTGGTCTACAAGAGCTTGTTCCAGGACAGGCTCCAAAACCACAGAGAAACCCTGTCTCGAAAAACCAAAAAAAAAAAAAAAAAACAATGATCCTTTTGTTGTTTCTCGGTTTTGAGCCTCCTGAATGCTGGGATCGCAAGCATGCACCACCACGCAGGGTGGATTTGGCACTGGGGATCCAGCCTAGGGCTTCATGCATCCTAGGCAAGCACTGTGCCAACTGAGTTACAGCCAGCTCTTAGTTTTGCTTTTAGTAATTGACCAAACTATTCTTAAATTCATCTAAGGGAGTAACAACTGCACAAGGCTACACAGAGAGTAGGCGGGGGGGACATGTCACTACATAGTTAGAGGTGAGGGGCACAGAGCTAGCCAATCCGTGGGCATAGTGTACATCCCCACAGAGCCTAATCTGTGAGGATCAGGATCAGGGGGACACAGAGCTTAGGAGGATGTGTTTGAGGGAGGGCCAGTACCACATTGGTTCAAGCTCTGTTGGCTGAATAGTTGTATGGGTTTTGTTTGTTAGTTTGTTTTGTTTTGTTTTTTTAACATTGTGCCATTTTGGAGATGAACGTTTCTTCTAGAATGGGAAAAAAGAACAGAAATTGTTACCTAGATAGCAGATGAAGTATTGACAATGGAGTGCACATAGGGACCATTACGTCACAATTTGCTGTGATGTCTGCTAGCACAAGTCAACCAGGCCAGCTTCTCCAGAGAAGAGCAACCTGTGCGGTCACAAGGGGCCTCCTCTTAGAATCTTCCTCCCAGTGCTTAAAGGCTCTGCCATTATCACCCCTGTGTTTTCCCATTAGGCCCCACCCCAGAGCTCGGGAATGAGACCTGAAAGCAATCAGAGAAAAGATGGATTCTTAGCAAAGGATGTTTGGAAACAGCCCCAGTTAAACTCTCGTTTTACTTCATATAGTATAAGAAAAACATAGCTGTATATTAAATTAAAACTCTGTGTCCAAGTTTGAATAGGAGCTGTGGTAAATTTTATCTGTAAAAAGTAAATCTCAAAGGCTGGAGAGATGGCCCAGCCATTAAGAACACTTCCCACCCCCGAATCAGGCTCGCTGCCTGTAAGCCCAGCACCAAGTCAGGCTCACTGCCTGTAACCTCAGTTCCAAGGATTCTGACACTGTCTTCTGGCCTTCACACATTTAACAAATAATAACAATTTTTTTATCAAGTAATCTCATCTGGTTGTGGTAGTACACACTTAAAATCGTAGGTTCTGAGGAAGCTAATGAGAGTTGTGAATTTGAGGCAGTCCTGGGCAGTACGCTGTGTTCAGGGCCAGCCTGGGCTACATAGCAAGAGTCTGTCTAAAAATAACTAACAACAACAAAAAAAAAACCTAACAAATGTTTCCTAATATTATACATGCGTGGACCAGGAAACAAGAACCCAATGGCAGATGTTTCTAGGACCTAGATGTGGTCCTGAGATATTCTCTCCCCTAAAAGCCCCAGAGTTTCTCGTGGAAAAGGTCAATTCTAAGGTGTTACACAGGAAACACACTACCATTATTTCTGGGAATGTCAGAGAGAAAACGTCAGAGCAGGAAGCAAGGAAGTCTAATAGAGACAGTAGACAGGTGAGAGCTGGAGGAGCTTTCTGTGACCACAGATGGAACTTGTGGAGTGTCTCAGAGGCGCGGTAACCATAGCAAACAGCAGCATATTCTTGAGGCTATTTGCAGAAGTTCATGTTCACAGTCAGGACAGGAGAATGCGGTAGTCACCTGGGAAAACTTACTCCTCTGAAAGTCAGCAGCGTCTGTCAAAAGAAGCATCCGTCCCACCATTGTTGTGAAATGAACCTCTGAGAACCAAAGAGTGAATGAGAATTTGTAAAGAACCTGAGCTAATGGGTGGGCGAGAACCACTCCTGGTTCAGCCGTCCCCTAAAACAAAGTGGCTCTGAGTAGTGATGGTCAGGTGGGCGAAACCAACTGTCCCTGAGCGAGCCTTCAGATCTACACAAAACAAAAGGATGGGTGCAACCAGCAAGATCCAGACTGAGAGAAAGCCTTAACAGCAAGTGACTCAGTTTCCCCACCTGCGAGGACAAAACCAGAACATGGAAAAGGAACTAGATTGAGGAGAAGCAGCAGCTTTATCATATGGTCCTTATTGGACCTTACTCAAATCAACTGCAAACGTAAACACAAGATAATCAGAGAAATTTAAACATTGGCTGGTTTTTAACATTCATTATTTAAGAATTAGTATTAGTTGCTTGGGGCTGTGGCAGCAGTAGTGTGAGTTCCTAACTCAGTTCATAAATATGTAGAGGTGTAAAGTGTTTGCCACCTGAATATGAGAGCCAGAGTGGATTCCCAGCATGCTCAGCAATGCCAGAGGGATGTGGCAGCCCACCTGGAATGCCAGCACTGGGGAGCAAGCTGGCTAGCTAGACTGATCGGGTCTGCAAGCTCTGGGTTCAAGTAAAAGACCTGCCTCGACAGTAAGGGAAGTGTGACCAGGGAGACCAGAGGTAAACCGCTGGCCTTCATGTGAACATGCACACACACACATGATCCCACACACGTGAGGGGAATGCAGACTTTTGTACATGCATAAAGGTTGGGAATACATATCCTGGAGAAAAAAGATTATTTGTAAAAAAAAAAGAATTGAATTTTACAAAAGGTGATTTACCATTTAATTGATCATCATGGTAATGATTATTAAAATTAAAGCATACAAAAGTGAACATTTTACCAAGAAAAATATAAATACTTAAAAATAAAGAGGTGAGCATGTTTTTCATCATATTTAATTGCAGCACCCAGGATCAAGCCCAGAGCTTTTTATGGAAAACACGTGCTGCACCAGAACCCCAAATCTGTTTATTTAGGAGTGGGCCTTCCTGTATGGCCAGGCCAGGCTCATCTCTGGCCTCAACTGTGGGCACACCCTGCACCTGCTCTGTGTGTGTGTGTGTGTGTGTGTGTGTGTGTGTGTGTGTGTGTGTGTGTGTGTGTGTGTGTGTGTTTAAGGCATGTTAACAGTAAGAGGTAAATTCAGAGGAGAGTGTTTGCACGTGTGCTTAGCTCCTTTCGTCTCTGTGACTGGACGCATAAGAGCAAATGTCCGATTGGCTGGTGGTTCTAGAGGTCTCCAGCCATGGCCATCTGGATCTGTTGTTTCTGGGTCACAATGAGGCAAAAAAAAAAAAAAAAAAAAAAAAAAAAAAAAAAAAAACCCAGGGCAGAGGGTATGGAAGAACCAAGTTGTTTGTCTTACAGTGGCAAAGAAATAGAAGGAAAAGACCAAAACAAGATACAGTCCCCAAGAACATGCCCACAGTGACCTACTTCATCTGGGCCCGATCTTTAGACGTTTCTACCACCTCTCAATAATGTTCTATCGGGAACTCACCAAGGCCAGCTGGCCTGGGTCTGAAAAAGCATGGGATAAATCCAGACTAGCTGAACATAGAGGACAATGAGGAATACTGAGAACTCAAGAACAATCGCAGTGGGTTTTTGATCCTACTGCACGTACTGGCTTTGGGGGAGCCTAGGCAGTTTGGATGCTCACCTTAGGAGACCTGGATAGAGGTGGGCGGTCCTTGGGCTTCCCACAGGTCAGGGAACCCTGATTGCTCTTCGAGCAGATGAGGGAGGGTGACTTGATCGAGGGAGGGGGAGGGAAATGGGAGGCGGTTGCGGGGAGGAGGCAGAAATCCTTAATAAATAAATAAATTAAAAAAAAAGAACACTGTATACATAATAAGTAAATAAATAAATATTTAAAAAAAATAATGCCATAAGCTTCTGAACCCCGGGATGGAGGGATGACTCAGCATTTAACATCTCACACTGTTCCCAGCGCCCGTGCCAGGCATCTCACGGCCACCTGAGCTCTAGCTCTGGGGGACTCAGCTCCCTTTTTTGTCTCCCTCAGGCACCCACACACATGCTGTGGCAGAGACTCACGTAGACGCACACTTATATACATGAATACAAAAATTTTAAGTAAATCTTTAAAACATCTGAGGACTCCACCTGTATGTTAATACATTGATAAGGGTAGAATTTTCACGAGCCAGTCACCTCTCAGTGATTGGCCCACCATCTGGGGACCAAACCTTCAAGGTTTGCAAAACACAGCCTTGAATTACAACAATTAAAATGTTAAAATGCTTAATAATTTAAAAGAGTTAGTAATAATAGCTAACACATCGTGCAATAGAGCAGTGGGTCTCAACCTTCCTAATGCTGTGACCCCTTAATACAGTTCCTCATGTTGTGGTGACCCCCAACCATAAAATTATTTCATTGCTACTTCATAACTGTAATTTTGCCCCTGTTCTGAATCATAATGTAAATATCTGTGTTTTCTAATGGTTTTAGGTGACCCCTGAGAAAGGTCCGTTCAACCCCCAAAGGGATCATGACCCACAGTTTGAAAACTGCTACACTAGAATTCTTAGAAGCATTCTCTAGAAGCTCTGTCAGTTCTTAATGAAAGAAAAGGGAAAAAATTGGGTAGGCTGTTGCTTACCTGTAAATCCCAACACTTGGAAAATTGAAACAAGAAAACCAGAGTTTTGTTGGGCAGAGGCAGGCGGGTCTCTGTGAGTTCAAGGCCAGCCTGGTCTATAAGAGCTAGTTCCAGGACAGGCTCCAAAGCCACAGAGAAACTCTGTCTCAAAAAAAAGAAAAGAAAAGAAAAAGAAAACCAGGAGTTCAAGGTTCAGATCCAGCCTCTGTAAACAGACATTTCTGGTCCCAACCACCCAGTCCCTAATAACTAACTCAGAAACTGAATATGAATTATAAATGATCAACCAATAGCTCAGGCTTATTTCTAGGTAACTCTTACATTTAAATTAACCCATATTCCGTATTTACCCTGTGCCACCTGGCAGTACCTTTATTAATGTTCATCCTGCTCCTTCTGCCCTTCTTCTTCTTAGCATTATCAGTTTGGCTTCCCCTGCCTAACCTCTTCCTGCCCAGCTATAGGCCAGTGAACCTGTTTATTAAACCAATCACAGTGACATATATTCCTACAGTATACAGAATGATTATTCTATAAGCGTCAGCTACCTAGTAAGCATGAGGCCAGTCAGGGCTGCATGAGACCCTGTATCATAATAAAGCAAAACAACAAAAACACTAGTATCCCATGCTCAGATGTAAAGGGATCCTCTTACCCTCTCGCTTGTCCTACCAGGTGGAGAGGGCAGGAGGCAGTAGCAGCAGCAGATAACTTTATACCAGCCTATGAGCATGAGCAGAGACATCTCTCCAGGAGACAGACTTCTGGTGAATCAGTTCCGTTTTATTCCAGAGTATAAGGAATGTATAGGATTGGGGATCCTGGGGACAAACCCTAGTTTGCATTAAGTGGCAGACTCCTACCACAAGGCTTTGTACGTGGCAGTGGCGGCAGCAGCAGGGTCCCATCAAAATGCCTAGAGCACTTGCATAATTACCGTGTGAGTCACCAGGGGAAGAGTGTTTGCAGGGAACTATGTCGAGGGTCACCCTTGAGATAAGTCACGCTTCCTAGCTCATCGTCCAGTTAAGACTGGGTAGAAAGCAGGAAGCTTCGCTGGGGAGGGAGGGAGTTCTGTGTTGTTGAGCTTAAACAAAGCTACCAGGCTGTGGTAGACTGCGACCTCTACCAGCCGGTGATGGCTTCCAACAGCCTGACACATATTTATGAAAGAAATTCAAATAATCAAGAATCAAACACACATATATTTAACCTCATAAGAATTATAGTTGAAAGTGTACTAAACTGGGACATTCAAAGAAAAGGGCTTCTATGACTGATGAATGTATAATAATTTATCAATAGGTAAGTTTATCAATAGACAAGTTGATTATTCATCAGAGAGTATAAACTGCAGAGTAGTGTAATGTTAGTTAGCAAGAGAAGTAACCAATTATTTATGCACACAGTGTGAATGAATTTTAGGGTATTATGCAGAGCAAAAGATTAAAATGCAAAATAGAGGGTATGTGTTTGAAGCTACTTATGTTAACTTCTAGAACAAGCAAAGCTTGTCTATGTCTAAAGAAGTGGGCACCTCTGATGCAAGGAGTTTTCCTACAAGTTCATGAGGAGCCCTTAGGCTCGAACTCATCCCCTTCACTTAACTCCTTTCTCCTTTTGACTACGTAAATTCGACTTCAAAATCCATGTGTTCTGAGCAGGGCTAACAAAATGGCCAATACGTTCACCTGCCAGCCTTAACTAGAAGGAGAGCTGGGCTACAATTCTGTATGCCTATCTCTGCCTCCCCAGTGCTGGGATTAAAGGTATGTGTCATCACCACCACTACCAGACTGAAACATTGTTTTTAATTCAAAGTGATGCATAAATATTCAAATATAGCCAACATTTTGAAACTTTTTGTCAAGAAGATTGTAACAAAAAGTTAAATGTGGGGACTGGAGAGATGGCTCAGAGGTTAAGAGCACTAGCTGCTCTTCCAGAGGTCCTGAGTTCAATTCCCAGCGACCAAATGGTGGTTCACAACCGTCTATAGTGAGATCTGGTGCCCTCTTCTTAGGCATATATGCAGGCAGACACTATGTATATGTGCCTAAACACCTTTGCAATACACACACTGAAAAGCATGAAAATGTCACTGCTGTGAATGTGTTTGTGAAATGCTGCTTTCTCTCGCTGTTTCAGTGTTACCGCAGGCAGTCACCCAGTTTGAAGAACTGGTTGCAGTGGCGGAGACCCTGCTTAAAGGTGGGGGCGTGGCGTCCACACCTGCATCTACTCTCTGGAGATCAACCAACAACTCCTCCCCAGACTCTTTTGCCTCTCTATGCAGTAATTCCAACTCTAGTTCCAGCTCCCCAAGTTCCCTGAAGGCTGAGGAGGAGCAGCCTCCTGGTGAGAAGCAGGTTGGTTAGAACACCTCCCCCTGGGTCTCTGAAAACAGCTGAGCACAAAAACCAAAGAAGGGCGAAGCGGTGGGCGCTCATCGCAATAAGTCTAGGCGGATTTAGGTCCCGATCATTAGATCCCTATTCTAAAGAATCTTTTTTTTTTAACAATGAGAGTTAATATTTGTGAAATAGACACCGAATTTAGAAATTTAAAAGCAAATATTGGGAATAAACGCAGCTCTTGAACTATATATTCTTGCATCGGTTATAGAAGTAGACTTTCACATTAAAGGCGAAACTCTGTGTCACAGAGAGAACTGTGGGCCTCTGTATACCTCATGTCCACAGCTATTTACGTTTTCCCTGATCCAGAAACAGGAAGTAAAAATGTAAAACTTTTGTTAAAATCAGGAATAAGCCTAAGAAAACAGCTCTGCCAAGGCGGTACTGAATGAGTGGTCTAATATCAGAGCATCTGAATCTTTGTATATAACTTCCTGTTGCTGTGAACAGATTACCACAAATTACTGATTTCACAGACATGAATTTATGTTCTCAGGATCCAATATAGAGGGCTTGCTGGTGTGAATCAGTGTGCAAGCAGGAACATTCTTTATGGGAGATTCTGAGAAGGAATCTGGTTCCTACTTATTTGCATCATTGTTATAGAATTTGGTTTCTAATGTTTTTAGAAATTAATTTCCCACTTCCTTCCTGGATGCAGATTGGTCATCCCCATTTTCAAAACCCCTAATGCTTAGAGCTCCACCCACCAGCTCACTTCACACTGGGCTCAGGGCTCCATCCACCACCTCACTTCACACTGGGCTCAGGGCTCCATCCACCACCTCACTTCACACTGGGCTCAGGGCTCCATCCACCACCTCACATCAAGCCCCGCACTTCCCATCTTTCCTCCTGTCCCTTTTCATCTTTTGCCCCTCTCTTCTACCCCCATCATCAGCTTTTAAGATCTCACTGAGCCAACCTGACTGATCCGAGGTAATCTTTCATCTCAAAATGTTTAACTTTCACTATGTTTGTACATCTTCTGTGGGGTAACATATCCACAGGAACCAGGACTTAGGAGGGTACATCTTCTGAGATCCATGACTCTCCAAACATAAGTACGAAGCTTTGCGGATAGGGTTGTTCTTAAGACATCACATTTAGATGGGCCAAGAAAAATTCACATATATTCCAAGCAGATACCTCATAAAGGCTAACAGATATTTCAAATGCTATTATTTCCTCCAACTGAAATGTAAAATATATACTAAAAGTGTAAAATGCCACCTTAAAGAGCGCTGATGTTTTATGGTATGTCTTAATTCGTATTGTTGTTTCTCCGGGTATCATCTCTTTTCTCTTTTTCTAATCTTGGTTATCATTTCTTGTTTTTTAGTTCAAGATTGAAAACTGGCAGATTGCACGTTGTAATAAGAGCAAGCCTCAGAAATTTATTAATGATTTAATGCAAGTTCTTTACACAACTGAATACATGGCCACACACAGTCTGACTGGGGCAAAATCCTCTACTTCAAGAGACAAGGTTGTAAAACCAGCTATGAATCAGAATGAAGTTCAAGAAATCATAGGTGATAATTTGATTGCATTAATTTTCACATGACTTTTTTCATTAAAATGGTTATTAAATCTGGGTGTGGTGGTGCATCCTTGTCATCTCAACACTTGAGAGGTGGAGGTGGGGGGACCAGGAGTTTGACATCGTTCTAGGTGCATAGCAGAGTCAAGAGCCAGCTGAGGCTGCATGAGCCCTTATCTCAAAAAGAAAAGAAGAAATCGTTGTTAAACTAAAAGTAAACTGTCTATAACTGAGAAGTTCAAGTTAATAAAATTCAAAGCTTCAAAAAGTTGCAGCTTTACTATTTTAAAATTTCAGGAACAATTTGTATTTCTTTCTTAGTTATATCCCCCATGTACTGTTTGTTCCTAGAAAGAGATCATTTTAACCACATAGCTTTCAAATTAGTGAACCACCTTTAAAAACAATGATCTACCTTTTTCCAGGTTTTGATTTGGTTTGGATTTGCAAGCATCAAAAAAATTTAGAGCATCTCTGACCAAGCTCTTGATGGGCCATTTCTTAGTTAACAAGTGATCAACTTATTTTGACTAACGTTAGAAAAGAATAGAAATCAGTCCATGACGGTCAGAGCATAAAGCATGCAGTCCATAGCAAGCAGGAGAGTTACAACTGAATGATGTCATAGGAAGACGTGCATATATGATGTATTTATATTGTCAACTTCCCGTTAGCTTTGGCTGTGCTTCCAAAACCTGGGTGCATCCATCTGCTTAAACATGCCTGACAATTCAGGCTATGTCTGTAAATCTGAGACAGAACCATGCTTTGTCTCAGTTCATAGGATGCAAACCCCTCATAAAATGATCTCGCATGCCGCTGTGATCTTTTACAGGAATAACGAAGCAGGTGTTTCCCAGCGCAGATGACATTTCCATCAGAAGGATGATAGGACAGAAACTCAATAACTGCACCAAGAAGCCGAATGTGGGCAAAACTCTTAACTCTCAGGATATTAAGTAGACCCAAATGGTAAGTCTTTTGAATGTTCATGCACCTCAACATAACAAAGTCTGTTCTACAGTTATCTGTGGGCTGGCATTTTCTAGACGCTCAGCTAGGGGGACACTAGTGGCCTGTGAGATATTACTAGGTGCCCCTGTGAATGTGAGGAGAACTGGGGAAGGGGCTAAATTTGGGAAGTGCTGAGTTCTGTCAGAAAACTGTCTCTTTCCCTGACCAAACCTCTAATATATTGGCATGGGTATTGGTAGATGAAAATCATTTGTTATAATTCAATGTTTTTTTTTTTTTAAAGTCAGGCATTGCCGTCTGCAAACATGTGAAGTGAAATTTGGCCACTTCAGTTTCGTAGTGAATCATTGTCTATTTCTATTCTATGTACCCCCAAAGGGCCATGAGTTAAAGGCCTTGTCTTATAGGTTGGTGCTTTGGGGAGATGTTAGGAACTCTGGAAGTCTGGGCCTCATGGGAGGTCTCCTGGTTATTGAGGCATGAAGGAGACTGAGAGACACTGGTCTCTTTCTCTTACCTTTTTGCGCCCTCCTTCCATGAGGCACTTCACCACACTCACTCCGTGGTGCTGGGCCTCACCACAGTCCCAGGAACAACAGGCCCATCAATCGTGGGCTGAAATCCCCACAACCGAGAGACAAAATGGACCTCTTCTCCCCTTAAATTGATTGTCCCAGATAGTTGTCATAGTAACTGAAACACGTCCACTGTTTTCATGGGGAACTTGTGAAGATCAAACACACACACTTGTACTATTCTTGGTTTCTTTGACTCACGGAGGTGTGTAGAACCAACAGCATAGTAAGGTTCGTGTGAGATTGAGATAGAAAAGTCCCCACCCCTTTTGACATCTGTTTACTTTGCCTGCACACAGACGTGCGCATGACCGCGTGTGCCCACCACAATGCAGCTGCGAAGGTCAGAGAACATATTACAGGAGTTCTCTCCTGTCACAGTCTGGGTTCTGGGGATTGAACTCAGGCCATTTGGTTTGACAGCAAGTGCCTTTGCCTACTGAATCGCCTCGCCATCCTAACCCCATTTTTCTAGTCCTCTGTTTTTATCGTGGGCAGTTCTGGGGATTGAACCCAGGCCCCGCCCTTGCTAAGCAAGTGCTACACCATTGACATAGTCCTCAACTTTCAACTTTTCTGCTGTCTTTGACTTTTGTTTTGCCTGCTCTTTGCCTAAATGCTACCTTTTATGTGACTTTACCTGCCTTCATTCCTCGTGACTGTATTTCACAAAAGTTATGGAACTCCATGTACTGCAGTAGTTCCGTCTCCTGCCCATGGCTATCACCCCATCATCCCATCTCCTGCCCATGGCTATCACCCCATCATCCCATCTCCTGCCCCTGGCTATCACCCCATCATCCCATCTCCTGCCCATGGCTATCACCCCATCATCCCGGCGGGTCTTGTTTCTACGTTATTGCACAATAAGGCCTACTCTGGTAACAGTAAGCTTTTTTTCCCCTAAAAATAGGCAAAAAAAAAAACAATAAAAAGCCCTAGATGTAATAGCAGCAGTAGAAGGTATGTCTTTAAGCTCACACACACTGCTAGGTTACCTTGAAGATTACATCAAGTGAAGATATTTGTTTCCTTCTTATTCCTTGAGTGTTTCTAACTTTAACCACATGGTGAATTTTATCTCTTACTGTGAAATTATTGCTTATGCCTGCCCCAGAACTTCTCATATTGACCTCAGGTTGCTTAGTGTCTTATTATTATGAAGAGACACCATGACCCTGACAACTTTTATAAAGGAAAACACTTAATTGGGGCTGGCTTACAGTTCAGAGGTTTAGTCCAACATCGTCATGGCAAGAGGCATGCAGGCACACATGGTGCTGGAGAAGGAGCTGACAGTTCTACATCCTGATCCACAGGCAGCAGCAGGAGACTGCCACACTAGGCCTACCTTGAAGATATAAGACCTCAAGGCCTGCCTCCACCATGACACGCTTCCTCCAACAAGGCCATACCTCCTAATAGAGCCACTCTCTATGAGAAACACTTGAGTCTGCAGGGGCCATTCCTATTCAGACCATGACACCTGGTCTCCCTGGTGTATAATGACCATGTTTCTTCTATTGCTACATATCCAGCTCTTCAAGTACATACAGCTCTCTTGTTGAGCACATTATTATATTTCAGAATTCCATATAATATCATAATGCCTCCATTATATGTGTTTTAATACCATAAACTGCCAAGCAAAGACACAACAGACATCTCTGACTATAGCAGCCACCAAAGTGAATGAGTGTTAGAAGATTTTTAGGTCAGTTTTGCTTGTCCTTGCTAATAACCATGTGATTAAATCACCTTTATCTGCATTAATTCAAATCAAACCAAAGGAGCAAGACATAGTAGTTTGTGCCTGTAATCCAACAAACAAAAGACTCGAGTTTTAGGCTAGCCTGAGCTACATAGTGCTAGATTATGCTGGCCTTTAAGGCAAGACTTTGCCTCATCAAAATTGAAATAAATGACACTTGTTGTTTGATAAACAAAATCTGTTCCTTTACCTCCTGGGTCTGGACGTGTGTGTGTGCGTGTGTGTGTGTGTGTGTGCGTGTGTGTGTGTGTATGTGTGTGTGTGTGTATGTGTGTGTATGTGTGTGTATGTGTGTATGTATGTGTGTGTATGTGTGTGTGTGTATGTGTGTATGTGTGTGTGTGTATGTGTGTGTATGTGTGTATGTGTGTGTATGTATGTGTGTGTATGTGTGTGTGTATGTGTGTGTATGTGTATGTGTGTGTGTGTGTGTGTGTGTGTGTGTGTGTGTGTGTGTGTGTGTGTATAGTCATGATTGTATTCATTCTATCAGTTCTGTTCCTCTAGGAAACCCTAACACAATGACTTTGCTAGCATTCTTGTCAACAGAGAGATTCAGATGTCTGTTAGGCGCCCCAGAGCCTAACAGCCTGCCATTCTCTCTGTGTGGCTGTTTCAGGCTCCGGATGTCATTGGTTGATGTGATTTTGAAAGGACTTTCTAGCCAAGTTTCCTTTCTTTGAGAGAATAGCTAAACCCGGTCTTCCTCTTGAAAAACCAGTTTGTTCTCGTCCCTTGAGTGCCCTCTAGTGGCGTACATGAACATTGCTAAGAGCTCGCAGATAATCGATCTTATAAAAGGCCTTTTCCTAGTTCTTCCTGTTTGTGTCTCACGTGAGCTAAAGGTTTAATTTATAAGGATTGAAGAGTCCTGGGCTATCACTTCTGTACCGTCTAAAGGCCAAAGAGCCTTCTTCTGAAATCCTCAACGCTGTCTGTCTCTTGCAGAATATTTCATATGCTTCTGCTATAACAATGATTTCATACAATGTTGTTTAAACAGAGAGTCTAAGGATATTTTGTCCTCTTGCTCCCATCAGAGGATGTTTTGAAGTGTCTGGAGGTCATTTGGCTTTCACATTTGGGTACCACTAATGGCATTTAGCAGTGAGCAGTGCCACCAAACAGCCTACAACTCATACGAAAGCCTCTCGCCCCCTCCTCCCAGCATAGATCCACCCACATCATCATTGTTGGTTTTGTTTTGTTTTGTTTTTGAGATAGGATATCTCTGTGTAGCCCTGGCTATCCTGGAACCCATTCTGTAGACCAGGCTGGCCTCGAATTCACAGAGATCCAACTGCCTCTGCCTCCTGAGTGCTGGGGTTAAAGATGTGGGACACCCCCACTCAGCATGGTATGTTAATTTTGTAGCCTGCTACTTTGCTGGAAGTGTTTATCAGCTGTGGAAGTTGCCTGGTGGAACTTTTAGGGTCACTAATGTATACTGTCATACAATCTGCAAATAAAGATACTTTGTTTTCCTCCTTAACCTATTGTATCCCCTTGAGCTCCTTCAGTTGTCCTATTGCTAAAGCTAAGATTCCAAGTACTAAATTGACTAGGTATGGAGAGAGTGGATTATGTCAATTTCAGCCCTGTTTGATTTTCTCTTGCTATCTTCTCTTCTTGGGTGTGATTTCTTCTTTTTGCCCTAGAGTTTTCAATTGTGCTGTTAAGTTACTAACATGATCTCTCACCCACCTTTTAACGTAGACACTTAGTGCAATGAAAGCCCCTCTTCGAGCCACCTTCATCGTGTCCCTTAAGTTTGAGTATGCTGTGTTTTCATTTCCACTCAATTTAGAAAGTCTAATTTTTTTCCTAATTTCGTCTTGATCCATTTGCATTCAGTAGAAAGTTGTTCGGTTTCCATGAGTTTGTAAGCTTTCTATTTTTTCTATTGTTGCCCAACTTTAATCCGTAGTGGTCAGATAGAATGCATTCAATTTTCTTGTATCTATTGTGTCCAAGTATGTGGCCAGTTTTGAGCTGCTGAGAAGAAGGTATGTTATTTTGTGTTTGGGTGAAATATTCTGTAAATATCTGTTAGGTCCATTGGATATATTGTGTCAGCGCCATCATTTTTCTGTTCAGTTTTTGTCTGGATGACCTGTGTATTAGCAAGAGCGAGGTACTGATGTCATTATCAACATTTGAGGATCAATATGTGATTTATGCTGTACTAGTGTTTTGGATTTTTTTTTACACCCCACAATGTCCTGTGTATTGTTTTTTTCCCATCTTTTTTGATTATATCTGTTTTGAAGTCTACTTTGTCAGTGTTAAAATGGCTATGATAAACTTGCTTCTTAGGTCCATTGGCTTGGAATATCTTTTTCCAGTCTTTACTCTGAGGTAGTGTCTATCCATGATGTTGAGGTTGTTTCTTGGATGCAGCAGAAGATGAATCCTGTTATCACATCCATTCTGTGAAAAAGACACATTCAGTCTGTGTCTTTTTACTGGGGAATTGAGATCACTGATATTGAGAGATATCAATGGCCAATGATTGCTGGTTTCCTGTTATTTACACACGCTGTTTGAAGGTCTTTTTCTTGTGCTTCGGGTATGTTGGAATAGTCAAGGCCTGCTGTGGTAGGATTACTGGCCTGTAGTTAAGACATACTGTTCTGGCTGTAATGGATTTTACTGGGGGCTAGGCATCCGGGTTTGGGATGATTGTAATTCTAGGCACTGATATCTGGTCTTGTCTTTGTAGGGTGATTGTTTTGATCCTTGGTTTTGGTTGCCTCTCCTGGTTCTTAGGGGAGTCTGGTGACTGTGGGTTTCCTGGTAGGAAATGCTTCTGGGATCCTGCCAGGTATGGCCTCTGGGGGCTCTGGTTAGAATGTGTTTCTCCTGTTGGGAGCTGACATTTAGGAATAGAGATGGTGAGCTGGAAGAGCCTAAAGGAGTTCCCAGTGGGGGAAAGCAGGGTGTGCCAGGATCTGTTTAGTCCCCTGTGAGTGGGGGTAGAGAATGAAGAGAGCCTGCTAGGGAGCTGGGAATTAGACTGCGGGGAGGGGGCTGGATTGGAGGAGAGGAGGGAGAGTGAAGTCCTGAAGATGGTCACCTGCTTCCCTGGCAGAGGCCTGCAGGTCCTCAGGGAATGCCTGAGGGACTTGGAGGGTGACACAAAGGGATGGGGTGCTGAGGGAGGCTATAGGAGATCTGTATAATCTGCTGGGGACGGGGGCAGAGAAGAGGGGGAGGTCACAGGGGATGGTCTGCTGCAGAGCTGGGGGTGAGACTGGGGGCTGGATTTGAAGTGGCCTGGGGGGTGAAGGTCTGAGGATCACCTACCTGCTTTCTTCTCTTCTGGATTTTGAATCAGGGAAACCAGGTTTGGAGAACTGGTAGCCGCCATTAAGCAACCAATAAACATTACTTTAAAATGTTATACAGAATTGTTGGTGACTTTTTAAAATGCTTCATTGGCATAGGGGGTTCATTTTACCATGTTTTTAAAATTTAGCTAATACAATTTAATCATCTCAAATAAAAATGAATTTAAAATATTTAAGTGTTTTCTACACTGGAATTCCTCTAAATAAACCATAAAACAATTCACAGTACATCTCAATAACAATAATTCTTGTCTTTAACCCAAATTTTCACCTCTTTGAAATTTGTTTTTTTATGACTACAGGTATCTTAAAATAAAGCATGTTTGGTTTTACGTCGACCATTGGATTTTGTGGAGACACATCAGAGACCAGCTGTATGGCGTCTGTAGAACCCATGGCCTTCCTGGTGGAGCAAAAGACTGGCCAAAGAAGCTGCATGCAGAGTCCATACTAATTGCTAACGATGCATCAACCCAGAGAATGTCTGTCAAACACGCATGTGATATGGTTCCCTTGGAAATATGCATTTCTCGCAGCCCCAAATACTTCCCTGGACAACTAACATAAGATAATATAAGCTCTTGTCGTAGCAACCAAAGCATCTACCCTCCAGATCGGTCAACGTCCTCCACAACAGCATGCATTATCACCATCGGTGATTCCCCATGATGCTGTTTGTTTGCTTTTTGGATGTAGCAAGCGCGTTGAGTGGAAATTCAATTGAAATAATACATTTACAAATACAAAAGGAGCAAAGTGAGCCTAAGGGATGATAACTGCATCTAACCAAGTGGTGATGATGTAACATTAAGGTGAATAGGATTATGGGAAAAAAACAAAAACAAAAATCTTTTCAATATTAAGTTGTCCAAACACAATCCTAAAAGCCCCAAATCTCATTTTTGTTTGTTAAAATGATGCACCGAATTTTATAATAGACTCTTAGTCTGTGAAGCAGACATACCTTCCAATATTCGTTGTCCAACGTGTACTAGTTACAAATTATAATGTTAAACAACAATATTACCTAAAGTACACTTAGGGTATAACATCATGTTTGATCAGCTGTGATGCTAAATTGCTTAATTTTAACGTGTTTATTTCCACTCTAACAGAAGGGAAGTGAATTGGAAAAAAAATACTGCTTTAATAATGGCACAGGAAAAATGTCATTTTGTAAATCAACAAAAGATAAAATATTCTTTAGAGACTTTTCACTTGATGGCAGATTGCCTAACTACTTTGCAATATGAAACTATATTTTTTCCTTTCTTCCTTCCTTCCTCCCTCTCTCCCTTCCTCACTCTCTCTTTCTCTCACTTTCTTCTTTTCTTTCTTTTTCTTACTTTTTTCTTCCAAGGCAGGGTTTCTCTGTGTAGGTCTGGCTATCCTGGAACAAACTATAGATCAGAATGGCCTTGAACTCAGAGATCTGCCTGCCTCTGCCTCCCAAAAGCTGGGATTGAAGGTGTGTGCCACCATGCCCGGTGAGACTCTGCTTCTTGAGTGTGTAAAGTGATGTCAAAGCTTGGAGAGGGGGACCCCTAAAGTGCAGTGTACCCAGGAAGTACTTGGTAAAGGGTGCTTGATAACCGTGCAGTCATACAGAACAGTTATTCTCAATGAAATAAATTATGCAACATTTGCTACTTTTAATTAAATAAAATTTAACTCCATTGAAAACTATTGCACTTTTTATTGTTCTTGTTGTTTCTTAATGTATTATATTCAGGGCAAACAAATTTTACTCTTTTAACCTCTTTTAGCCCTCAGAGTATAAATTGTCTGATGCAATAAAGTTGGCTATTGCATGAGATTTCAGTCCACATCATTTATTGGCTCCATTCTTCCAGGTCCCACCACCTCTAGAGTGATAAATGTAAGTGGCACCCAAACAGGAAGATAGCATAGTTGGGACCCTCACAGGGGGAGGTGAGTGAGAATAACGGGGCAGAAACCAGGGAAGGCTTTGCCTTATATCAAGATTTTGCATCATTTTTTAAAGGAAGAAGGAACACAAGTATCCCAACTATTAGATTGCTTGCAAGTTATTTATAATTACAATCCCTGGCTTCCAGAAGAAGGAACTTTAGATAAAGAAGTATGAGATAGTATCCGAAAAAAAAATATTGAAAAGGCAGATGAAGGAGGGGTGGGGGATCCCTGTTCAATTTTTAGTCATTTGGCCATTAATTAGGACTGTTAGCAGAAGTACTTAAGGAAGATAAAAAGAATATTAATCATGAGTAAGAGATAATTAATTCCTTGAATGAATATAAACTGGGTGATCAAACCTTTAAATTGGTAAAAGGGGCAAAAAAGAAGAAGAGTAGCTGACTTCAGGTCTAGTTATATTAAAATCATACCAAGTTCCTGTAAGCCTTATGCTGTCAGGAGCCAATTTCCTCCTAAAATCATTACAGGAACCATCACCCTGGGGAGTCTGCAGAAAACCCCACACCCCTAATTGTGTTAAGAATGGTTCTATTGACAAAGCCTACCCCACACCCAAATTGGCTGTTAATGAGAGCTATCTGTTAGCGGAACCCACCCCACATTCCAAACTATCTCGAGAACTAGGTGTGTCATCTCCTAGTTGCGACTTCTTGGCCTACAGTGACCTGACCGAAGGTAACCTGGCTACGTGATCAAGGAGAACCACGTGACCAACGTGAACCACGCGGCAAGAGCCCAGACCCCTGTGCCCATCCCCCAACTCTTTACTCTATATAAGTTGTCCCCCATCTGTAATAAACGGAGGCTCTGACAAACTTTGCATGGCCTTCTTCCTGTCTCCTAGCCCATATCTTCCAGGTAGTGCCTCTCCGTGACCCTGAAATAACTGAACTGCCAGGCGGGCTACTAACCCTAGACTAAGTGGCCCGCCAAGGCAATCGACATTATGCTGATTTCATAGGGAGACCCAAAGATGATAATGAGGAACAAGTCAAAGAGGAACAATTCAAGAGCTATTGTTAAAACAGCTGGCTTATGGTAATGCCAATCAAGATTGCTAAGGAATAATCAGGGGAGAGGGGAAATGTTTTGGACTTTCTGACAGTCATGTAGCAACGTAAGGACCTACAAACAGAGCTTTAGAAACTATGCTGTTCAAAGACAAATGTCAGCAAAGTGTCTCAATTCCAGCTAATCGGCCACTTAAGGAAACAATGTAAATTGCTCTTACAACAAATGAATACTCAAAATCAGTGAGTTCCTGGTATATGCCTCAAATGCAAGAAAGGAAAACATTGGGCTAAGGAATGCTGATCTAAATATGGTAAGGATGGCAATACATTGCCTAGCAACAATAACAATACCAGTAAACAACAGGGAAACAGATTATTGGCCCCTCCCTTCAGGCCCTGCAAAATTAGAGGGCTTAAGTCTAGAAACAGCAACATTTGTGCCAGCTTCAGGTTGCAATCTACCCAGTTCTTTCCTTACAAGCTGCTGCTCAAGGAAGTACTGCTGTTCAGATTTCTTGCCCTAAAGACGCCACCATTTCACCTCTTCAATGTCCTTTTAAGTTATATACAGAATATTGGGGACCTATACTGCCTAGCACAGTTGGACTTTCATTGAGTCACAGTAGTTTATCCATGAAAGGAATCATGGTTCACATAGGAGTCATTGATAAAGATTACGTAGGGGAAATTACAGTCATGATCCCAGGGCCCACTGATTAGCAATTTAAAACCAGAGAAAAAAATGGAGTTACTATTATTGCCTTATATAGCAACAGAGTAGTTCGTGAGGGAGGATTTTTAGTACATATAAAACTGCATCTTTTAACACATTTGAAGGAAAATGATAAGCCATTGTTGGATTCAAAATTAAAAGTTCTACAGGATTAATGATTCCTGAAGTTCATGCCTTCTATCATAACCATAGAATAGCCTTCCCAATGGCGTGCTGTGGAGTTACATTCAACCCTAATAGGGTTGGGAACTATGAGCTGTAACAAGATTAAACAAAAGTGTGCTACAAAATTCTAATGCATAGATCTATGCTCTGGACATTCAGTATTTTGATTATTAGGTAGCCGGGAAAGTTTTTCTCCTGGTCCAATCTATTTGGTGTTCTATAACCTTTTCATATCTTTATAGGCATCTTCTTCTTTAAGTTAATGTCTTAGGGTTTACTATTGCTCTGAACAGACACGATGACCATGGCAACTCTTATAAAGAGAATAGTTATAAGATTCTCTTTATAAGAAGGGGGCTTGCTTACAGTTTCAGAGGTTCAGTCCATTACCATCATGGCAGGGAGCATGGCGCCATGCAGGCAGAGGTGGTACTGGAACTGAGAGTGCCACATCTTGCAGGCAACAGGAAATCAGCTGACTCCCTGGGTGGTATCCTGAGCATAAGAAACCTCAGAGCCCGCCCCCACAGTGACACACTTCCTCCAACAAGGCCATACTTACTCCAACAAAGTCACACCTCTTAATAGTGCCACTCCTTATGGGATTAAGGGGTCAATTACATTCAAACTACCACGGTTAGGAAATTTTTCTTCTATGATTTTGTTGAAGATATTTTCTAAACCTTTGAACTGGGATTCTTCTCTTATATTCCTATATTCTTAGGTTTGGTTTTTTTTCATAATGTCCCAGATTTCCTAAATGATTTGTGTCAGGACTTCTTAGTTTTAACATTTTCTTTGACTGATGTATCCATTTCTTTTATTTTTTTTCTTCAGTGCCTGAGATTCTTTCATCTCTTGTATTTTATTGGTGAAGCTTGCTGTTTAGCTGGAAACCCCACTTTGGCCCCACCTCTCTCCAGACCCTGCCAAGTGGGGGTTCCTCCCATGAAGCTGCTCATAGAACTAGCCTACAGGGTATTTAAGACCTGGTCCCTAGGCCTGCTATGTGATTTCTCTCCTGCTTTCCCCGAGATCACCTGGGGGTGCTTTGCACAGATTAAACCTGGTCTTATTAATTCAGAGTGGTTTGCTTTATTGCATTGGCTGCGAGATCCACAACCAGGGGATTCAAAATACTTATTACTTGCCTCTAGTTTTTATTCAAATTCCTAAATTTTTCTTTACCAGAATTCCCTCATTTTGTATTTTCTTTATTGCTTCTATTTCCATTTTCAACTTTGTTTTCTTCATGTTTGCTTTTTCTTGACTTTCTTTAAGGGATTTATTCATTTCCTCCTATTGGTTGATTGTGTTTCCCTGGCTTTCTTTGACAGACTTATTCCTTTCCTCCATCTCTTTGTGTTTCCTGGATTTCTTTAAGGAATTTATTCATTTCCTCTTTAAGGACCTCTGTCATATTCATACAGTTGGTCTTAAGGTCTTTTTCTTGTGCTTCAGCAATGTTGGAATACTAGGTATCTGCTGTGGTAAGCTGTCTGGGCTCTAGTGGAGACATATTGTTCTGGATGTTACTGATGTGCTTTTCATACTGGGGTATAGGCATCTGAGTTTGGAATAATTTTAATTCCAGGTACTTGATATCTGGTCTTGTCTTTATTGGGTGGGTATTTTGTTCTTTGGTTTCTGTTTCCTCTCTGGATATTCAGAGAGTGTGTTGGCTGTTCTACTGTTGAAGGGTGTAGCGGCGTAAATAAATGCAGGCAGATATATTAAAATATATATACAGCTTTAATGATTAAATAAACTTACAGAACCGAGGTTCTCGCGTAGCACAGGAGGCAGGAAAAAAAGACCGTGCAGGCTCCGTGGGCCCGATTTATCAGTCAACATTTGCCCGAGGCAAAACCTGCCCCTAAGGGGCTGGCTTAACCCTACAGAAGGGTCCAAGGATAAGAATATAACATGTAGATTCCAAAAATAGGAATGTAGAAATAAAGAAATATAAAGTTGTAAACCTAGGAGAATGAGAAGAGACTGTCAGCAGCTTTCTCAGCAGCTTGAGGATTCACTGTTAACAGTGGGTCATTTCTCTTTACCACCCATAGCTCTATTCACAAGGCCAAAACATCTCTCTACAAACTGAGAGCTAGTCTATGAATATGAGTTGAGTCAACTTTTATGAGATAGATATATGACCTCTGAGTTGTACCATTATCCCTGCTATGTGAAACTGGCAGCATCAGAGGGGAGAGCACAGGGCTTCAGTAAACACTACCTGGAAGTACCAAGAAAGACAATAGAATAAGTGCAAACACTAGTTTAACTTAAAAACCTCTGTTAGCCGGGCGGTGGTGGCGCACGCCTTTAATCCCAGCACTCGGAAGGCAGAGGCAGGCGGATCTCTGTGAGTTCGAGGCCAGCCTGGTCTACAAGAGCTAGTTCCAGGACAGGAACCAAAAGCTATGGAGAAACCCTGTCTCGAAAAATCCAAAAAAAACAAAAACAAAAACAAAAAAAAAAACCCTCTGTTATTCCTTTGTTCATACTTAATGTTTGGGGCCCCTACTATAAAAATGTGGGTTCAGAAACCAGCCTCCACCATAACCTTATCAAAAAAAAAAAGAAAAAGAAAAACAACTCTGGCTGTAGTCTCAGCTAACTGATAAGCTTTTTGTGCCCCATGGGGATATTTTTTCCTGGATTCTGGTTTCTGGAATAAAGTTTTCTTCTGGTTTATTAGACTTTGGTGGTCTGTCCCCATCATTGCGCCATCCCCTGGACCCAACATTGTCCTGTTTGTCTGGTGTGTTGGGCAGGGGGTGGGTGGGATATGCTAGCTGGTGTTGAAGGCTGGGGGTAGGAGAAGCCAGAGAGAGGTCTGAGGGATCAACAGCTTTGGAATGGGGTCCTGCAGATGATACTCTGTTGCAGCACTGGGGGTGACCTTGAGAATGGGGTCTGGCAGGCATGCCCTCTTGTTTCTGTAATTAAAAAGAAATCTGATAAATGGAAATTGTTGATTGACTTACAGAATGTTAATGCCACCATGTGGCCAATGGGAGTTTTTGCAGTCTGGCTTACCTATGCCTTCAGTTATTCCTAAGGACTGGCTTTGGATAGTTTTGAATTTAAAAGATTGCTTTTTTTTACTATACATATTCATCTTGATCATTATTCCATAAAGATACCTCCCTCCTAGAAAAATCGTCAGAATCAACAAAGTCCCATGTTCTCCAAAAGCAACCTGTGGTGATGAGAGGCAGACAGGCAGGATTCTTTCCCTGCTTATGTTGGAAGTGATTGGATACAATTCACTTTTCTGTTCCCTCACTCAGTCAATAAGAACCTCAGCTCTCCTGTCAATGGACTATGGTATCTCAAAGCGTAACAAGCTTCCCTACTGTGTACCTACACTATGTAGGAAAGGTGTTGTTCCTTTTGGAGACAAGGCAGCACATGCGCAGAGAATACAGCATCCCCCTGGACTACAGATCCCAGCTCAATGGAAAGCCACGCATGTGCAGGACATTCTCCCAGCCGCACCTGGAAACCCCCTTTAAAATCGGGGGACGCCACAACTCACCCCTCTTTCCCTTTCGTCTCTTCACCCCCGTCCTTCACCTGTCGTTACTCCCCTCCCCATTAAAGTTCACCCACGTGGGACCGCCGTGTGTCTCGTGTTTTCTCTCCAACCCCGCAGAAAGAATAACAAAAGGTTCTAGAGCCTGTGGGGCAGGCCTTCCCTCATGCTTATATTTTTTTATTATATGGATGATATCCTGTTAGTTCCCTCTGAGGAAGAACTACAATCTATATATTTCATGACTCAGAATATGCTACATAAAAATGTTCTTATTATTATACCTGATAAGGTACAAAGATCAGACTCGGTGCAGTATTTGAGACAACTAGTTATTAGAACAAATGTTAAACCACACACAAAGAAAAATGTCCATTAGACTATTTAAAAACAACCTTCAGACATTATTAGGGATTACTAATTGGCTGCATTCTACTTTGGGAATACCTAAGCAGTAGCCAATCTATTTAAAACTCTAGAAGGAGAGAGACAGCACAGGATAATCCTCATATATTGGCCTGAGAGGCAAAGGAAGAACTACAGCTATTTGAATCCAGACTAAAAGAGGCATTTGTGTGTTGTATGTATTCTTCACTGCCTTTAAAGTTATTTCTCCCACTAAGTTGTCTCCTATGAGAATCAAAGCAAAGCGGATCAATTTTAGAAGTGGATTTGTTTTCATAAGAGCCATAAAATACTTAAATACATAAAACACTGCTTACCTTACTCTTCTCGCTCAATTAGGAAGTCAGGGCAGGACCCAGGGTCAACAATTACGTGGATTTGGTCCTTGCTGTATCATATTATCCTTAACGATCAGTTTTAAAGTGTGTTACAGAACTCTTTGGATTTTAAATTTTCATTTGCAGATTACTATGGAAGGATAGAAAATCACCATCCAGCTGCTAAGCTATGGGATTTTCTCAAACAAACTGAATTTGTGATTATAAAACCTGTTCAACCTTCTCCCATGCTACAGGTAAAGACTTATTTTATCAATAGCTCGTCTGGGACATAGGAAGGGTTCGTGGTCCAGATATTCATCATCTACTAGTGCTTCTACAGATGGAGCTCACTGTTTTGATTTGTCTCTCTTATGGTTGAGTCATAGCCCCTAAGTACCATTTCAGAGTCTGCTTATGTTGTAGGAGTATTTCCAGCAATAGAAGCTACTTTAATTTTTGCCTTCATTTCCTGATGTGCTCCAATTACTACAGGAACTACACCATCTGGTTAAAACCTGCACACACCCTTTGTTCATCACTCATACTCACGCACACTCTAACCTCCCTGGTTTTATTGCAGAAAGAAACAAGCTGGTGCGTTAACCTGCCCTATTTTTACTTCTCCAGAGCAGACACATCGACACCTACACACTAACACTAAGAGACTTCACGTACAGAGAGTGCCCCATCCCACTTAGACAAGTGAGACAGTTGTGCAGCAATGTCGTATTTGTGCTCCCTTATACTGTCATAGGTCCTTATGTTGTGGTGACCCCAACCATAAAATTATTTTTGTTGCTAGTTCAGAACTATAATTTTGCTACTGTTATGAATCATAATGTAAATATCTGTGTTTTCCGATGGTCTTAAATAACTCCTATGAAAGGGGCGGTCAGTCGGTCAACCCTCAAAGGGGTCATGACCCTCAGGTTGAGAACCATTGGTATAGGCAGCATATCTATGTTTGTGCTTTTAAGACTTCCTAGACTGGTTGTTTTTTATTGGTTTGACACAAACTTGGGCTACCTAGAAGAGGGGAAAACACGCGAAGAGTTATTTCCATAGATTAACCTGTGGGCTGTCTACGGGGCATTTTCTTAATTAAATATTGATGTGAGTGGGCCCAGCGCACTGTGGATGGTCCCAGTCCTGGGCAGGTAATCCTGGCTGTATAAGAAAGCAAGCCGAGTCATAGGAGCAAGCCAGTATTCTTGCACAGCCTCTGCTTCCGTTTCTGCTTCGGGTTCCTGCCTTGGGCTTCTGTCCTGACTTCCATGAGTGGTGAATTGGGACCTTACGGCTGTAAAATGACATAAACGCTTTCCTTGCCAAGTTACTTTTGGTTGTGGTGTTTATCACAGCCCCTGCTCGAGGATTGCTGCTGTTGGGTACCAAGCAGTCTGCAGAATCCTTGGAATGCGCTGCAGGAAAGAACAGATAGATATACTACATAAAAATGTTCTTATTATTATACCTGATAAGGTACTAGCAGACCTCAGCTGATGAGACTTATTCTTGGCTACAAGGACAGGCTGTCTTTCTCTGCCAGAGAAGAACCTTCTACCGAACGAACTCTGGCTTGCCAGAGGCCAGCCCTCCTCCCCAGGCCACAACACTCCATCTCTAGACCTCCAATCACTCACAGCCTGTGGCACACCACACCGAGGCTTCCTGATATATAATATTGTTCCCTGTTCTTAGTCCCTTTCCCACGGTAGCTCATCTTTTAGAATTAATTTATTCTTTTACAATTTCATACATGTTTATAATGCATTCTGGTCACACTCTACCCTCTCCCCGATCAACTCCCCCCCCTCCCCCCAGACCAAGCTCCAATCCCACTTTCAAGTCTTTTTGGTTTTGCTTCATGACCTACTGGATTCAAGCAGGACCGCTCGCATGGGCATGGATGTGAAGTTATTCGCTGGATGGCTCAGTTTTTAATCATAGATGTTGTCTCTAGATGACGCTTGTGACAGGGCCCACAGGTATGGGTCCATTCTATCTTGACTAAAGGTCCGAGAGTTGGAACTTGTGTTCTTTCAAGGTTATTGTCAACAGGTATTTCAGGCCTTGAGAAGTAGATTTGTTTCTACCTCAAACAAAAGTCTAAGGATCCAACTAAATTCCTACTCTCTTAGGGAGATAACTATGGATTTCACCCAGAGGGTGGTTTGCCTACAGAATGTTTTAGTCTAGGGTGTGAGCGTTACTTGTCTTGTTCTAGCAACAGAATGTTTAACTAAGAATGTAGCCCATAATCTTTCAACTGGTCTGTACAGTCCTTGTATCGTGTTAATGAAATTTTTTTTATCTTATTCTTATTTGGGGTCAGGATATTTAAGCAAATGGAAATTAAACGCCAGTGACTTTAGTATTCACTTGAACTCCCTCCCGATACTATCTTGTGTTCCTGTCTCTTATTTCTCCTATATCTATGTTCCTTTTGCCTTAAAATTCTAATCCTCGCGCTCCTACCTTGGAATGTGCAATCCCACGGCTAGGAGCCCAGCAGAAGTCACCCCGACAAGGTGGCTTACGGCACACTTGGCCACCGTCCACCGAGTTGCGTAGGATGAGATGATGGAATTCTTCTCCACTGCAGTCCCCTCATTATCTCACCAAAACCTGCAACTGGATTGAGATCGATTTGTGCAGTGACTTTTCTTTCCCCCCACCGGGAAGCTATGCAGCTAAAGCTGTGTTTGGCTTGCTGTGATGACTGTCTTTTCTCTCTTTCATTTCCCGGTGAAGTCTTCTGGGTCTTTTAGGTATAGGATCAGGTCTTCTTTCTCTAAGTAGGAATTCTTTTACTTCTTCCTTCCCACTTGTATCCATTTTTAAATTTCTCGTGTCTTTCTTGCTCTGGCTAAGAATTTGTGCACTCTGTGCAATGAAATGGAAAGAGTATACTTGCCTCATTCTTTTTATTAGAAGAAATGCATGCTTTCTGGGTTTTCTCATCTAGGATAATGTTAGCTATGCGTTTGTCAGGAATGATTTGTATTATGTTGAGGCCAGAGCCTTCTGTTTCTAGCTTCTTCTGAAGGATGTTGAACCTTGTCAGGGACTTTCTCTGCATCTCTTGAGACAATCACTTCATTTTTGCTCCTATTTCTGTTTTAAGCTGAATTGTGATTGTTGACTTCTCTGTGACCCAACGTCCCTACATCACTAGGTTGAAAACAACACAGTCATGGTATATTATATATATTGTATATATATAATATATATTATATATATATATATTTTTTTTTTTGGTTTTTCGAGACAGGGTTTCTCTGTAGCTTTGGTGCCTGTCCCGGAACTAGCTCTTGTAGACCAGGCTAGCCTCGAACTCCCAGAGATCTGCCTGCCTCTGCCTGTCAAGTGCTAGGATTAAAGGCGTGCTCCACCACCACCCGGCGGTATATTATATTTTGTATCTTGTAAGTTGTAATTTGTAGATCTGTTGGGCTAGATATCGCTTATTTTCTTATTTACTGGCTCTTTCTTGTGAGTTTAATCACCAGTGGAACTCAGAAAAAGAAAATAAATCACCATTGCAACAGCTTCAAAGCAAACCAGACACACAGAAAGGCACTGAAGATAAAGAGAAGGGGATG
This sequence comes from Microtus pennsylvanicus, assembly GCF_037038515.1. Lineage (NCBI taxonomy): Eukaryota > Metazoa > Chordata > Mammalia > Rodentia > Cricetidae > Microtus > Microtus pennsylvanicus. Next base: position 36,159,559 of record NC_134585.1, read on the forward strand.
CTGGGAAAGGTCGATGGACGAGGAATGCAGCATCCATACAAGTATAAAATAAAGTTAAAATGTTTTAAGTAGGGAGAGATATAGGGCCCATGGCTCTACCCCTCCTCTTGGGGTTCATCTGGAGCAGTTTGTTGCAGTTTCCAGCTAAACATCCTGTTTGTTCCTGTGCTCCCTCTGCACCCCTGGTAGTTAGCTATAGGGCATTGTTTACTTCACCTTGGGCATGGTAATTTCTCACCTGCCTGGGGGGTATTCCATTGTGCAGCAGCTAGGTATTTAAAGTTTTTCCTAAATTTGAATAAATGGCGTTTGGCTGATCTCCTTTCGAATGACCCAGGTCTCTTGTGTGTTCTTTCAATCTCTAGGCCCTTGCCTCCCCCCCCCCTCCTCCCCCCCCCCTGAGCAGTACAGTGGTGCGTGAACTGTACCATAGAGAGTAACGCAGGCGTTACAGAGAGATAGTGAACCACAAATAATCGTGGAAATAAGATAGCAAAAAATACTGTAGAAATATGAAATTCAAAATAAAAAAGTGGCTGGATGTTTTCAGAGGTCTTTTTTTTTCTTCTAAGGATTCTGGTGGGATTTGATAGGATTTGCTGTAGCAGTCTGGATCATTTGGGGATGCAAGGATAGGAGATGTAACTTTGCTGTTTTGAGGTGCTGGAGATAGAATTCAAGGCTGTCCTAAGTGTTGGGCAAGCTGTACCCCAGCCTTTGGAGGGTTTTGTGGTGGGAGTAAGAGAAATGCCCAAGAGGCATCATTCATGTAATGTGGCGATGCGTTAGGGCCTGTTTGCTGCTGTTGCTCTTGGATGGAATATTTCTTCAGCGAATTTTCCCCATAAATATTTATTATGACAGGAACGTGGTTGAAAATGACTAGATTCCAAGTTGACTTATGCTGCTTTTTCCTAATATATTTTTTCACTAAATAAATAAATAAATTAGAAAAATATCAATAAAGGTATAAATATTACTAATAATGAGTAAAATAAAGGAGAGGCTAGGAGAAGGGAAAAAGGTAAGGCAAAGTTGAATTTTTTAAAAAGAAATAATATGAGAAAAAACAAAAGACAAAATTAATTAAAGAAAAAGGTAAATTAGAAGAGAATCTGTTATTGCCACTCTACTAGACCAGCATAATTGACAACTGCATTCTAAATATCTATCCTTATACCCATAGTTAAACCCATGTGCATAGCTCACGCTCCTAATCAGAGAGTTCTCTTTGCAACTGATGAAGACCATTAACAGGATAAAACACAACTGGTCAAAAATGTACAGACAAAGTGATCTTCTGTTGCTCAGTGCCAACTAACGCCTGTACAACACAACTCCTGCACTCAAGGCCGAGGGAGCATCATGGGAGAGGGGGCGGAAAGCTGTCAGAGACAGAAATGCAGGAAATCTGTGAAAGGACAGGGAAGCTAACTCACAGCACACCAACAGTATGACTACCTAAACAAGACCGGAAAAAGCACACCACGTATAGACAGGCTAACCTGGGTGACATCGCACGGAATCCCACCTGTAGAAAAAGAGCTGCACTCAGTTAAGGAATGCTGAGAGTAGGACCCTTTTCTTCGGGGGTGAGCCCTTAACTCATTATCCAAGGGCCAGGCCTGCACTCCTGCGCACACAAGTACCACTAAATGAACTAAGCGGGCTGTATTCCATATTTAGCTTTATATATATATATATATATATATATATATATATATATATATATATACACATATAACATACATATAACACACATATACATATATGTATATGTATGTATGTATGTATATATATATAAAACAAAGAAAGCCATCTCAACAGGGATCAAGGAAGGGGGTATACAGGTGTGCACAGGAGGGATTAAGGGAAAAGATGGAGTTAAAAATAAAATTTAAATTTAAAAGCAGTTACGAATTACTTGGAAAAAAGAAATGAGGTGAAACCTGGTCTCATGGGACCTCAGTACCACTGGGTTACAAATCCCCTTTGTCACGCCTGACCTGTTTCAAATACAAATGCTCTGGGTTCAGTCTAGCAACTCTGGCCCAAAGCACAGGTCTCCTGTCCAGTCTGCAGTACTGGACACACTGTCTCTTCTCCTTGACACTCCTGCTCAGAAACAAACACCTTAGTATCTCACGCAGCTCTTCTGAGCAGATGTCTTTTTTTTTTTTTTTTTTGTATCTGAAACTGTGATTACAGAGTTCACATGTACAGATTTTTGGCTCTCTGTGTATTTTATCTTTCTTCTGCTTTTGCCTATGCTGGTATATTTTTACTATTCAAGGTTGCTGGAAGATTTGTAACCATTTTCAACTCTTGCAGGAATGTCACAGTCTGTAATTCCAAAAGTCATGAGAAACCAAGAGAAAAAAAAAAGTGTAAGAAACATTTTTGAAGAAATCCAAGCAGCAATAAAATCTGCCTGGGCCTGGCAATAGATACAACCTTGTAATTAATAATGTATGGTCAGGGAACCTTAGTTTGTTATACTAGGTTACAAATGGAATTTGAATTCAGTTTATTTTAAATGATTTTATAGACTTGTTATGGTGCTTCGTCATGGTATTGATGAAGGAAATAAAACAAAGGGAACGTAGCAAATAGGAGAAAAATGTGAAGAAAATTTAAGTGTGGGGGCTGGAGAGATGGCTCAGCAGTTAAGAACACTGCCTGCTCTTCCGAAGGTCCTGAGTTCAATTCCCAGTAACCACATGGTGGCTCACAACTATCTGTAATGAGGTCTGGTGCCCTCTTCTGGCCTGCAGGCATATACGCAGAAAGAATATTGTATAAATAATAAATACATATTTTAAAACATAAAATTTAAGTATGAGGATATACATATGGTAAAAAATGTTATAGTGAGACCTTTTTTTTAAAGATTTATTTATTTATTACGTATACAGTGTTCTGTCTGTCTGTATGCTTGCTTGAACTCAGGACATCTGGAAGAGCAGTCAGTGCTCTTAACCTCTGAGCCATCTCTCCAGCCCTATAGTGAGACTTTTTAAGATAAGAATTATGTATGGCAAAATAAAGTTTTGCCCTAGGGTAAAATGACTAGAATTTTCCAAAACAGATAAAAAAAGATGAAGGTAAAGCAGAAAGTCCATGTAAGTCAAAAGGTTTGTAGAGAATGAAGTTAAAAAGTATATACGTATACATCTATAATACATGTATATGTATATACATAAATGTGTGTATTATTAAAATTTCTAAAATCATCCGGGTGATGGTGGCGCCTCCTTTAATCCCAGCACTAGGGAAGCAGAGGCAGGCCGGTCTCTGTGAGTTTGAGGCCAACCTGGTCTACAAGAGCAAGTGCCAGGACAGGTTCCAATGCTACACACAAAAACCCTGTTTTAAAAAAAACAAAAAACAAAACAAAAATTTCTATAGTCAAAATTCAGTACACTGATATAAAACTAGAATACGGTCCTCTGTAACGCCTGTGTTACTCTCTACGGTACAGTTCATGCACCACTGTACAGTTCACGAGCTGGGCAAGGGCCTGGAGATTAAAAGAACACAAAAGAGGCAGGGGTCATTCGTGAGGCGATAAAGCAGAAAGCCATTTATTCAAGCTTAGGAAAAGCCTTATTTACCTAGCTGCTGCACAGTGGAATTTCCCCCAGGCACGTGGGAAATTACCACGCCCAAGATGGGGTAAACAAAGCCCTATAGCTAACCATGGGGGGGGGGGCAGGAACAAATAGGATGTTTAGCCAGAAACTGTCCTCAAGATGAGGCCCTACAGTCCTCTGTTAAAAAGAACAAGGTTTTCCATCCACAGCACTGCTTCCTAGACACTTTGCGTTATCATGTGAGTCCAATCTCCAGAAGGGACCCCCCAAAGAGCCCCATACATTTGCCTCGCCATTAGTCTCCCCACCAGCCTAATAACCAAGAGACCAAATGGCATCCTGTGAGCCTGACCTCAGATAGACCTTGATGGAGGTGTGTCAGCAGGGGTGGGCTTTAAGATTTCAAACACCCACCATTCCAGTGTGTGCTCTTGGGTTGTTGTCTCAACAAGTAAGCTCTCAGCTGTTGCTTCAGGGCCATGCCTGCCTGCTTCCATGGTTGCTTCCTGCTTTAGGGCCATGCCTGCCTGCTGCCATGGTTGCTTCCTGCTAAGATGGTCATGAACTCACCCTCTGAAGCTGTAAGCCAGCCCCCAATTAAATGTTTTCTTTCATCAGCTGCCTTGGTCATGGTGTAGTGGTTTAAATGAAACCACGGAGGTTTTTATACCTAACACAGTCAGGTGGGCCAACAGGTGAAGACCTCATCGCCTGATCCTCAATGAAGGCCAGGGCAATGCGTGCTCAGGAAGCAGGGTTGATAAACAATCCTGACACAGCTCCCAGAAAGCTCAAATCAGAAGGGCAAGAAAAAGTCACTAGCGGGGAAGAGCAGCTGGAGGCCAGGACTCCAAACGGTCCCAACATGAGGGAAGGGAAACACAGTTGGTAGGAATGTAAACTGGTACAGCCACTATGGAAATCAGTCTGTCGGTTCCCCTTAAAGTTAGGAATAGGTCTATCACATGATCCAACTATACCACTCTCAAGCAGATGCCCAAGTTGGACTGTAAATCCTACCTCAGGGATATTTGCTCATTCATGCTTTATTCACAATAGCCAGGAAATGAAAACACCTAGATGACTATCAAGCAATGATAATAATAATGGATAATGAAAATGTTATTCATGTACACGATGAATATTATTCAGCTATTAATAAAAAAAATTTAAAACAGAAGATAAATGGGTGGAACTTGAAACACAATGCGTGATATAACTCAAATCTGGAAAGACCAATATCACATGTTTTGTCTTGTGTGGATGCTGGCTTTGAATTACAGATATGTGTGTTTCATTTGATAATCCTTAGCAGTCAAGAAACTAATAAGGGATTGGGGAATCTTTCAAGAGAAAGAATATAGTGATATAAAGGAGGAAAAGAATTAATGGCACAGGAAAGTTTATAGTGGGGGATGAGAGGGCAGGACAGAAAAAGGAGGATGGGGAGGTAAAAATGAACAGAAATGGGTTCCCTGACCATACATTATTAATTACAAGGTTGTGTCTATTGCGAGGCCCAGGCAGATTTTATTGCTGCTTGGATTTCTTCAAAAATGTTTCTTACACTTTTTTTTCCTCTTGGTTTCTCATGACTTTTGGAATTACAGGTCTTTTGAAAAAGTCAGAAAGAAACCTATTATAGAAGCTTTCTAAATTACATATATATATATATAAAGAGTTTAAATGGACTCATTCTATAATGAAGGGGGGGTATTGTGCCTACTAGATACAATAGGTTAGCAAATAAAAAGCCCAGTGCCATGTTGTGGGGTATTTGTACACTGTGTGAATATGTATTGCTGTGATTGGTGTAAAAAAAAATCTGAACCGCTAATAGCTAGGCAGGAGAGCTAGGTGGGACTTCCACGCAGGGAGAGGGGAAGTAGGAGAGGAATCCAGGCAGTGAAACAGTTGCCAGCCAGATGCAGAGGAGGCAGGACGTGCAGGAAGAGAGGTGAAAGTCATGAGCCACGTGGCAACATATAGATTAACAGAAATGGGTTAATTTAAGTTATAAGAGCTATTTAGAAACAAACCCAAGCTAAGGCAGAGATTTCATAATTAATAAGAAATCTCTCGATGTCATTATTTGGGAGCTGGCTGGTGGGACAGAGAAAGATTCCTTACAGTACCAGGAAGAGGTCATCTCTTTGAGTGATTGTCCAATGAGGTCTCAGATATCCTCAAACATTACAGAATATCACCATTGTGCTTGGTCACCCCAAGCAGCCAAGAGCTGCTGAAGGGTTTGCTGAGGGTGGAGGACATACAGAATGGGTAGTAGAGGAAGGTAGCTATAAATACCAGCTAAGGTCATGTGACCAGTTACAGAAAGGAGGATAATAATTGGCTTGAGTGCTTCTGTCTTGCTTTGTTAAGAATATGTTTGTAAAGATTTGTGTTTTCTTTCTTCAATTTCTTTATCATGTAATATAGCATCAGTTAAGAGAGTGTTGTGGTTATCATATTTAAGTTTTTGAGATACCAAAAGAACGTCCCTCAAAGAACATTGTCAGCTATTCTAAAACTTATACTGCATTTGCAGTAGTATGCGGGAAAGTTTGTTCGGCTAGCTGGACCACAGTGAGGTTCAGCAGTCAACAAAAACATCTGGTATTTCGATCAACAGACTGTCATCCTTAACTTAACCAGCCTTGGTTACTCCACCAACATACAGAGCAAGGACACTAGACCCACAAGAAGGATCTGCATTCTTTTTTAACCTGAAAAAGTTACCAAACAAAAAGATTTCGGGGTACTTCTTCCCTTAAAAAGATTATATTCTTTCCATTATGGAAGCTGTATTTCTTGTGAAAAGAATGATACTAGCTAGGTAAGGAGTTAGATACAGGGTAACCTGTTTCGGGGAATCTGTAACTGTTTCAAGAGCTCTGTCTCCTGCTATTCAGAATGAGCCTGTAAAGTTAAACTTCTCTGAAGCCAGAGTTAGGCTGTTCCCACCATATCAGAGGCTAGAAGGCCAAAGCACTCCCCCAGCTGCCCACACAGATGACTCATGAAGGAAGCCCTGTATCCTCAAAAGACCCTGACTTTATTTCATCACCAAATACACTGGAATTTTTATTCTCAGACTGTTGTGGACTTTTCTAGAGGATTGTGGGAAGAAATAATGTAGCAGCCAGACTCAGTACACCATGACTTGGAAGGGAAAATGCTTTCTTTATCCTATGACTATGACCCATCTCATAAATATTCATAAAATTTCTTTAAATTCTGCAATGCAGAACCTATTAGGCTGTTATTCTAATCCATCTTTGGGACGCCTAAATATTTTCTTTGGAGTATGTGTTTTGTTTTGGTAAATAAACTTCTGCTTAACTATAGACTGAATTCTTCCTTCCTTCCTTCTTCCCTCCTTCCCTCCCTCCCCTCTCTCCCTTCCTTTCTAGAAAACAAGAATGGAGACCCAGTAATTGAACTAATTTTCCACTCTCAAACAAGACTGACTATATAGAACCACCTCCTTTCTAATTTCCTAAAATAGATTCCCAAGTTTTATCCATAATTTTATGTTTTTCTTTTCTCCTTTGCTATACCATGCTAAATTAACTTTTTGTTACGTAGCTTCTAAACATGTTCTTATTAAACGGGGCAGCCAGGAAAAAAATCACATTAATATTTATGTAGGTTTTCTATTATTCTCTCTCTGGTCCATCCGAGAGATTCAATACTTGCTAGCACTGGGAGATATTAGATGTGAGAAAAGAGACTAGGTTAAGAGTGCATCATATCTTGAACTTGACCTAAAATTATTCATTCCATACCTCCATCCAAAATGTCAAAGAGAAAAAAAGGCAACAAAGTGTTTCCGGTCACCAACCGTCTGGCCCGAAACAAAGACCACTGGGCTTTGCTTTCTTAAAGGTCTGAAAAAGGTTAACTGACTTTACTAGGTCTGTTTCCCACTGGTCCCCTTATGCCCACACGTTTGAGTCCCATTTTCCAAGAAATTAACCAACCAGCTCAACCTAGCCTGGAGAGAGAAACCTGGACATGAATCACCACCCGCAGCCCTATAAGACCTAAATAGTAATGCTTTTAGTTTACAGGAACCCCTGTCTGGAAACCTGTGCACAACAAGGAAGCCACTTTGGGAGACTACTGCAAGAATTAACGACCTCTCAGAAATGTCACATAAGCTCTTGCATCTGCCACCCTTGCCAAGATGCTAAAGGAAAAAAAAATCCTCCATTTTTCCATTCGCCCCGCTTGTTGCCAGGGGAGCTCTTTCCCTGTCAGTGTCCCCCAAGTTAAAGGGGGCAGCAGAATGAGATTTCGCGTGGACTCAAAACTCTATCAGGCCCTCGCCACCTCCTCCCCCATCTTCCGGAGCTGCTGGTGAGCGCCAAGCTCCAGGTCCTCGCCCGCTTTCCCGGCCACGCGGTCGGCGGCCTCTAGACCGGTGGGAACTACAACTCCCAGGATCCTTCGCGGGGCGGGAGGAAGGCGGGGAGCGTACAAAGCGGCGTTGGAAGCTAGCGGCAGCGAGGCCGCGCTTGGGGTCTAGCGGCTTGGCGTCCCCGCGGCCTGAGGCGTCATCTGCGTGGGCGCTCACGCAGGGCGGGTCGCGCGGCGCAGGGCGAGAGGGAAGTCGTGGCGGCGGCGTCGGGAACAGCAGCAGCGGCGGGAGCGTGGTGCTGACAAGCCGTGCGAGAAATGGGCGACCCAGGGCCGGAGGTGAGTGGCGGCGGCCCGGGCCTTGGCTCGGCCGAGCCCGACCCCGAAGGGTTTGTCTTCTAGGCCGAGGGCCTCAGCTGGGCCGCGGACTGGGGCGATTGCTGGGCCTCCAGGCCTGGTGCACATCTGCGTGGAGCCCTCAACAATGGCGGTCCGGCCGCCCCCAGCCCCTGGCCGCGCTAGCTGTAGCAGCCGCAGCCCTGAGGGTGAGAGACGATTAGAGGTGGGCTGCCCTTGTTTTCCAGCCTGCGTCCCTGAGCCTGGAGGTTTTGAGCCTGCAGCCCCGCTCTTGGAGAAGGCGGGGAGGGGGATTGTGGCAGCTCGCCTGGGAGGCTAGGTCTCTGCAGTTCCCAGACGCCTTAGCAAAACCCGCCTCCATGCAGTTCTGTGAGCCGGATTTGTGCGTGCTCGTGCTGTTCCCGCAGGGGCTTTTGTCTTAAACTCGTTCCTTTGGAAAAAAATTTCTGCCTATCGGTGTGTGACTGAATAGATAAGCGTGTTTTGGCTTTTGTTTATAGATAATAGAATCTGCCCCACCAGCTGGGCCTGAGGCATCTGAATCAACAACGGACGAAAATGAAGACGACATTCAGTTTGTTAGTGTAAGTAGAGCCCGTGAAAGCGTGTGGTAAGCCATTGTGTGCTTAAACCTCTACATTCATCACTCAGCAGATAGGCATGGGTGTCACCTGCTGCCACACAATGGTGCACAGGACATCTACCTGAAGAGCTGCCTGGAGGCTTACCTGAAGGGATACCTGAACAATTTCAGTGGACTTCACAAAGTGGGTGGCCTAAAGAACTGTCATGCACGTAACGGGCCCCTTCCAGATCTTAAGTCTATCCATTCTGTACTGTGGACATTTTCTGTTTTGTTGTAGACACACAGGATGGGTGAATGCTGAGGAGGTAGGAAAGGGCTGTAAAGAGGGCAGCATCTCAGTGCGGTGTATCTTCTAAGATTGCTCGAGGAGGTCCCTAACTTCTGAGGTCATCTTGTTACAGCACTGTACAATTGTTGGTCACAATGAGGAGTCCTGCATCAGTCACCTGGAGCGTGGCTGTGGTTTTCTCACTTTATATCTTTGGAGACAGTAGTCTGCCAGCCTTGTGAACCCGCAGGTTCCTGGGTCCACTCCAGATCTGGTGAATCAGAAATTCAGGGTGGAGCCTAGGTATTGTCATTTTGGCCATTTGGATCTCTCTACACTTTATCGAGTAAAGGGGAAGATAAACAGCTTTGGGTGATTGCCACCTAGAGAGGTTAAATTTGTGTATTGACTATTCTTTTTTGGGTTTGTTTTTTTTGTTGTTGTTGTTTTTGTTTTTCGAGACAAGGTTTCTCTGTAGCTTTGGAGCCTGTCCCAGAACTAGCTCTTGTAGACCAGGCTGGCCTCGAACTCCCAGAGATCCTGCTGCCTCTGCCTCCCGAGTGCTGGGATTAAAGGTGATTAAAGGCGTGCGCCACCACCGCCCGGCTGTTTTTTTTTTTTTTTTTGTTTGTTTTTTGTGAGTTTTTTTTGTTGTTGTTTTTGTTTTTCGAGACAGGGTTTCTCTGTAGCTTTGGAGCCTGTCCTGGAACTAGCTCTTGCTGACCAGGTTGGCCTCGAACTCAACAGAGATTCACCTGCCTCTGCCTCCCAAATCCTGGGATTAAAGGTGTACGCCACCACCGCCTGACTGTATTGACTATTCTTAAAGAACTAGTTAGCCAGAGAACATCCCTGCTCTTTACACTCCTGAAATGCTATAGATAGCTACAGCTTGTTATAAAATCTGTATAGTTCTTTATTGTTCTTGTGATACATATATGGAAGTTTTGGCTAACTGTAAAATAGTGACTATTAAAGAATATCCTACCCGACATTGAACCATTGTGGCAATCCATTGTGTATGGTGTTTTCATGGGGTTGTTGTGAGGGGAGCCCTCAGAGTTAATTTCTTGGCAGTTTTCCCATTGCACACTGCACTCTGTCCTTTTCATTTGAACTTCGAGGATCTGGAGTGAGGTTTGGGGATACATTGACTTGTTTCTTTCTTCCTAGCGGACTGAAGTATTTTGGAGAAAGGAGAATGTTGGTAATTAATCCTACCCCTCCAACATGTGTTTGATTAAGGCATTTGTGACTCGTTAAGACAGATATTTCATATTCTCGAAGGGTAACTCTTGATTATAAAATACAGCCTTCTGAGAAATTGATAGAGCATGTAAAGAGTAAGGTTCTAAAAGGAAATTGTAGCCAGGCTTACATCCCGGCCCTCACGGAGGCAGAGACAGGTGTATCTACAAAATGAGTTCCAGGATAGCCAAAGATAGAGAGACCCTGTCTTGTAAACCCGCCCCCCCCCCCCAAAAGGTAAATTGTTCATATCTTGTGAAATAAAATAGTTTCTAACTGGTTAATTAGGGTATTTATTGATCTGAATTTTAAAAGTAATATTTAAATTTTATTTTAAATGCACAGTTATTTCTATGTTTACATCAAGGATAAAGAATGTATAACATATAAAACTTGGTGTATGCTTGTAAATGCTATCACTTAAATGATGATTAGCGATAGCTTAATTTTACTTGATCCATTTAGAACCCCAGAACTGGGGAGGCCACGCAGAAGGATCTTGAATTGGAAGGCAGTCTGAGCTGCTTCCTTAGGAAGTTCTAGACCTGCTGTGTGCTGTATAGTGAAACCCTATCAAAAAAAAACCCAAACAAACAAACAAAGAACACTGCTACTAACAGGACAAAAAGTATCCAGAAACAGAATCTTGTCTTTTTTTTTAAGATTTATTAATTTATGTATACAGTATCCTGCCCCTGCAAGCCAGAAGAGGGCACCAGATCTCATTACAGAGAGGTTGTGAGCCACTATGTGGTAGCTGGGAATTGAACTCAGGACCTCTGGAAGAGCAGTGCTCTTAACTGTTAAATCATCTCTCCAGCCCCCAGAATCTTGTGTTCTTTGTAACACAGTTCTGTTTCTCTGGAAGTTCTTATCTAGTAAAGAAACCAGGTTTCTGTCTGAGTTTTTCAGTATAAACAACATAATGTAATGTCTTGATTTACTTGGTTTTGATTATTCGCTTGTAATTTATAGCGAAATTATGGTATTTCTGTGCGACTGTTAAAACTGCACAGGAGTAAACTGCTATCGGACAGGAGACTCTCTGTGATATGAAGGCTAAGACACACCGCATACTTAAAGAATCTAGATATGGAGATGCAAAAGGGAATCCTTTGTTTAACTTTTGTTGAAATATTTAGGGAAGTACGTGGTTCATAGGTGTCCTTGTTTGATATTTGCAATGGTGATAAATTTAAGATTTTAAAAAAGATGTATTTACTTAATGTGTGACTGTTTTGCCTGTATATATGTACACTTGCATACCTGGTGCCCACAGATCAGAAGAGGGCCTCTGATCTTCCGAGAACTAGAGTTGTGGATGGTTGTGAGCTGCAATGTGGTTGCTGGAGCCCAGATGTGACCCACATTACATGATTGTTGAGAATACAGTCTGGGTCTTCTGCAAGAGCAGCAAGTGCTCTTAAGTGTTGAACCTTCTCTCCAGTTCTCTCAGTGTAATATATTTTTATAAGTGGTGCTTCTTCTGGTAAGTTTTTATTGTCAGTTTGACATAAATGAGTCAAGTAGGAAGAAGGAGCCTCAGTTGGGGATTGCATAGATTAGCTGGCCTGTGGGCATGTCTGTGGGGCATTTTCTGGATGGTTGATTAATGCAGGAAGACCCATCCTACTGAGTATTATGTCTCTAGGCAGGTGGTTATTTGCTGGGTTAAAAAAGCATGAGCCAGAGAGAGAGAGCTCTTGAGTAAGGGTCAGTAAGAGCATTCCTTCTTGGTTCCTACTTTGAGGTCTGGCTCCCTCACAGCTGGGCTGTGACCTGGAAGTATAGGATGAACACCTTTCCTCCACAAGTTGATTTAGGTTCTGATGTTTATCACAGCAACAGGAAAGCCATTTAGGACAGTGCCTCAGTCAAGAAAGGATGGCACTGATAAGAACTTTTTGTTTGTGCCTGTTAATTATGTCTTCTGTTTAGCAGTATGGCCCTTTGTTCAACTTGTATCTTTATGGTTTCTTTTGGAAAAGGACATCTTTCCTTAAATTTTTTTTTTTACTTCCAAAAAAAAATTAAGTTAAATAACTGCTAACAGAATTGTTCACAGTGCCACTTTATATATAAAGGCATACACACTGCTGGGAACCTATCATAATCTTCATAACAAGACAAGAGATTCAGAATTTCAAAGCATAATTTCATTGAGCACCCAGATTGAATATTAATACTGCAGTAGAAAGGATGCATGCAGAAAGCATCATTAATAATAATATATTATTTAACTCTGTGTGTGTGTGTGTGTGTGTGTGTGTGTATATGAGTGTGTATATGAGAGAGAGAGAGAGAGAGTAACTTTGCCATGTGTGCAGGTGGAGACAGAAAAAGTGTGTCTGCACTCCTGGAATTACGGGTGCTATTGTGTCGCAGCATGGTTGCTGGGAACTGAACTCGGGTTCCCTGGCAGACCAGTATCAGCCTAACTCCTGAGCCATCTTTCTAGTTGACCAAAAGCATCTTTTGACTAGATTTCTTATACTACTCATTAAGCAAAATAATATTGAGGCTTAGAAAAAAAGAAAAAGAAAGAAGAAAAAAGACACAAGGAGTCCAGGGAACAGGGACTTAGTGAGTAAAAGCACTTGACCTGAATTTTATCCTTGGAGCCTCCATCAAAAAATAATAAACGGAGCCGGGCGATGGTGGCGCACACCTTTAATCCCAGCACTCGGGAGGCAGAGGCAGGATCTCTGTGAGTTCGAGACCAGCCTGGTCTACAAGAGCTAGTTCCAGGACAGGCTCCAAAGCCACAGAGAAACCCTGTCTCGAAAAAACCAAAAAATAATAATAATAATAATAATAAACGAACAAATAGATGTGATGGCAAGTGAGCATCTGTAATCCCGTGGTGACAGCCAACTAGATTTGGAAAAATCTGTACAGCAGCAGAAACAAGAGGAACCCTGCCTCAGCCGAGTGGAAGGTGAGAACTGGAAGGTGTCCTCTGACTTGTGCATGCCTGTAGTAGCACATGTGTATGTATTCACACATGTACACACATACACAGATAACATACACGTACAGAAAAGGCATAAGACTTTATAGTATATTAGTTTGCTATAAATAGTGGTTGGTTATTTGTGTATGTGTGTGCGCGCGCTAGTGGGGATTGACTTTAGGGCCTCCTCCTACTTGCTAGTTGAGTGCTATGTCCCTAGATACTTGAATGTTTAAAATGGCATTTTGAATTAAAAAAAAGAAAGGCATGAAAATGAAAGAACAGCCATATGTGTAGTTTTGTGTTTTAATGTTTTCTTTAGTTTTTAAGATAGGAGAAAGATGGCCCATATGATACAGATCTTGAATGAGGTACTATATTTGAACCAAAAAGTAGGTAGTTGGAAACAATTTGAAAGTTTTGAACTAGACAGAAGTAAGGTATAACCCTAACTTTTCTTTCTTTGAAGTAGAACAGTTGTGGATGATATTTTAATGTATTAGCATCTCTTTCCAAATAGAAAAATTGGTGGTTTTCATTTTGAGAATTGGTATTTAATTACAGTAATGCAAATAGTTTATTGCAATATATTTTAAAACTTAGAATAGTCTTGTATTTCTAATATGTTCTGCATGAGCCTCTCCTGCTAAATTGTAATGGCATTTTGAGTTGAATCCTTTATTTTGTTACTGGTACAAGAGGAGATAAGACTGATTTACTAATTAGTAGTATAAGTTCATATAAAATACCATTTAATTTAAGGACATAGGTAGTTATTATAAATATTACAGGAATAAATATTATAGGAGGTAATCTTTTTCTTCATATTTGTATTGTGAACATTACTTCTTGAGGAATTAGTAACTTATTTGATTGGGCAACATTATGAAATATAATTCAGGCAGTGGTGATTTTTGTTTTTTACTGAAAGGGAACATGTTAACTTGGAAACTTAGGTAATAAGCAGCAATTTTTTAAAAATTTGATTTATACTTAAAAGTATCTCTCAGTTAATAGTGACTGCACAATCGTGTATGTCACTCAGTTTTATTATCTGTATAATAGGATGATTTCAGTAATCAGAATCTCTGTAAAGCAGTTATGGAAATTGGATGATATAATTTGGAAAACCTAGCACAGAGCCTGGTATGGGGCTAGATACATTTTCTCCATTAGGAGTATAATAAGTGGAGTACTACATGTTTTGGTTTCTCAGATTCAGTATGGCAAACAGTTTTTTTTTTAAAAAAAAGATTTATTATGTATACAATGTTCCTCCTGCATGTACACCTCTATGCCAGAAGAGGGCACCAGATCTCATTACAAATGGTTATGAGCCATCATGTGGTTGCTGGGAACTGAACTCAGGACCTCTGGAAGAGCAGTCAATGTGCTTAACCTCTGAGCCATCTCTCCAGCTCCAATGGCAAACAGTTTTAAATAAAGATAAAAGGGAAGTTGATTTTGGTGAGTGCCTGAAATCCAAGCGGTGGAGAGATTGAGGGTAGCTATTGATACAAGCAACATACAGGGACTTCATGGTCAGCCTGGGCACTGTAAGGAGTGAGAGCCCATCTCAAGAGAAAACAAGCCAGTTTGGTAGTATATACTTGTAATCACAGCACTCAGGAGACTGAGGCAGGAGGATTACCTCTAATTTATTTTGTATCTGCAGTGCAAATTAGTTAAACGTGTGCTCTACTTACACAGAAGTATTTTTCTTTGGCATGCTTATGATTTTCCTTTCAGTCGTTTCATGTCTCCTGTATTACTTTTCTCATTGCTGTCATCAAATGCTTGACTGCAGCTTATGCAATGAAGGGTTTATTTTGGCTCACAGTCCACAGTAGGGAGGAAAACATGGTGGCAGGAATATAGAAGCAGCTGCTCATGTGTCCACAGGCAGGAAGCAGAAATTGTGCTCCCTCTTACCGGCCATGGGATGGTGCTGCTCAAGAGTAGGGAGGGTCTTCTCAGTCCTGTCAAGTACAGTCTTCAAGTTCTCCTTGTCTCATTCTATCCCTTGTAAGTTAGTAATCATTTGTTGCATAAGTGAATCCCCCCCCCTTTTGTTTTCTCTTGTCCTGGGTATTTTTTATTATTTTGTCTTAATGACTAAATTGTATGAAATTATCTTTTATAGTTCAGCAACAGTTGCATATCAGTGAAATGATTTAGTAGTAAAGTTCTGGTAGTCTTGCAGTCTTGCTTTATCTATCTGATCTTATTTTTGGCCATATGTATCTTTATATTTTAAGAATTGTTAAATTTTGTATATTTGAGCCAGCATTTTGCCTGGGCTGGTCTTGGGAACTTAATAACCTTCTTGCCTTTGCCTCTGGAATGCTGGGATTTTAGATATATGCTATCACACCTGACTTAAGTCTTTTTTATTTTCCCTAGTACTGGGGATTGAACCTCAGGGCCTTGTGCATGTTAAGATCCCCACCACCAGGTTGCACCACCAATCCCTTGCATATTCTTTATTTAGTCCTGGCCTTGAACTTATAGCATGTCCTGTATTACAGGCCTGTGCTACACATGCCCAGCTTATTTTCATTTTCTTGATAGATTTCTGTAATGTCCAGCTGGCTCTGGCCTGCAATTCCCTAAGTATTACAGCCTGGCTAGCCTAGAACTTACCAGACTCTCGGTGCTGGGACTATAGGTGTATACTAAGACCCATTTCTCTTTTTTATTTATGGAAATTCTACCCATACCTCTGTGTTTGTGTTATTACCTGGAGACTGTCTCGATTCATTATACCTGTGTAGAGTATTAAGTTCCTAAAAGTCAGGTCTGACGACACAGCTATGATGCCTGTGATCCTGTACTTAGGAGGCTGAGGAAGATTGTGGATTTGAGGCCAGAATGGGCTGCATAAAAAAGTTCCAGGCCACCCAGGCTTCATAGACCC
Source organism: Microtus pennsylvanicus (assembly GCF_037038515.1). NCBI lineage: Eukaryota > Metazoa > Chordata > Mammalia > Rodentia > Cricetidae > Microtus > Microtus pennsylvanicus. The sequence goes on from NC_134585.1 coordinate 36,175,843, forward strand.
TATTTGTCAGAAATAAACCAGAAAGTGGAGTATAGTGTAACAAGTTCCTAAATAACATTGCTTGAATAATCCAGACTATGGTGATAATATCAATGGTCAAAGCAGATCCATTTTCATCTTTCTTACTGCCTTCTTGAATTTGAACATATGATCAATGATTGGACAATATCAGTACCAAGAGTAGACTTTAGTCTTAAAGTAGATGATACATCTCTGTTGACCATGTGATTATCCCCCCCCCCCCCCCATGAATGTTCATCTTAACAGCTTGAGCAAAAATTCCAGTTCCTTTATCACATTTCATGGTTTTAAAGTTTTGCTCACCAGTTTTATCTTGATGTCCAGATCACTATCCAGAAGGATGGTGATTTATGGTTTATTAAAACCTGAGAGAAAAACACGATCTGGAGGGAGAGAATCTTGAGCTAGATGTTCTTACCTTCTGTCTACAGCAAGCAGCCTTCTTCCCTCTATGATCTCTTAAGATCAGTTGTGTTTTTTTCCTATGTCCCCCTTCCCTTTTATTTCAGTGTATTAGATTTTAAAAATTTGAGTCAAGTTCTCACTTCATAGCCCAGCCTGGCCCTTGAACTTCTACATTATCCCCCAGTGCTAACAAAATAGGCATATACCAGTCATACTGTAGATTTTAGAGGTTTTTGTTTTTGGTTTTTATATTGCTCTCTTTGTCTTTTACGGTATGGTTTATGTGCTTACAAAGCTTTATTTAACATTTCTCTTTCAAAAGTCATAGTAGTTTTGGTGCTCAGTGTTTTTGCCCATATTCTGCACTGATGACTTTATATTGGCTGTAATTATTTCGGTTTAGTTGAGAATTTAGTAGTTTTTCTTGGGGTGGGGGGCGGGGAGCATCTTCCAAATCTCGCTCCCAAAATGTTCATACCCCTAAATTACAGACCTGCATGTTCAGTTGTTGGCCAGGCACCTTTGTGTACATCTGCAATGCTGGCGTTGGCATATTTTTAGTCATTTGAACTACTTTGATTTCTTGATTTTGTTTTTTTGTTTGTTTGTTTGTTTGTTTGGTTGGTTGGTTAGTTTTGGTTCTTTGGATAAGATTTAATTTTCTCATCTATTTTTTTTCCATTGTGCCCAGGTTCTCTTAGGTGCACTTCACTCTTTTTATCATTACCTTTAAAAGTTGTACATTATTGTGTGTCTGTACTAATAAGTTATCTTGTTTTCCCAGTTTTTGTATTCTTCTGTGGTGTTCCTATAATGTTATTCCCATTGTGATGTTACTTACTAATTCCTTTTTGCCTATTGAATCGAGAGCTGGACTTTTAGCCTAGCATAAGAATAGGAAGAAGATTGGAGAAGAATCTGGGTTTAATGTTTTACTCTCTTAAGTTTAGGGAATGAAGCTAAGTTATTGGTCAAAGATCTCTGTGATCACAAATTTGGATATCTTACTGTTGGTACTCATCCTAGGTGAAACGCACTGGGTCGTGGTACCCTGTGGGTTTAGGGTTAACTTTTAGGTGCCCCCCATTTCTTTTTAAAGATACTGTCTCACTTTGTAGGCCATGGTCTAGAATTTGCTGTGATATAGTCCAGCTGGTCTTGAACATGTAGTCATCCTGCCTCAGTTTTAAACTGCTTAGTACTGTAGGCATGTACCATCATGCCTGGCTCATTCAAAAAAAAAAAACTCTGAATAGTTACTTTTGCTTATAATTTGTTTGTTTGGTTTTTTTTTTCTACTACTTGTATGTGTTCCTTCTCAGAACCAATCCCAACAAAGAACATTGTTTAAAATTCTGGTTTGGTTTAAATGATGTTCATGATAGGCATTTCTTCAATTCTGTTTATAGGAAGGACCATTAAGACCTGTTCTTGAATATATTGATCTGGTCAGCAGTGATGATGAAGAGCCTAGCACCTCTCATAGTGATGTAAGTACATTACATTTGATTTAAACTTTTTCACTTGTGTCAGTTAAGAGTTTTTTGTTTTTTCTGAAGAGTGAGGAAAGCAGTAACTGTGTTTAAGAGCATCAGTGCTCTAGAAAAATGTTCATTTCTGTCAGGATGGACCAGCATAGTTAGTTCAAGGAGTCTTTCACTTCTTCAGTTCTTAAATTTGTAGGAAACTTAACACTGGAGAGAAATAACTGATAAAAAGGGAATTGTAATTAAAAACCACAAGCTTTTTGCTCACCTCCACCCCCTTCTTTCTTATAACTCTCTTCTGGTATTTATATAGCTGAATTCTTCACTTTTTGAACTATGTGGCCAGAGAAAATTTGTCTTGGGAGAAAGGAAGTGTGAAGATCTTTCAGGAAATGGAATGTGGAGACTTAGAGCCGATAAATGATTCCAGTCTTCTCTCCTATTATCCTTTCCTCTCCCCATCCTTAGAACTGGTACATGTGACCTGCTACTTGTAGGGTTGATCTTTAAACCGATGCCATACTCTAAGAGTTGAATTCCTTGAACCCTTCACAGCAATGTTGGCTTCCATTTATTACTACTTAGCCCAAATTTCTGTTAATGAACTTTTCTTGATTAGAGAATTCCTAGTTCTTGCTTGCTTGTGGTGACCAGAGCCTTCTTGTTTTATGACATAGGGACTTGAGACTTGGATCTGTGATCAGAATGGCTCAGTTTGAGATTTCTCTCACTTCATCTTAGCCCTTGCATTGTGTTGCTTTATTTTGTTTATTTTTTTGTTTTTTTTGCAATTCAAATGAGAATTAGTTCTGCCTCACAGGATTGTCTTGGGGATGAAATGAAAAAGTAAATATATAAGTTCCTTAAAACTACAAAATATTAAGCAGAAATATACAACCAGAAGGTTATTCATGGGGAGTTAAGAAAAAAAATCTTAAGGCAATTTAAAATGACCCCACTTGAGGGAATTAAAATTTTTTTTCCCATTTTAGTAGTACTCTATTCAAGTTTTCTCCGCCATCATCTTCCACTTGCTGTCTTGTATATACTGAACAGATGTTTTTTTCTTTTATTAGTTGTTATTACAAGTGTCCTTACCGCAGCATCTTATCTTAGCCTGAGATTAAGCAAGAGAGTAAAATAAGTACTACTTTGAACTGAATTTTTGTTTGGCGTGTGTTTGTGTGTGTGTGTGTGTGTGTGTGTGTGTGTGTGTTTGTATGGATGTGTGCGAATGTATGTGCAGGTGCAAGAACACACATGTGAAGGACAGAGGCTAACATCAGGGTTCTTCTTCAGTTGCTTTCTACCTTACTTATTTTACTTTATTTTTGAGGAACTCTTAATGAACCTGGAGCTGGCTGGCTAACTACACTGTCTGGCCAGTGCATTTGGGATTTGCTTGTGTCCATTTCCCCAGTGCTAGAATTACAGATGTCCAGTTGCATGCCTTGCTTTTATGTGGATACTAGGCATCTAAACTCAGGTCCTCATATTTGTGTGACAAGCACTTTACATTCTAAACCATCTCCCAACTCCAAAATGATTTTATTTTTATCATGATTTTTTTTTTATGTTCAACATTAATGCTTATTGTTTTAATGGGGTCAAGGGTAATGAATCCTGTGCATTTGTCTTCTGTTTTCTTTTGCTGACCTATTGTTTCTGTCATTCTTATTTATAATAATATAAAATTTGAATTCTACTTACTGGACATGCATCTCTGCACTTGAAAGTTAACATATTAAAAGCATTTTTTTTTCTTCCTTGGTTTTCTTGTTCATGTGGATAACCCAGAGAATGCCTGAATCTAAGGTGCCACCCTCTGAGAATCATCGCCCAGAAATGTGCTCTAGCTGCAGTGTTCCTCTTCCCATTGGAGACAGCAGCTCCTCCTCTGGGAGTTGTGCCAACAGTCCACAAAGAATAGTTTCTCAACCTTCTTCTGTTGAGAATCAGTTGGAGAACCAGAAAAATGATCAAAATAATTCAGATATTAATATCTCTGAAACAGAGACACTTAAATCACAAAACAGTCAGACTCTACCTTCATCATCACTACTGGTCCCCCAAGAGTCTTTGGCTTTTTCTGAGGTCAAAGAAGATTTACCTATCATGATGTCTTCAGCTTCACAGAATGGACAGGATGCCATCCTGTATCTCCAGACACAAGTGGCTGAGATGTCCAGAGTCATACGTGATCTGCAGTCCAGGAGTTGTTTTAGATTTCATCATTCTAGGTCAAGTGAGAACTCGTCAGTTCCTTGGGATATGTCCACCTCTAAGGAGGACGGCTTATCTACAGTTGAAGAAGAGGCTGATTGCAAATCTCCATCAGCTGATGACAAAGGGCAGCCAACTGACCCCATGCAATCTAGTTTCACGGGTCTTTTGAAGAGAATGGAACAAAGAGGTGTTATAAAGAGGGTGACATTACAGTCTGAAACCGAAACATGTGAGGGGAAGCCTGATTGGATGACCTCTAAAAAACGTTTGGTTCCTCCATTGCATCCACTTTTGAGAATTGCCACCACTGAAGTTTTTAAAGACCCTGCTGATTGCCATCCTTCTTCCTTCATGGGACATAGGGTATATCCTGTGGCCAAGGACACATCTCCTTTCCAACCAAATCCACCAGCTGAGGGACCCATTATAGATGTACTAGAACATAGCAAAAGAGGAAACACGACATCTCCTTTAGACTCTACCTCAAAAGAAATGGAGGTCATGGGTTGTAGGTTCTACCACGCTGCTTCCATTGCAGCCCGAGCTGCCAGCTATATGGCCTATATGACTCAGTATCAGCGTAAACTCTGGGAAGACATGGAAGATCTGGTTCATGATCCAGAGTTTGATCGCGGAAAAGCAAGGTGTATAATATCGGATGGCATGGATGCAGGACTTTGGCAGCTTTGTACCACCAGGGACATAATGGACTCTGTAGTCAGAGTTATGGCCATGGCAGTAGACTATAGAAGACAGGCCTGGCTTCGACTTACATCTCTCACTAAGAAAACCCAGGAGAAGATCTTACACTTGCCCTTTGATGGTACATCTCTTTTTGGACAAGATGTGAATGCTATTGTTGCAGAAGACAATAGTATTAAAGAAAATGAATATAAAGATCACAATAAATACTATACTCAGCATCGATACTTTTATAGTCACGATCAGAAAGCACATTATCACAACAGAGGGTACTCCAAAGGGGATTGGTACAAACCCCGGAATCACCCTTATAGATATAGAAAAAAGGGAGACTCTCCAGAGCGACATGGGTATAAAAATTAATACTCTGGATGTTTAGCAGATTACCCTTCCAAGATCCTACTTTACCTGTTTTTCCTCAAGTTGGGGTCATCTCAGAAAATGAGTGCATGTCTGGAATAATCACAGCTGATGTCTGAGTTCTAGACCTTTGGAATGAAGTTTATGATAAAAAGACTTAAGCTTTGTTGGCCAAATGGAGACTTTGCTCTAAGGAGTATTGGACAGGGGTTTACCCATTATTTTTGTTCCAAAATAAGTCCAGAGAAGGGTACTCAGGAATCTGAATCTTCTGGAATTAAAAGAAAATGTGTAGATTCATGCCTCAGGAAAATCTTGTTGGTAAACTGAGGACTAGCAGATTTTGGATCTGGAAACAATTTGCTACTAGATCAGTGTTTACTAAGACTGAAGTGCAAAACCTTCATTTTTAGATCACCAGTGCTTCTGGAACTTCAGGCTTCAGCTTGATGGGTCATCAAAAAGTGGTAGATGTGTTACAGTCCCTCTGTTAAGATTATCAGCTCACCATAGTTCATACAGTTATCAGTCATGAAGCTATATGTCTGCTGGAATTCCTTAAAATTTTTGCCAAATCCAGTTTACTTCTAACTGGGATGATTAAATGTCAAAGGTCTACTTTTGGACTCAAAGTGGAAAAAGTATTTTCCTACCTGTAACATGACTGTAGAAAAGTTAAACTCTTCATCCTGACTGAAGGCTACCACACCATCACTGCTCATAACGCTGCATGTGGGATAGCTTTCATTGCCATCAATCCTTGTAGTCTTTGACTTACCACCTGTGAGACTCAGGCGTGAAAGTGGGCCTTCCAGTGAGACGGCCTTCTTAAACCTGTTTTCTAAGCAGTTGCTTCTTTTGAGGTTGATAGTGCATTACATTCTCAGTACAATAGACAAATGCATCGCCATGGCCCTGGAAATACAGAATATTATTCCCATCATCCAGGCATGCAAATCTGAACTCTTTAAGAGCAAGAATTCCAAACATGCCTGACAATCTGGTCTCTTGAAGTAAAGAGGGATGACATTAGTCTAGACTTACTTGAGAAATCCCTGATATGTAAAGTGTGATTGGGTGTTTTCAAGATACACAGCTGTTTCTGAATATAGATGATAATACTTCTTATTGAATTCTTGAAAGGTTGGAATCAACACTTGAGTGATGTGTTCTTGGTTGACTTAATTTGTCGTGTAATCCAACTGGACTAACTCTAAGAGATGATTTACATTTTGCTCCCAATAATAACGCTCCACCTTTCTGGAGCTGGCAGCAGATACCTCAGTTATGTTAGTGTCCTACGGTATCATCTCTAATCTCAAGGCAATGGCTATATAATATACTAGCCCCTATGTCCTTGTCTTCACAGCATGACTTTTAAAGTAGAAAGTGTCAAGTTTGAGGAGGTTTGAACACTTCACCTAATGTAACTTGGCAGCCAAAAAATAATTTTTTCACAAATGTAATTATGTAACGTCTTGGATGTTCAAACACCTGCTTTTTCTTTATTTTTAATCTGCTTGATCAAAATGTTTTAAGTATACTATTAGTGGAATATAGCACTGACTTATGGGTTTATGTGATTTCTGTTTCTTACCATGATTCTTACATCATAGTGGTTGACATTTTCTGTGATGCTAACCTCTTTGTAAGTCATTAGACAATGCCTTCCTCCTTTCATACCCATAGCCAGCACTCTGCTTAATCTACATTTCTTTGTCTTACTACATAGAACTTGATATGTAGACCAGGCTGGCCTTGGACCCATAGCTATCAGCTTAGCTCTGCCTCCAAATAAAGGCCCGGCTGGCACTTCTCATTTGTGCATCTAGATTGAAGGCATGGATTTCACAGCTTGGATGAAGTTACTTTGTCAGATCATTTTAGGGTACTGTATTGGACCTATTTGTTTTCTTTGTAGATTAAACCTGAACTAGTTATCAAGCATTTAGCAAATTTAACCAAATTGTATCTAGGGTTAATATTTAACTTACTTTTCTGTATTATCAACAACATTTTACTTTGACTTCCTTAGGTTCGTTCCAGGGCTCTCTAAAGTGTCTCTCAGATGAGCTCCAGAAAAAAAACAGACTTTTGTAGCTCACAGCGAATTCTATACAAAGGCGTAGACTCAAGCCCCTACCCATAGCAGTGCAGTTTCTTCTGAGAAAGGAGTAGCCACTCAGACGGCATTGGGGAAAGGGTGCACGCAACTTTGTGCAGTGTTTCTGACTAGTTCGGGTTACTGCAGATGTTCCTCCTTTTCCATCTTGCCCTGAATTAGATGCTACATAGCACATATGATTTGAGAAACTCCTATTGTTCAAAAACGAAACAAAAATAAATAATGCTTGAAGACATGTTCTTGGAAACTTTTGGCATTCCCACCTAATTTATTTGTACCAATTATTGCTTTAAATCATAGTAGACAACAACATAAGAAGCACATGAAATTTAGCACTTTAATAATTTTCACAATATTATACACTGTTAAATATGTTCAGGACAGCCCTACTATCATCTTAGATGTTTAAGCTATTTCTTAATGAAGTACATTGCTTGACTACTAATTGTTAAGTCCAAGCAACTCCAAAGGACTCAATTTTCCTGAAAGTGAAGAGTGTCAGGAAATCACCAGATTAGTGATTAAACAGACAAACTAAAAAAGTATTTGGCCCTTGAGTCGTTTGTGAACAGAGTATGGTAGGGTGGGAGCTCTCTTAGCTGTAGCTACTTGACTCAGAAATATTCCAACATCTTTTACCTGTTTATCTTTCTTTTTTTTTTTAACTCTGGCAAACTTGAATGATTATGATGGTGTTATAAAAGTTGGTACTTGGTGTAGTGAGACAACCCCAGTAGACAGTACAGTAGAATATAGCATTTAGATTTAACCAGCTAAATATTTAGATTGTGTCTGCAGAGCCTGCAGCAGAATTTCCTATTAGGTTGAGTGAGAATATCACTAGCTTTTTTAGATACCTTGGAGTACTTAAAAGTTTAATGATTTGATTTTCTCGAAAGGGATGTGTTTAGTGATCCTTTCCTTCAAAATGTCCTTTCTTGACTAGACGTAAGATGTATTTGAAGACAATATGGTTTTTTGTAGTTACTGTGTATAGAGAAATACTGTTTCCATTTATTGTTATATAAAGTGCCTTTTTAAATTTCATTCTTATGTTTAAGACCTAACCTTCGATGTGGTGTTCATGTGACTTCACAGTGATTTACCTAGTTTATTATCTTTATTATCTGTACAATTGCACTATTTCCATGTACTTCTGAATGCTAATTTGTTTTTTTATAGCTCTGTTACTAATTTCAGAAGGTTATAGCATAAATCTCCCTCTTTATTTAATTAATGTCACAGAAGTTTGTTTTAGGTTTTAATGATTGGTTTCTAGACATAAAAGTAGCTCTTTTTTTCTTTGTATATTCTAGATTTTCTGATGTAGTCATTTATCTCACATCTAACCTTGCTCATCATAGCCATAGTAAAACAACTTATATTTGCTTAATGGATGTGTTTACTGGGATAAAAACAGCAAGGTCATTTTAAACAGTAAAGTTGATGGCACTATATATTATATATAGTAGTCTGTGGCAGCTTCCTTGTCAGTATAATTGGTTTTTTTTTCCTTTTTAAACTGGCAGCTTCTTTATTAGTATAACTGCATTTATTAGCCTTCAAAATGCTATTTTTGAGGGCAGCATATATTCTTTCAGGCTACTTTACTGCATTATACCTAAGTGACCTGATTGATAGCGTCCTTAAGGGCCTGACACATCCAGGATATATACCTCTCAGGTGTTGTAAGCAAGGAGGTTGAAAAGACAAAGTCCAGAATTCCCTCTCACTGTAGAATTGGATACTGATAAGGGTAACAGAAAGGTTAGCCACACTCATCATTCTTGAAGTTCTAGTTCATTGGGATTCTGCTGAAGGCTTAGGATTATGTGTTAGATCCTTTTAGGAGTAGAAGACTGCAATAACAATTTTTGTTCTTCAATGTGAGGCATATTTTGCCCCAGTTTTGCACTGTCCAGTTCCCCTGTTTTTGAAATTTACCCATATGTACTTAATGTTGATGGCTAGACTAATAACTAATTGTTACTGTGGATACATCTTATGCATGTCATTCGGTTAGTCAGGTTGATTCTGTGTGGTTTTTAGTGGACATACAAACTAGACAGTTTTTTTTCACTTAAAACTTAAAGAAGTTATCAGTAAGTGAGTGTTGTTTACTGTATTGAATGCAGATTTTCTTCATAATTAGCAAGTTTCATAAACCATTAAAATCTATGGAGTTTCCTTTCCTGGATGATTGAGAATGGTGTTTTATTAAATTCTTTTTCTCTTATTAGTGTAGTCCCATTTTTGTACTCCTGTGTCATTATTTATTTGACTTTATTATAATGCACTTTTGTATTACTTAAGATCTTACTACTGGAGTTTGTGTTCACTTCCTGTAGGATGCAGAGGTGGTCCCAGTTCAGTTGTGTCTTGAGAGGGGCTTTAGGTAGCTCCTCAGGCTGCCCCATACCTAATTTTCCTGCTTTCACCTCCTGGGGGCAGGGACTTCAGGGGAATGGCACCATGCTGGGCTTTTAGTCATGCCAGTCTTGCTAAGGGTTTTGATACTGATCTGTCTTTACCCAGAATCTCTTCCCAAGGAAGTCTGATTTTTTCCCTTAATCTCTTTGATGTTGAGATTTTGTATACTTAGCATAAATGTGTATGCATGATATATGTGTGTGTATGGTGAGTGTGTGTGTGTGTGTGTATGTGTGTATAGCACATGGAGGCCAGAGGTTGATGTCAGGTGTCTTCCTTATTTACTTTTGTTTGTTTGTTTGAGATAGGGTCTTTTATTGAACTATGAGTTCACAGGGTTAGCCAACCCAAGACTAGCTAGGCAGTGAGGTCCAGGAATTTCTCCATCCCACCCCCACCTCATACTATATATATCACACATGCATGCTATTGTGCTCAGCATTTTACATGGGTACTTGAGTCCTTGTACTTATGTGGCAAGCACTTTATCTATTTTGAATCCTTTCCCCACCCACCAAAGGAAAACTTTGCTCAAGTTTTCCTTCCGTCTCTCCCCCATTGCTTCTCTTCCCTCTCTCTTCCTCCCCAACCACCTCTCAATCCTATTTCATGTTCCTAAGAGCTGGAATTAGAAAGTGTGAGCCATTTTGTTCTACTAGCCAAGATTTTGATGTTAATTTGTATATTTAAATGTCATTTAATTTGTATGTTTAATAGTCAAAAGCATTTGTATAAGAATGTATTTAGTTTTTCTTAAAATCTTTAAAAAAAAATACAGGGGCCGAGAATATAGTTCTGTGAGAACAGTACTTGCCTAATGGGCAGAATGCCCTGGGATCAAATCCCAGTACTGCATCAACCAGTAATGGTATGTCTAAACCCAGCACTTAGGATGTAGGGGCAGGAGGATCAGAAGTTCAACATCTTTAGCTACTCTTTGAGTTTGTGGCCCTCACGGTCTACATGAGACCCTGTCTCAAAAAGAAAGAAAAAGAATTTCGTAGCCAGTCCAGTCTCAGTTCTTCCTGACTCTTGAACTTTCATTGTTTTTTTGGGGGGGGAGGGGGGATTTGTAATGTCTCATTTCATGGCATTTTCTTAGTTCAGATGTATATATTTAATTGGTGGTGTTGTTGCTGTTGGTTTTGTATTAGATACAGTGTCTCTATAGTTCAGGTTGGCTCTGACTTCAAGACAATTTCACCTCACTTTCCCAAGAACTGGGATTCCAGAAGTAAGCCATTGTATGTTCTTCACAGATGCATTCTGTATATATTGTTAATGGTTAAATTTATTATCATAAAATTCATTTATAGTATAGCTCTGATATGTTTAAAGTCAACCAATCTTTGGGTTTTAAGGGCTTTACTAGTTTTTTTTTTTTTTTTGAGGGAGTTATTGCAGATGGTTTATTGGATTTTCCGAGGTTAGAGTTCTCAGGTTTCTTTTAGAACTTGGAAGACCTTAGATTTTGTTTTTGAGTATTATAGTGTGTTTAGTATTCTTGCCTCTTCTCTTTGGTATAAGTGAAAGTAAATATATATTTGGTGATATTTTTTAAAAATTCAACTTTGACTGTAAATGCCTCAAGTATTGCTTTGTTAGAGGTTCTGTTCGTCCTTGTACAAGGCTAGCTTTCATGTGCTCCTTTTCCCCATGAACTTTATGCCATGCGTTTCGTTTTCTTTTCTGTAAGAGTGACTATTACAGCATTCCATTTGAAGGGACACAGAACTCCCATTTTTGTCTGTGATGGCTGAGTCACACTCCTAGGACTTATTTATAATGCAGTGTATATGTTAAGTAACTTACTGTGCTATGGACCCTTTGTATCTTTTTCAGTTAGTGAGGCAACACTGACCTGAATAATGATGGAATGAAATTACCTCCAATCTTTAAGACACAGGGTGTGTTGTTGTTGCTCAGGCTGGCTCAGGACTTGTTGCAACCCTTCTGCCTCAGGTGCTAGGATTCCAAGTCTTGTTTGAAAAACATTTCATTGCCAGCTAGGTGTGATGTCCCATACCTTTGATTCCCAGCATTATGGAGGCAGAGGCAGGCAGAAGATCCCTATCACTTCTAGGCCAGCCTGATCTATATGGCCAATGGTAGGCCAGCCAAGGCTACATAGTGAAACCCTGTTTCAAGAAAAAATTAAAAAAACAATAACAAGTCCTATTTCTTTGTGGAAATTTTCCTATTTGGAATGCAGCCCATTCCTTAATATCTTAAATAAAATATATTTAATATGTAATGACCTCATTTAGATTCTTAGCACAGAATTGTGCATGTATTTATATTTCTTTAATGACCTGTAATAGCTCTGTGTATTGTGAATGCTTAAGACTACCTTGATCTTGGTTGCAGTGGATTTGTCAGTTTCCTGTCTGGAAGAAAGGCAAGGACAGAATGTGTGTGCTGTATGTACTAAGCATTCCTAGCTACCTTCATCTCTGCAGATGTGTGCCAGTGGTGTGCCTCCACTTTGATGCAGACTCCCTCGGGTCACATCTTTTAGGGACAAATCTTTTTCTGTTTATGGCTATCCATGCCGTCTTGTTAATACTTGGTACTGAGTTTTAGTTATCCCACCTTTGAGATGAGGAATAGCCTTCACTCTTCTGTCGAGGTTCTGTACTATGGCTGTTGTCACAGTGCTCACAGCTTCTGCTCCACTACTCAGACTCAGTTCACTCGTGGCACTGATTAGTCATAATTTTTATCTCTTACTTTTTTGTTCCACTTTTGTGTAGTGAAACAAAGGTGAAATGGTGTTTGAATTTTAAAACACTAAAGGCTTTGACCTCAGTATTAGCAAGTCACTTATTGTCTCAGCCTCTGTTTCCCTACTTTAATTAAGGTACTAACTGGGTGTGGTGGCACACGCCATTACATGCCAGTGCTGGGAGGCAGAGACAGGCTAATCTACATAGTGAGTTCCAGGACAGCCAGGCCTACATGGACCCTGCCTCCAGACAAATAAATACTTTGAAAAACACTAAAGCCTAATGCAGATTTAATTTTATAACTAATTTTGTTATTCTGCATTCTTAGATTTCCTGTGAATGGGATGAATTGCATGCTTTTTACTTTTTTGAAAATTTCATACTTGTGTACCATGTATCTTCGTCATGTTCATCCCCACTCCCTCCTGCTTTCCTGGGCCTCCCTAAACAAATCTCCCCTCCAGCTTAGAAATCTCCCTCCCAGCTTACTGTACTGGCTCTTTTAAAATTTCCCACAGCTTTATTTAGTGCTGCCCATGTGTACATGGGTGTGGGGTCATCCACTGGGCGTGGGCAGCTGTCAATCACACCTCAGTATCCACTGTGTGTAGGCAAGGACCGAGAAAGGTATGGGTACACTGATGTCTGGTGAGTACCTTCTCACATGGGACTCCATCCAGAACAGAAGCCGAGGAAGAGCCAGGCATTCTGATGCCCATACACTGCAGTAACTTCTTTATTCACAGGAATACGTGTGGTGACGTTGTCATGAGAAAGGCCAGCTAGAGAGGTCAGAAAAGCCTTCCTACCAGCTGACTCAGCTGACTTTGGAGGGTGTTAGTGTAGTTGGTCTGCTGGAGAAGCAGCCTTTGATTTAGGAGGGAGAACTGAGACTGCCATGAAGTGTGTCTGGCTTCAGAATGGTAAGAACAGCCTTAGAGATGTACAGAAATGAAGGAAATGAAACTGTGGAGAGGCTAAGTTATGCATGAAGATGTGTCGGTTCCTGTGACTCGGTGTATTGCTTGTGTGGCCGTTGCCATAAAGGTTATGGAAGTGTTCAAAAATTGTTTTATACTGTGTCTGCTATGCACGTCTAAAATAATTGAAGCTGAAGAAAGACCTCAGCATTGCATTCCTTTTCTGGGGCAGCTTAAGCAGTGAGCGAGAACTGAGGACTGGTGGAGAGCACTGAAGACACAGAGTGGAATCCCTCCTGGCTAATGCTGCATAGGGTCCTTTAGCCAGTACCTTCTTCAGAGCAGCAGCTGTGGCCAATAGCTCTCAGTTTTGACTTAGGAACAGTTTCCGGGCAGACGTGGAGAAAATGAACATGTGTAAGAATGTTGTAGTTGGCACCTGCAGGTGGTTTGTGCTCATGCATTTTGTGCTTGTGGTAATTCCAGTAGCCTCTGAACACTTTATCAACCTCTGCTTTTTTTCTTTGTTCTTTCTCCTTTTTATTTTTCTGATACAGGATCTCATGTAGCTCAGGCTGACTTTGAACTCACTGTATAGCTGAGGATGACTTAGAATTTTTGATCCCCCTGCCCTCACCTCTTGAGTGCTACGGTAACAGACATGGGTGACCATGCTTGGTTTATGTGGTGCTGAGGCTCAAACCCAGGGCCTTGTTGAATGTTAGGCAAGCACCTTATAGTTACATTCCAAGTTCTCTTTCTGTTTTGAGACAGGGTCTACTCTGTAGCCCAGGCTAACCTCAGATAGGCAGTGGTCCTTCTGCTTCAGCCTCCTGAGTGTGGGAATCACTGGCATGAGCCACTGTGTCTTGTCCTGCTCACTTTTCCTTCCCTCCTCTCTTTTTCTCTGCCTCCCCTCCCACCTCCTTCCTCCTCTTCTCTTTCTCTGTCAGAGGCATCACAGTGGCACTCAGGGTTAAAAGTAACTCTTTCTCACAATTTCACATAGTCTAAGATAGTTAGAAATCCTCCTTCAATTCCAAAGTTGTATAAACTCCTACGCGCATGCACATATGTGTTTCCTGTGCTGAGGGTCTGTCATTAGAAAAATAAATATAGAAAGATACTAACAACTTACTCAAAAGATATGACAGGTAGAATCGTATTTAGCAGATTTGGTGGTACCAGCTTTCTTACTGGTATAAAGTATAGAATGGGGTATATCTGCATGTTTGGATTTTGACATTGTTTATATAAAGCAGATATTCTGTGAACTCTGTATTTGTGAACAATAAATTGGAGTGGGAAGGAGATGGCTTTGTAAAAAGGGTTTTTTGGTTTTAAAATTATCACTGGGGGTGATGAATATATATTGTACTGCACTGTGTTTATCTCCTGCTTTATCTGTATTTGGATATAAAATTCTTGAGAAAACTTGCTGCCTTTCAAACTTTTTTGGGATGAGACTTGAATCATAAATTGGGCAAAAGGGACTTCTGGTACCTAGAACTTTGGGATTACAGATTACAAATCAACCTTGGAAAACTGATGACAAAGGGCTTTAAATTTGGTAATGCGTTTGTTTCAGGAAGTCTTCCCGACCAAGTACGCTAGGCAGATGGTTAGTGTATACTGTTTTGCAGTTGGCCTCTGTTTTTAGCTTTTTGAACTTGGGGTCCTTTACATAACAGTTAAGGGTAATGAAGCTAAGTGAACCTTTGCCTTGGGTCTTTTTCTGTGCACGCCTTTTACTATTCAGCCTCCTATAACCAACAGATTTTTATTGCATTTTTAGTATCTTTGCCAAAAACCAGAAAGTGCCTTTTGGTGAGTCAGGTAGGAAAATGGCTGCTGAGAGCTCTTCTTTGAGCCAGCTTTTGCAGAATGCTTTTTCTCTTAACTTCTGTTATCCTGTGAAATAGGTTGAGTAGTTATCTCATGTTACAGAATTAAATTAATTACAGAATTACTTTAACTGAAACATGGATATAGTTTATTCATGTTTCAGTTAACATAATTTTATAGGAAATACAAAATTTAATATTGCTATTAAAATTACCTTTTTAGAGATGAGCAGTGATTCAAGAATGTCTTTTTTGTATTATTTAAGCCACTTATATACTACCTCAAGCTGTTATTCGGTGATTTTATTCATAAAAACCCATGATTTTCAACATTGTGTTTCTAGAACTTGTCAAAGCAGACTCACTTCTTTAACCTTACAGTTTTATTGAGTTAATCTTGGTAAAATATTTCTGAACAACTGATTTAGCTAGTAACAGCAATAAAGAAAAGGTTGGGAGTCAACATTTGGTGAAAGTTGTATGAGAAGTGAACTGAAAGAATTTGTGGGCTGAGTGCGGTGGTGTATACCTTAAGTCCCCCCCCCCCCCCCAAAAAGCCAATCATGGTAGTTCACACTTATAATCCTAGTATTTGTAAAACTGAGGCAGGAGGATTGTTTGGTTTAAGTTTGAGGTCAACTTGGACCACACAAAATGAGACTGTCTCCAAAAATAGAGGGGGTGAGATGCCAGAAAAAAAAATTCTAGGTAACAATTTAGCCCTACACTGGCCTCAGACCTGCTTTTGCCTCCCTACTGCTGAGATTATAGGCACGTTGCTGCCACGCCTGACAAGAGTTTTTTAATAAAACATTCAGTTTGTAATCCCAGCCTTCAAGAGGCCAGGCAGGGTGATTGCCATGACTTTGAGGGTTGTCTGGGCTATGTTGCAAGACAATGTATTAAAAAGGAAAAACCAAAAGGCTTACATTGTTCTCAGCACTCAGTGTTAAGGACAGTTCTTAATTACGAGGGGAGAGTTGGCAACCCTGTGGCACTCAGCTGACTAAACTAAGAATACCTTTCAAAATTGAGAATACAATGATCTGAGAAGCAGGTATTTGTAAATGGATTTCAAAACAAAGTTCATCTGTTAGTCATTTATGTAGGCACTCATTGAGGATTAGTTTGGGAGAAATTTAACTGCTAATAAGAATTTCTTTTGTGATGTAATCAGCTCCTTTTAAACACATTTGCGAAATGACCTTTATAATTGAACAAGCTTTTATAATTGGGCAGATTTTCTGTTGCAGATAGAAGAAAGTGGATTCTAACTTAGATAAGGAAATACTTAAAAATTTTAGCTTTTACTTTGGTTAAGTATTGTTATTTAAAATGCAGTTAGTGCGTGGGCTTTGGATGTTTTCAGAAAGCACATGTGAGCTGGGTGTGGTGTTTGAGGGTTGCTGTCCCTCCACTTGGGAAGCTTGAAGAGGTGTATCATTGGGGTCCAAGAGTTGGAGATTTAACATGGGAACCAGTCTCTTTAAAAACCAAAATATACTAGAAAGGCACATATATAAGTAAACAAAAACAATATTAAATGGTTTTAACCACGTAGTCTTTTGCTTTAAAATGGCAATGGTACTTAATCTTAACAGGAGCCACTAAACCTTCTGTATATAAGTCACTTATCTTAGTTCTTAGTTTATTGAGATGCCTACTGTATTGTTAGGTTGGTATCCATGCATAATCTTAAGCACACTTTTCCCCACTTCTCAAGTAGCAAGGACTGCAGGCTTATGCACCACTATACCTAGAATTAATCAATATGCTTCTGTTGGGCTTCGGGAAATTGTAAGCCACTCATTTTATCTCTTGGGTATTTATTTCCAAGCAACAAAAGATTCAAAGTTTTACCGCATTCTGTCTTCATCTACTCTTGATCATCGATAGGTTTGTTAACAATTTCATTGCCAGTACTGATTGTGGGAAAATTAGAAACTAGGTGTGAAAGGAGGAGACCCTCTAGACCCTCTAGACAGGCATAACTGCTATAGACATTTTGATTTATACTTTTCTGGATTTGCGGTATGGTATTATTTTCACGTTTATGTCTATGTGATAGAAAAGAAAGATACTGAAATATAAGTTTAGCATCACTTTATTGATTAGCAGGATTTTGTGTCAGTTCATTGGTTTATTTAATGATTGTACTTTATTGTACAGTTTACGTAGCAGACCACAATTTCTAGTGATCTAGTGAAAGTGTCAGGTTCTTATACTTTCCAGGGAATCCTTGTGCATTACATTTGATAAATCTTTTGGTGAAAACTTTGTCAAAATGATAGAATTCTCATTGGAGGTAATTATTCATGAATCTCTTGCTATCAGAGTTAGAATTTAAGTTTATAGTCAGAACTGGTTTCTTGTGAAATGGTTACTGATCTGCAACATACCGGAAAAGGATAGTGTAATCAGCTTGTCACAGAGCTGAGACTGTTCAGCTGGATGTCATCAAAGAGTCCTCTTTCCTTCCTTCCCAAGTTATACCATTTGTATAATGCCTCTGCTTGAACCTCATGGACATGAGGTTAACTAATATCCTGAATTTGATTGCCATTTCTGGGATACCCAGGATACTTGACATGTTTAAACTCAGATTTTTTTTAAAAAAAGCATTAAGAAGTTAGCCAGATGTGGTGGCTCACACCTAAATCACAGCATTTGGCAAATGGAGTCAGAAGAACCAGGAATTTAGACTCATCTTTGACTACATAGCAAGTTTGAGGACAGCCTAGCCTATAACAGACCCTCTTAAGAGCAACAAAATATAAAAGTCTATGAATTTTATACTTGCTAAGTGATGTGTCTGCTTTTTAACCTCTTAACTTTGTACTATCTTTGTTAATTCTGTGCAGTTCTGGCTCTGAAAGAAACTGAGAGGTCAAAAATAGAGATAAGCTGGGGGTGGTGGTTCATGCTGCAGTCCAGTTTCTCAGGAGGCCAGGGCAGGAAGATGGAAAGTCTGACTTAGACAACATAGTGAGACTGTCTCAAAATGGAGAAAGGAAAGAGGGCCTAGATATTGCATAGGTGATTAGAGCACTTGCAGAACATGCAAGGTCCTAGGTTTAATCCCCAGTACTAGGGGAGGTGTATTGTTGCTTACTACCTACTTACGTGCAAATAGAGACTCCTCATCAGAATATTCCCTACAGGTTTCCTATATTACCCCAACTACAAAACCTTATTATTTGCTGTCCATATGAAATCGTTAGTTGTACTTTGTATCATATACAGAAGTTAGTCTAAGGTGACCTTGGTGAGTACTTCAAGATATGTGGTCCTGCTAATATTCCAATAAAACTTAAAACCTATCCTTCTTATGTGGATTCAGAGTTAGTTTAATGTGACCTTGGTAAGTTACACATCTGAAACCTGATCTTAGAAAAGATCTAAGAATATAAATGATAATTCAATCTAAAGCCAATGGCAAATCTAGCCTGAGTGTATGGGAAGTTCTAGAATTTTATTCTGTGACTTCATATTAAATCACAACGTTTTGGCATTAGTGAATGGTAAACATTTCTAGTCCTAAGAATTGTGAACCCTTAATCTTAGTTTTATAAGATATTTAAGAACTTTCATCTGTCCTGAATTTTTTTTTTTTTTGAAGTTGGCTTCATGTGTTACCTACTTTTCTCATTGCTATAATGAAGTAGTTGACAAAAGCAACTCAAGATAGGAGAGGGTTGTTTGGCTCACAGTTTGAGCGCTCAGTCCATTGGGACAGCAAGCATACAGTGACAGGAAACTGAACAACTGTCTGCATCTTCTGATAGGACTAGGGGAGTGAGTAGACAGTACTGGGGCCGCCCTTGTAGACATTCTCAGGGCGTGTTTCCATGGTGGCTCTAGATTCATTCAGGTAGACAGCGAAGGTTGCTAACAAGGTGATGGAAATTTCTCTCTCTGGAGTTCTAATTGAAAGTCTCTAGGCTGTTTGAGTCCTTGGATTGCCTGCTGCATTGCTGTCAGAGCAGGCAGTTTTCCAATGCCAGTGAGTTCTCCTGTAGCCACTGAAGACTGTAATCCAGTATGTTTAGTGGCTGTGTCTCACTTTGTACCTTTAGCAGTGGGTTTGTCGTTCACTCACGCTGGCTTGTTCTGTGATTCTGCTGGGCAAGCGCTGTACCACTGTGCCAGGCCTTAAGCCTCAGCTATCTCTTCTGGTCCTCAGACAGAGACTGGATAAGTAATAATAATAGTAATAGTACCATGTAACTATTGAACCTACGTCCTATTATTATTAAGGAGAAAATACTTAACATATATTTTCATTTTTAAATTGTTAACTTCAGAATTGGCAAAGTTTAAAAAATTAGTGTGTGTTAGCTTCCTTTACTATATTCCCACCGAGGTTCCAGCACTGTCTCTCAGTTTACTCTTGAGATTAGTAGTCAGGGTTCTTTTTGTTTATTTTTATGAAGAAAACAAAACCCAGTGAGTCGCAAACAAACAAGATAAAAAAGTAAGAGGGAGAGTAATTGGGAAGAAAAAAGGGGTCAAAAGGAGTGCAGAGGGGAGGAAGGACAGGATGGGAGTGTGAGAAGGCAGGGCGGAGGTGACTGATCAAGTACGTTCTATACCTGTATGAAATTGTTAAAGAACAAACAAGAAAAGGTGAGATGCAATTGAGACATCTGAAGTCAACATCTGACCTCTTTGTTAGCAAATCTCTCTTTTTTCTCTCTGTCCCTCCCCTTTTCTTTCTTACCTCCCTCTTTCTCTCTCTCTCTCTCTCCTCATCTTCTGCCTCTGGGAATTGAACTGAGGGCCTTGTACATGCTAGGTAAGCACTCTGCCACTGAGCTAAATCCTTAGCCCTAAGCAAATAATCTGTTTTTTCATTCTTTGTTTTTATTTCTGTGTGGCTCTGTATTTAAAGGAAGATTTCTTATAATTTACATATATTTATTTGTGTGCATGTGTGTGTATATGTGTGAGTGTGTTCATGTTCTGGTGCGGGTGGAGGTCAGAGGACACGTGTGAGTCGGTTCTCTGTTTCCACCCTGTGGGTTCTGGGTGAATTTGGATGCTCAAGCTTGGCACCAAGAGCATTTACCCACTGAGCAATCCCCACTGGCCCTCAAATTTTTTTTAAGTATTGGACAATGTATCTTTTAATTGGTGTATTTAGACTTGCCATGTAGAGTAGTTGGGTTAATACCTTATTTATTTTATTGTTTTACCATTTGTTGCCCTTCTTCTGTCTTCCTTTTTGTTTATTGCCTGTTTGTATATTTTCCCTTTTCCCCACTTGTAGTTTCGAGTTGCTTGTTTATGTGTATGTATGTGCTATGTTTTTGTTTTGTATATCTAGATGTTTTGCCTGCATGTATGTTTGTATACCACTGGGCATTCTTGATGCCCTTGGAGGTCAGAAGAAGGCATCATCAGATCCCCTGGAACTGGAGTTACAGTTGTGAGCCACCATGTGGTGCAGGGAATCAAGTTAGGTCCTCTAGAAAGCAGCCAATGCTCTTAACCACTGGTCAATATCTCCAGCCACTTAATTCATTCAGTGTTTTGAGTCCATTTTTCTCTTGTGTTAGCATATCAGTTACAAAATATCACAGTAAAATATGTGCTCAGGAGATAAAGTCAGATCTTCCTCCATTCCCCTCTCTCCCTCCTACACACATATACACAAACATACACATACACACATATACACAAACACACACATAGACATACACACATCTATCTGAAAACACACATCAGGAAGATTTTTAGAACTATAACAGAAGTAAATGGTTCTTGAATGCAATAACTGGAAGTGAATGTTTATTGTCTAAGTGTTGATTTTGTATTAAGTGGAATAAAAATTGTTTTGTTTTACTATAGGAGAATTTTAAACACAAAGACCATATAGACCATCAGAAGGATAAAGTTGCTTTAACATTGGCTCGCCTCGCCCGTCATGTTGAAGTGGAAAAACAACAAAAAGAAGAGAAGAATAGAGCATTCAGGGTATGTTTTTATTTTAATAAGGATTTATTAATTTATAGACTTATGTATAATAAAGATGTAAACATAGTTCCAAAAAGTAAAATAATAAACAGAATTTTTGAATAGTTCTAGTGAGTGATTATTCTACATAAAAACTACAGAAAATGTCTTGTAATTATTTTTGGTGTTTGTGGTGTTTTGTAATGTGTGTGTGCGTGTGTATGCCTGTGGAGAACAGAGCTCAACCTTGGGTGTTTCTCCTTAGGAACCATCTGCTTTGTGTTTTGAGACAAGGTTTGTCATTGGCCTGGAACTCAGGGATTAAGACAGGCTGGCTGGGCAGTGTGCCCCAGGGATTTGCCTGCCTACTTCCAAGTTCTGCAGCTATAAGCACATGCCATTATGCCTGGTTTTTATGTGGGTCCTTATGCTTGTGTGACTTATTACTCGTTGAGTCCTCTCTCTAGTCCCTGATATTGTTATTACTCAAGATTTCAGTGCAGTGATTATAGAGTGAGAAATTGGTGATTTATGAAGTTGAGGATACAGACTTCGTGTATTGAAAAGTCACATTGCGCTGGGCACTGGTGGCGCGCCTTTAATCCCACCTTTAATCGCAGCACTCGTGAGGCAGAGGCAGGCGAATCATTTGGAGTTTGAGGCCAGTCTGGTCTATAAGAGCAAGTTCTAGGACAGGCTCCAAAGCTGAACAGTGAAACCCTGTCTCGAAAAACCAAAAAAAGAAAAAAAGAAAAGAAAGAAGGAAAGAAAGGAAGGAAAGATCACATTGCTACATTAGAACTTTACTTCTCTGTGAAAGATACTTTCAAATTTTTGTATTAAAGCCAGTATTTCTGTTTATTTGACTATAAAAAATTTAAATATGTACATGTCAGTATTCTTGAGACTTCTTTATGGCTGCCCTTTCTATTTGTCTTCAGATTAAAATCTTGGTCCTTTTTTTTTTTTTAACCTGAAGGAAGTCAGGATAAGAACTCAAACAGAGAAAGAATCTGGAAACAGGAGCTGATGCAGGGGCCATGGATAGGAAGAGCTAAATACATACACTTATTTTCAGGAGTTGTAATGTACTTGTTTGTTTGTGGGTTTTTGTAAATAAAACTTTATTGCATACTGCCATACTCGTTAACATACTGTCTATGGCTGCTCTGATTCTATGGCAACAGGAGTTAGAGGTGGTGGTGGAGACTCTGGGCTAAGCCTAAACCGTTTGCTTTTCAGCCCTTTTTGAAAATGTGTGCCCTGGCACTCTTTGTAAATGGTAGCAGATACTTTGTGCTGCCATGGAGTAAATGTTGCTGAGTGTCTGATATTGATATTATTCATTGAAAAAGTATTTGCTAAGCTCTTATATATAGAAAACTATAAAAATTTGAAAATGTCTAAAAATTTAAAGCTGAAAAGAACCCTTTATATTTCCATTACAATATTACCTTAAAATATAGCTGTTTTTTAGCCTTTTTGAAAACCTCTTACATATAGATTATATAATTTGAAATGAATGACTCATTCATTTTGTCCTTGTTTATTCAACACCATTTGCTGACTCACAAAAATATGACCTCACACAATGGAAAATGTTTGGTCATTGTTTATTGACTTGCGTCAACTGTTTGCTGTAATTTGCCTACTTTCATATTTTTTGAGATGTAAAAATGTAGCAAATTTTATACAAATAGCTGTGGGCTCAGCAGCTTAGTGTAGCACATATGACTATTTTGACATATGTATAGTCTTTGTTATAAATTTCTAGGTGAGGAGTTTTGGGATAAAGTATACTCTTTATATCACTGATGTATCAAAGTCTTTTCACCCAAGAAACAGTAGTTCTCATAAGTCGACTGAGTTTTTTCTTATTATCTTTAGGAAAAACTTGATTTTCAGCACGCTCATGGTTTACAAGAATTGGAATTTATTCAAGGACATTCAGAAACAGAAGCAGCAAGACAGTGTGTGGACCAGTGGCTAAAAATGTCAGGTATTCATTAGAGATCACATTTCATTCAGTTCCTGAACTTCCTGGGAGCCTTAAGGTAGAAGGTGTGTGGGTTTGCCTCCATTGCTAGTGGATATAGGTGGTACTGAAATCAAGTTTTAGGGAGAAAATGATGAAAGGTCACGTGGGAGCACGAGGACCTCAGTGTGAGCCCTGGAACCCCCATCAGAAATGCCAGGCCTGGCAGTGTGTGTTTGTGATCCCAGTGCTGCGGAGATAGGGGCAGGAGATTCCTGGGGCTCGCGGGCCAGCCAGCCTAGCCTACTTAGTAAGTTCAGGCAACCGAGAGACCTTGCTTCCACAAAAGTGTATAGCACACTTAAGGGACACCCAAGCTTTTCTTCTGGCCTCCATGTGTGGTGTGCACACATGTGAACGTGTGTATGCACACACACAAAACACATTTAGTTTTTGTGATACTAAATGTCACTTCACAACTATGGCCTGTTTTATAATGGCCTACTTTGACGTTGTAGGACTCAAAACAATTAATTCTGTGAAAAAAAATTCATTCCAAAGTGGAGGCAGAATGGGGAGATGTGAGAAGTCAATTTTGTGTCCTATAATGCACTGTAACAAGGAATTTGACAACGGGCACCTTTTGCTTGGACATTTGAAAAGGTAAGGAGGATACTCTGAATTCAGATGGTGAAGGTTAGTCATCTGGGGGACAAGTTGCTTTTGTTTTCTGTAGTGTTAGAGATCCTATCTTGGGTCTCATTCATGTGTAAACAGTTCTCAAAATGATTTTGTTAAATGAAGTTTGATATACCAGTATAGTTTTAGCTTAATATTTGAAACTCAAGTTCTTTTATGCTATTTTGATATGTTATTTGTAATTTATATTTAGGTTTTCTAGAAAGCTGGGTAGGATTTTAGATTGTTCTCCAGCATTATAGCACAGTTGAAATAGTTGTAGAGAAATCCAGCCTGTGACAGTAAATTTCAGGAGACAGCATTTACAGGTATTTGTCTCTCTTACATAATCTGACAGAGCATTCCAAAGTAATTACCCAAGGCAGAATTTATAATGTGCCACCCCCACCCGGCTGATAAGTAAATGCTCTGTCGTTGCCCATTTGCAGATTAGCTGAGCTTCTTTTCAGTAGATCATGAGAAAGCAGAGATTTCTTTTTTTTCTGTAGTTTCTTTTTTAGGTAGTTAAAAGACGGGGAGTTGAGAGTTTGGGGGTTTCCAGCCATTTTTTCCTTCATAGACGTCTCAAGAAGTACAGACAACTTTGTATGTCTTTTGTGTTCATGCACATCAGCTTCACATGCAAAGCAAAGTGGTTTATCTGCTGGAAAATGGATCTTTCTAATGTTGCTTCTCTTGATTGTGTAGGTTTGACCACTCCCCATGTGATCCAACAATTACATTACGTGGACCTCTCGCCAGTTCCTTTGCTTGTGTTGTATGTTATGAGCATTTTGTTTCTCAACAGCAGTATAGGGATCATCTTCTCTCTAAGGTAAGAAGAACATGCTCTGTGAGCAGACACTCTTTTTCTAGATAGTTATGGAATGGTATAGGATTTTTTTCATGTTGTTCTTAATCTTGCAGTCACTAATGATGCTGATAAAAATTTTAAATATTGTAAATAAAATGACTTAGGGCACTAAGTTTATTCGCTAAACTCCAGCAGTCCTAGAGATTATCATTAAACTGTTACAGGGAGTGGGGGCCCCTTGTTTGTCCCAGCTACCCCAGCTAGCTTACACCAGAAATAATCACACAGAAACCGTATTCATTTAAACACTGCCTGGCCCAATTAGCTCTAACTTCTTATTGGCTAAATCTTATGTCTTGATTTAACCCATTTCTATTAAATCTGTATGTCACCATAAGGTGTTAATTTTTTTAAAAAAAAATGTATTGAGTATTGATTTTAGCTGTAGCATTGGTATGATAAAATTCGAAATTTAAAGTTCCTTTTTTTATTGTGTTAGTTTACACACTGGGCTTAGTGGTGACATGGCTTTCCCTTTTATTTTAGGTAGCTGCAGCCGATGGGCATAGCACTGGCCTTCCTCCTCAGATCATCCAGTGTTTTGCATGCCCATCTTGCTTTCTTCTGTTTAGCACCAAGGATGCATGTTTGAAGCATATGTCTGCAAAGAATCATTTCCATCAGCGTTTTAAACTGGGCGGTATGTTAGTGTTTCTCTGCTAAATTTCTTTAAATGAATTATATCTTTGCAAATTTAGCATACTTTTCAGAGTAGCCCTTGATTATTATTATTATCAGTTTAAAACCATAAAAAAGAAATGTTTAAGCTATTTTTTTAAAAAATGTTTATTTGTATCTATCTGTGATAGCCCCCCTTTTTATTTTTATTTTATTTTATTTTTTTAAGACAAGGTCTTCCCTTGTATCCCTGGCTGACATGGAACTTATTATGTAAGTGAGACTGTCTCAAACTCACAATTAGTTGCCTGACTCTACCTCCTGAGTGCTGGGATTAAAGGAATGTGCCACTGCTACCCAGTTATATTTTACCTATTTTGAGGGATGAGAAGAAATTGTTAAGAAAGCACATATTCAGGATAGTGTTCTTGCTATCTAGGAGGTCTGGGAATGGGATCTTCTGCATTTAAGATTTCCTTTTAGCCAATACTAAACAGGCAGAGGTAGGTGGATCTCTGTGAGTTCAAGGCCAGCCTGGTCTACAAGAGCTAGTTCTAGAACAGGCACCAAAGCTACACAGAGAAACCCGGTCTTGAAATACAAAACAAACAAACAAACAAAAAAGATTCCTTTTAATCTGAGGAGAAGGCACCCTTTGTATTTCAGTCTAAATAAATGGTCTACATTATTACTAACTACAAAACTGTTTCTTACTTAACTGATGTTCAGAACGGGAAAAAAGAGGAAGATTGGGTGATTCTCTGTTTAAATTACCTTGCAATTTATAGTTTATTTTGTTTTTCAGATGATAAGGTAACAGCACACCCAGTATCATTTCCATCTTTTGCAAAGAAACTTCTGGTCTCTCTGTGCAAAGATGTTCCATTTCAAGTTAAATGTGTGGCCTGCCACCAGACTCTGCGTTCCCACATGGAACTCACTGCCCATTTCAGGTTTGTACAGGTCTAATCTTAGGCTCTAAGGAAATGCTAGTGAGTTCTTCAGGAGTGGAAGGGTTCAGCAACTATTTTCTATTCCATGTGTCTCTCCTTTAAAAAAAAAGGATGTCTTGTTTTCCTTGAAAGTAACCAAATCTAGCAGAATGAGAGAAGTTGGAGGTGTGGAGAAGTGTGGTTGGGAACCATGGAGATGCAGGATGGTAGCCAAAAGGCAGAGAGTTCTTCATGGGAAGTTCAGCATTCTCAGGCTGTCCACCTACCACCACATGGTTCTCAATGAGTCTTGTTCTTTAGCAGAAAAGCAAACATGGATAGAGCATATTCGTGACATAAGTTAATCAATTCTTAAACAGAGCTGGGAGTTGTGGTGCCTACCTATAACTCTAGCTCTTGAGAGGCTGAGGAAGAAGGATTACAAATTCAAGGGCAGTCTTGGTTACATGGTGAAACTATCTAAAAGGGGAACAAGTTGGGTGGTGGTGGCACACACTTTTAATCTCAGCACTTGGGAGCCAAAGGCAGGTGGATTTCTGTGAGTTCTAGGCCAGCCTGGTCTAAAGTGAGTACCAGGAGAGCCAAAGCTGTTGCACAGAGAAACCTTGCCTTGAAGAACAAAAACAAAAAACTCCCAAAAAACGAAAACAGAAAAAGGGCAATTGGGCAGTGGCGGCCACAATGAAGCTGAAGAGATGGGATAGGGCGGGACGACAAAACAAAATAGAGGTTGGAGAGATGTCTCAGTGAATAAGAGCATATTGTGACTACTCTTCCAGAAGGTCCAGGTTCAATTCCCAGCACCCACATGACAGCCCATAACTGTCTATTATTTCAGTTCCTGGGGGTCAGATGCCTTCACAAACATCAGGCACACAAAAAGTAAACAGACATGTAGACAAAACACCCATACATGTTAAGCAAATAAATACAGTTAAATATATTAATTAAAACCCATAATAAAGCCAGAAAACAGTAACGAAAAAGAGTGGAATATTGTCTAGAGTTTTCAGTGTTCTTTCATATATTTTAATGACCTTGGAGAATCTAATTTGCTTCAGGGTCCTTTAGGAGTACATTCGATAGTTATTGAAGTTTTCTAAAGTTTGCTTTAATTTTTTTTTGTTTGTTTGTTTTTTTGTTTTTTGAGACAGGGTTTCTCTGTAGCTCGGGAGCCTGTCCTGGAACTAGCTCTTGTAGACCAGGCTGGTCTTGAAACTCACTGAGACCCACCTGCCTCTGCCTCCCTCCCAAGTGCTGGGGTTAAAGGCATGTGCCAACACCACCCTGCAGTATTTTTAACCCTTGTATATGGAATAGAAAGATAAAAATAGCGGTAATTTAAAAGTATTTTAAGGTGATAGAGTATCACTTAACTGCTTTATTAAAAAATATCTTTTAGCACTTATTTATATTGTTATTTTAAAATTCTTATCATATAAAGCAAAGAAAACTTACACTTTTTTTTTTTAATCCAAATTAGGGTTCGTTGTCGAAATGCTGGACCTGTAGCCATAGCTGAGAAAAGCATTGCTCAGGTTGCAGAAGAATTCATAGTAAGAGGTTATTGTTCAAATTGCAACCAGGTCTTTGTGGATGAAACCAATATCCAAAGTCACAAGAATTCAGGACACAAAGTCACAGTTGTTAACTCGGTGCAAGAGTCAGTCTTACTTTATTGCCACATCAGTGCAGGGAGTAAACCGCCATGTGATTTGCATTTATTCAGTCAACCAAAATTTTCTTCACTTAAACGAGTTATGTCTATTAAAGAGTCCAGCGCAGTGGACTGTGTCATTCCAAAAAAGAAGCCGAATTTAGGTGGCGAAAGCCACGGAGGAATAGTTGGTGTGCAGAGCCAGAGTTCGGCAGTTACAGCCTGGTGCTGTGAGTGCAGTCAGCGGTTTCCAAGTGAAGAGGCAGTAGAACGGCATGTCTTCTCAGCAAACACCATGTGTTACAAATGTGTGGTCTGTGGAAAGGTGTGTGAAGACTCAGGGGTCATGCGTTTACACATGAGCCGGTTTCATGGAGGGGCACATTTAAATAACTTCCTATTTTGGTGTCGGACATGCAAAAAGGAGCTAATAAAGAAAGATGCTATCATGGGACACATCACTGAGTTTCATAATGGGCATAGATATTTTTATGAGATGGACGAGGTAGAAGAGGAAGCCTTGCCATCCTCCTCTGCGGTGAGTCATTTGGATGCTGATAAGCCACCTTCACCCATTACTGTTGTTGATCGTTGCCTAACTAGTCCTCCAAGGGGCAGGTGGCAATGCCGAATTTGTGAAGAGATGTTTGATTCCCAGGAGTGTGTGAAACAGCACTGTATGTCCTTGTCAAGTCACCAGTTTCATAGGTACAGCTGTGCCCACTGCAGAAAGACTTTTCATAAAATAGAAACTTTGTACCGACATTGCCAAGATGAGCATGACAATGAGATCAAAATGAAGTACTTCTGTGGGCTTTGTGATCTTATTTTTAACAAGGAAGAAGCATTTTTGAGTCACTATAAGGATCACCACAGCATAGATTATGTGTTTGTGTCAGAAAAAACTGAACCCTCAATTAAAACTGAGGATGATTTTAAAATAATAGAAACCAGTAATTTGTTAAGCTGTGGTTGTCATGAGAGTTACATCTGTAAAGTCAACAAAAAGGAAGATTACGATAGATGTCTTCAAATCATGCTAGATAAAGGTAAACTGTGGTTTCGCTGCAGTTCGTGTTCAGCGACAGCCCAGAATTTGGCTGACATTAATACTCACGTCTATCAAGCGCACAGAAGAGACACGAGTGATGAGGAGCAGCAGTATGTGATCAAGTGTGGCACCTGCACCAAAGCCTTCCAGAACACCGAGAGTGCTCAGCAGCATTTCCACAGAAAGCATGCCACCTTCCAGAAACCTTGTGTGGCTCCTGTCGGGTCAGACAGAGGAAGCACCGGCACATTTGCTGCCAGTGCATCACATGCTGAGAAAAAACTGAAGCCTACGAACTATACAGACGTGGAGAAAGGGGCTGAGCATGACACGAGCTGCCAGAGTATAGGTATGGCTTTCCAGCGTGGGGCAGGTGTTGCGCACTCACACCGGATCGTGCGCACGTGTGCTCATCAGCCAAAGCTGAGGGAATGCGGAAAGCACAGGTGTCAGCTGATGAGCAGCCAGTGTGACTTTGAGGGTTTTGTGTGTGTGTGGTCTTTAATAACAGAGATCTCTTTCTAAGAGTTACTCAGTTACTTAGTTTCTTGAAGATTTGGGAGTAATTTTGAATCTGAAAATCGTATTTTTCTTAAAATATGAAGGTTCATTAAAAAATAATTTTTTTTTCTGTGTGTGTGTTCAGGGTGGCTATCTTTATGTGTTGTGTTTAGCTTTGTATATGCTAAATGAGTCCTGTATCACTGAGCTGCATCACCAGCCCTAGATGTGGCCTTGTTCTTTTTCTTCTTTTTTTGTTTTGTTTTTGGTTTCTTTTCTGTAGCTTTGGAGCCTTTTTCTGGAACTTGCTCTGTAGACCAGGCTGGCCTCAAACTCATAGAGATCCACCTGCCTCTGCTTCCTGAGTGCTGGGATTAAAGGTGTGCGCTGCTACCACCCTGCTGGCCTTATTTGTTTGTTTTTTAAATTTATTTAGGGTTTGCTTGTTTGTTCTAAGACAAGGTCTCACACTAGCCCAGGTTGGCCTGGAGCTTACTTTGTAGCCTAAGATGGTCTAGAAGTTATATCCATTCTTCAGCCTCCTAAGTGCTAGAATTACAGTCACTGCTATCATGCCCGGCTTGGTCTTATTCTTTATATATGAGAAACTATAACTTGCAACAAAGCTTTGTAATAAATAATTAAAATAGTGATTAGAAGTAGAATGAGAAATGGGGGTGGGGAGTTGAGAGGTTAATTTCTTCTTTTATACTTCCTTTGACCTTTCCCTCCATGTGATCAGGTTAAATGAATAGAATAGTTCATTTTGTTATTTTGAAGTTTAATTATTTTTGGCTAGATACAATAAACCTGTAGACTTTGACTATTAACCTGGTGAATTGTAAAAGGTAGAGTACAAACAGTAAATAAATTTTGGCTGTTTCTTTGGTTCATGTTTTATTTTTAAAATTGTTTATTTATAAACATTTATATATATTTTTATATAACATTTTAATACTATTTCAAGTAATAAATAGTTTTTAACATCTGTCACAGTCTGCCTACCTGGTGTAAGACCTCTGTAGTAAGGAAAGGAGGGACCTTTCAAATCCCTCTGCCATGGGCCTGTATACCTAGAATCTCCTGGTTTCAGCTGAGGAACAAA
Organism: Microtus pennsylvanicus; assembly: GCF_037038515.1. Classification (NCBI taxonomy): domain Eukaryota; kingdom Metazoa; phylum Chordata; class Mammalia; order Rodentia; family Cricetidae; genus Microtus; species Microtus pennsylvanicus. The sequence goes on from NC_134585.1 coordinate 36,206,456, forward strand.
GCAGCCCCTTGGTTCTTGTCCCTGCTAAAGGACCTGCTGGACTTCAATACATTTATCTAGGGTAGAGCATTTTGCTTCATCTTCCCCGGGGATACATAGCCACTCCTGGGCCAAGAGAGTCTTGGCTCTTAATTGGATGGGGGCATGTGTGAGGCCTAGCAGCTGAGGGTGGCAAGCTGGAATTCTGGTTGGGCTTCATTTTCCACCATTGATCTATTTTTTGACATGGTCTCACACTGTTGCTCGGACTGTTGGGCTTGAGTGACTCTCCTTATCTTGGCCTCCACACAAGCTCGGACCATAGGTGTGAGCCACCACACCGGGCTATAAACCATGGACCTTTTATATTATAGGTTTGCTTGGTAGTGCATATAGCTCTCGATGCTACCTTTAGTTGTGGGTTTTCACTGAGAAAACAGCTGGGCAGTGGTGGTGCACACCTTTAATCCTAGCATTTAGGAGGCAGAGGCAGGCGGATCTCTGTGAATTTGAGGCCAGCCTGGTCCACAGAGTAAGTTCCAGCACAGGCTCCAAAAGCTACACAGAGAAACCCTTCTTAAAAAACCAAAAGGAAAAAAAGAGTAATTGCACTAGAGAAAGCATTAAATCTTTAATCGTCTAATCAGTTTTAGTTCTAAGAAAGTGAGAGAGCAGCCACAGCATTTTATGTTTGCTTGTGCTTTCCTTTGGTTTTCTCACTGCACTGGGAAATGTGTACTTGTCTGTGTTGGACTGTAGTATCTAAACCTGAGGTTTCTGAGGGCCAGAAGATAGAGCATAGCTCAGAAGTGATACATTGAAGAGGCCTCTGTGAGGCCTACTAGAAACAAACTCACTTCAAAATATTCCAGGGTTTGCGTGAATACTACAGGATACTTCAAGGCCTTGTCAAGGTAGAAAAGCTTGGAAGGGGAGGTAGGCTAAGAAGTGGAGAACGGGAGATGGAAGAAGAGACCGAGAGAACCAAGAAGTAGGTAGTGACTTCCTACCGGCACCTTCTCATGCCTGTGGGGTCATGTTTTGAAGCTGTGCTTCTGTGAGTGGTTAATCCTCAAACCAGGGGGCTACTAATAAATTAAGAAAAGCAAATTCTTGTGCCAAGAGTGTTCTTGGTAAATAACCTTGAAGACCATGTTTGTAGGGTTTAATGTGTCACCCAGGCTGCCTTCAAACAAGTTTCTTTGAGCCTTTCTAAATAGAACATTGGGACATAATTTAATTTAATGTTACTATATATTGTATTATTGTACTAGATTATTTTTGTGTGTTTCTGTTTTGACATAAGTTTATGAGTTTTTTCATGCACACTGAATTTTTTTTTTTTTTTTTTTTTTTTTGGTTTTTCGAGACAGGGTTTCTCTGTGGTTTTGGAGCCTGTCCTGGAACTAGCTCTTGTAGACCAGGCTGGTCTCGAACTCACAGAGATCCGCCTACCTCTGCCTCCCGAGTGCTGGGATTAAAGGCGTGCGCCACCACCGCCCGGCTAACACACTGAATATTTTTATGGATAGGGAAATTTTATTTATTTAGTCTTAAAATTTGGACTTCTATTTGACCTAGTACAGTGATTTGTTAAAAATAACTTTATTTTCAACAAAAAAGAACTTAATTTCTTTTACAAATGACTTTTAAAAAGAGCTCTAGCCAGGTGTGGTAGTGCATGCCTGTACCTAGCACTTGGGAAGTGAAGGCCGAAGAATCAGCACTGTGCCTGGCTTTCCTTACACTCTTTTGTTTTCTTGTTTTGTTTTGTTTTGCTTTTGGAGACAGGGTTTTTCTGACTGTCCTGGAACTCACTTGCAGAGATCCACCTGCCTCTGCCTCCTCAGTGCTGAGATTAAAAGCGCGGCACCACTGTTGTCACCCAGCTGAAGAATTAGAAGTTCAAGGCCAGCCTTGATAATGTAGTGTGTTCATTAGAGTTCATTCTGGCCTAAATGAGATTGTGTCTCAAAGCAAAACAAAAACACAATTGGCCTTACAAGCAAAGGGAGATAGTTTAAGAAGGATATATAGGCAGGCATAAAATACCGTAAGTCACCTAGTTTAAGTATAGACAGATTTGGATTTCTTGGAAAGATTACAGTAGAGATGAATAATAGAAACAACATTTATGCATATTGGACCTCTGATGTCTTTAGACTTGAGGAATTAGGATAGTTATGGACCATTCTTACTGAATTCATGTTATGTTTTTGTTTTTTGTTTTTGTATGTGTGTGTTCTTAGAGGAGGATGTTGAGCTTCCAGATGTGGACTACCTGCGAACCATGACGCACATAGTCTTTGTAGATTTTGATAACTGGTCGAACTTTTTTGGTCATCTACCTGGACATCTTAATCAAGGAACATTTATTTGGGGCTTTCAAGGTATGGTTGAAAAGGGATGCGTTGTGAGGCTCCTCTTCTGCAAGCATGATTCATTTGAGAAGGTCCTTTAAGCCTTTCTGAGTAGAACATGAAAACAGTGTGTTATTAATATGCGTTACTCTCCTGGATTGCTCGTTCACATTTATTTTACTTTATGTATATGTGTATGGAGGTCAGAGGACAGTTTGTGGGAATCTTCTCTTCCTACATTATGTGGGGTCCAGGGATCCATCTTAGGTCTTCAGTCTTGGTGACAAGCATCTTTACCCACTGAGCTATCAGGACATTGGCCCTAAATTTTTTATTGTTGTTAACATATTTCTATGTTAAGTATTAGCTCTGTTAACCCAGAATTCATGTACTTTTTTGATACACATTGAAGGAAGGATTCATTCAACACCTATGTGTCAGGCTTTTAAAATATAAGAAAGCAGGCTGAGAGAATCGTATATGATAGTTACACAGTTGTTTAAAATCATAATACTAACTTCAAAACAAAATTTAAAAGCTGCAGAGATGGCTCAGTGGTTAAGAGCACTGTTGCTCTTCCAATGTACCTGGGTTTGATTCCCAGCAACCACACGGCAGCTCACAACTGTCTGTATCCCTGATTTCAGAGGATCTGACACTCTCGTACAGATATACATGCAGGTAAAACTTAAGTGTACATAAAAATAAATAAATCCTTTAAAAACAAGCTAAAAACCCCTAAATTCAAGGAAACAGACTGAGATGCTTGTGTTTTGTTACAGTGTTACCTTGAACTGTGGTCGCCTAGCTATGGGACTGATGTTATTTTCAGTGTGCTGCTGTTGCCTCTTCAGTTCATTGTTGCTCTTTATGAAGGACCTCTTCACTAGATACTTCTATAAACCTCTGACCAGACCTGTGGGAAGGAAGTCTCTGACTTACTGATGTTTAGTGTAGTGAGTATCTGGTAGAGTTCATTTTTCAGAGGGAATAGCATACAAAGATAAGGATTGGCATTAGAGATAGAAACACACTGATCTGGATAAATTAGCCAGTCTAATGTTTTATTAAGTGTAGCTCTGCTGATTGTCTCAGTTTTTTAATTTTTTAAAATACTTGGTAATCTTGTGCACACACTCTCTTACACACACACTCTCTTACACACACACAGACACACACACACACACAGACCATTTCACCCCCATCATCCTCTCACATCTTACTTTTACTACTGCCACAGAACCCCTTTATGGTAAAGCATGCTCTTCCTGTGTTTGTATCTGTGTATCTTGCTCTCATGAGTATGGGTTGGAGATTCTTTTTTTTTTCCCCATTCAAAATTTTCCCCTTCCTCCCATTCCCCTCCTACTCCCCCTCTTTCCCTCCTCCCTCCCCCTCCAGTCTTAAGAGAGGACAGGGTATCCTGCCCTGTGGGAAGTCCAAGGCCCTCCCCCTCTCCATCCAGGCCTAGGAAGCTATGCATCCAAATAGACTAGGGTCCCAAAAAAACCAGTACATGCAGTAGAAACAAGTCCCAGTGCCATTATCAATGGCTTCTCAGTCCGCCCCCATTGTCAGCCACATTCAGAGAGTTTGGTTTGATCACATGCTTGTTCAGTCCCAGTCCAGCTGGCCTTGGTGAGCTCCCATTAGATCAAGAACACTGTCTCAGTGGGTGGGCGCACCCCTCGCAGTCCTGACTTCCTTGCTCATCTTCTCCTCTTGATCTGGACCTTGGGAGCTCAGTCCAGTGCTCTGATGTGGGTCTCTGTCTCTGGGTTGGAGATTCTTTAGCAGAGCTTGAGCACTTTAATAGTGACTGCTAGTCTGTGATGGAATGTTGGTGGCCCACCCGGTGTAGGTCCTCGCAGTTCAGTTGTGTGCTGTGACGTGTCCAGAAGACAGTGTCTCAGAGCACTCCTCTATCCCTGGGCGTGGGAGGGAGTTTCAAAGCTGCACTCTTGAGGGCTGATCGCTGGGCTGTCAGTTATCGCAGGACTTTAACTAGTCAGGAGTCTCTGAACTTGAGCCTCTCTGAGGAACACCAAAGAGCAAGGGTAGCACTGACCTGTGAGCATAAACAGACATCTTGAGATGGCTGTGCATTGTTCCTTACCCACTGATTTTGGCACACTTGTAAAACCACCAAATTTTGACTTCATGTAGAATGATACCATTCAAACAATGTTAACTTTTTTAATTTGCTCACTATCCATATAAACTTAAGAAAAGTTGTATTTGATGCTTATGGGTGTTTTGCTTGTCTGCTAGTGCTCATGGTGATGAAAAGAGGGTGTCAGGCTTCCTGAAACTGGAATTCTAGACAGTTGTGGTGTGATGGAATCAGACTGTAGTGATGAGGAGAGCAGGCCTGCTTTTCATCCTGCCCGGCTCCCGCACAGCTAGCTTTACACCCGAAATAACAACACACAAATTGTATTCATTTAAACACTGCCTGGCCCATTATCTCCAGTCCCTTATTGGCTAACTATCACATATTGATCTAACCCATTTCTAATATCTGTATTGCGACTTGACTGTGGCTTACCGGCATGAGTCTAACCTCCATCTGTCTTGTGTAGGAGAAGCATGGCATCTGCCTGACTCTGCTTTCTTTCTCCCAGCATTCTGTTCTGTCTTCCCCGCCTACCTATGTTCTGACCTATCAGGCCAAGCAGTTTTCTTTATTAATTAACCAATGAAAGCAACAGATAGATAGAAGACACTCATACATCAAGACTGGCTGAAAAAACCCTGTCTCGAAAAACCAAAAAAAAAAAAAAAAAAAGACTGGCTGAAAGAAGAACCAGTGCTTTTTTGTTGGTTGGTTGGTTGGTTGGTTGGTTGGTTGGTTGGTTGGTTTTTTGATTCAGGGTTTCTCAGCTATGGAGTCAGTCCTGGAACTCTCTCTGTAGACCACTCTGGCCTTGAACTCACAGAGATCCTCCTGCCTCTGCCTCCTGAGTGCTGAAATTAAAGGCATGTGCCACCACCACTTAGCTGAGCCAGTGCTCTTAACCACTGAGCCATCTTTAACACATATATTTGTATGTGCATAGGCAGATTAAAGGAGCCAGTCTCCATCCCCAAAAATGTAAAGCAACAAGATGGTGATGCCTCTGGTGGGATTGAGACAGCACCTCATAGCTCCAGGCTGGCCTCCAGTGTGCTTTTTAGCTGAGGCTTTCCTTGAACTCTGGGTCATACCTCTGAGTATGCACCACCAGGCCTGCTTTCTGTGGTGCTGGAGGTCAAACCCACGGCTGTGTGCATTCTAGGCACACACTTTAGTAACTGAGTTACGTCTCAGGCTAGTTCTTTCACATTGTAGTTAGTACTTTAAAGAAACAGGGTATGTACAGCTTATATTTTACCTTGGAAAGGGTCTTGGTCTTTTCTTTCTCTGCTTGACCCATTTTTTTCTAAACTCAATAGGTGGAAACACCAATTGGAAGCCTCCACTCAGCTGTAAGGTCTACAATTACTTGAACAGAATCGGATGCTTCTTTCTTCATCCTCGCTGTAGTAAAAGAAAAGATGCTGCTGATTTTGCCATATGTATGCATGTAAGTAGGTGTTCTGTTCAAAACCTGATGTCAATCCAAGGTCCATTTGGATTTCTTCCCACTTGAACTGTAGTGGCAGCATGGTTCATTGTTCAATGCTGGTTTTATAAAACTGTCTGCATCAGGGTCTACTTACTGCTATATAGTCTGTCAAGGACCCACCTCACGCTTAATTCCTGCTTATGTCAGTCCTCCAGATCTCTATCTATATATAGCAGATTCAGTTTTTTATGAAATAAATAGTTGAGATGATACTGTACTTGCTGTTACTAATGTGCTTTCACAGTTTAATATCTGAAATTGAGATGCACTGTATCAATCAGTGTAGTCCTAGGTAGAATTTGCGTTTGCATCTGCCTCTGCCAGTCACCCAGTGAAAGTACTGAGCCGGGACCTATTTTATATTAAGTCCTCTACTTGAATGTTTTGTGTCACTCATGTAATGTAAATAAATGCTTTAACAAGCATGTCACTTGCTCTTTCAGCCTCAAGAGATTTTTTTTTTCTTTCTTTGATTGAATCACACAGTTAACCTTTTGTATGTCTTCCCTGTGAGGGTTTATTTGCCTTTTCATGAATAGGTGGCCTTTTAGGTCCCTCCTTCATATAGATGTGTAGGTATATGTAGTTTGGCTGGTTTTTTTTTTCCTTATGGTACATACATAGCTTATCTTGTGTTATTGACATCTTATATTTGATTAAGTTTATATTATTTCATTTATGAAGGCTGGCTAGGGAATATTCTGTATGTGCTCATGGTGAAATAGATTTGAAACTTTTGCAGATTTCTAAAAACCAGTGCTGTTTGTTCCAACATAGGCTGGCCGACTAGATGAGCAACTGCCCAAGCAGATCCCCTTCACCATCCTCTCAGGAGACCAAGGTTTTCTGGAGCTAGAGAATCAATTTAAGAAGACTCAGAGGCCGGCTCATATACTCAACCCTCACCACTTAGAAGGAGACATGATGTGTGCCTTGTTAAATAGCATATCTGATACTACCAAAGGTATGCAGCTGCCGTCACAGTGCAGACCACCCAAGAGGAGGAGATTTCACTGCTGAGAGAAACCAATAAACTGCTGTCTGCTAGTGAACTGTTGTCTGCTTCCTAAACCTTTGTGCTTTCATACGTCTGTCTTACTTATCCTTTCTTATGTTCTTTCATGCTTGTTCATTGTTTTTATCAGGGTCTCTTATAGTTCAGACTAGCCTTGAACTTCTCTTTGGTACAGGCTAATGTAGCAGAGGCTAGCCTTGAAGTGCTAATCCTCCTGTCTTTTCCTCCCAAGTTCCAGGATTATAGGCCGTCATGCCTGGCATTGTGCCTCCCTTCTTTTGTATTTTAGACTGAAGATTAATTCACATTAATTTTCCACAGCCTTCTTTATGCTACTAGATAAAATCAGTATCCTTTTGTATAAAATATACATTCATGTCTTCAAGCATATTAAAGCTTAGAATTCCTATCTTTACTCTGTTTCTGAAATCACAAATTTATCTTCAGATTTTTTAGAAAGTATAGTCTGCCACCTGAATGCATCCAATTTATCAGAAAATGAGGTGTTAATAAATAAAGAAAGCAAAAAAATAAAGCAATACCTTGAAGGAAAGTTGAGAGGCTCTTTGAGAGGTTGACCATGACGCAGGGAAGTGCTGATTAACCTGTAAGTCCTTGGGTAGAGTAGGCTCCTCCTACTATTGCTGTGGTTGGTACTTTTTGTGAGTTTGTCCATGGTTAGGAATACTAATGTTCAGTTTCACCACCCCATATTTTTAAAAGAAAGTAGTTATAGGAATTTTTTGTTTTTCCTAATTTCTGACATAAATATGAATGAAGAAAGAATAAGAATGATACTTTAATGTCCCAGTAGACAGCTATGGTGATTCACACTTGGTACTTCTAGCAGTTGAGAGCCTGAAGCAGGAGGATGTCTGTGAGTTCCAGGATAGCATGGACTACAAAGTGAGACCCTGTTTCTGAAAATAACAATAAAAAAAATCCCTAGTAATGAGATATATGAGACCTGTCTCAAATAAAACAAAAATGGTGAAAAAGATCTGAAGATTTTGGTGAATGGCCTCAGTGGAAACTTGATACTTCTCGAGAGTGTTATTGTATAGTTTAACATTTTCCAGCTCTGTCTCTAGATATTTTCTTTTAACATATTTGAAGCTATACTTTAATTGAAAACTCATAATGAAGAATGTTACTCTAGTCAGCAATCACAGTGGATTCTATAAATTATGATTCTGTTTATCCTTTTTTGTGGGGAGAGAGGACAGTGGTCTTCATGACCCAGTTTGATTCGAAACCTAGATCCTCTTGCTTTTACCCACTTCTGATGTGCAGGTACTAAAGGTGTGTGCCACCATGGTTAGTACTCAACTATACTTTTTGAAACAGTAATGAAGGTGGGTGTGGTGGCACATGACTATAATCCAGCCCTTAGGGGCTGAGCCAAAGGGAAGTGGGAGTTGACAGCCAGCTTTGGCTAACGTGTGCACAAAAGTCACAGTATTGATACAAGATTAAAAAGGAAAATGTGCTTTTCCATATTACACCCTACCTTAGTTCTTATCTTCCTACTCTCTAATTTTTATTTTCATCCACTTAATTTTTCTATCTAGACCTTTATTTATTTATTTATTTATTTAGTTTTTCGAGATAGGGTCTCTCTGTAGCTTTGGAGCCTGTCCTGGAACTAGCTCTTATAGACCAAGCTGGCCTCAAACTCACAGAGATCCACCCGCCTCTGCCTCCCAAGTGCTGGGATTAAAGGCGTGTGCCACCACCAGCCGGCTAGACCTTCTTTTAAAATCAAAAATTAAAAAAAAAAAACATAGCAAACAAACCCTGTTCCTCTCTGTCATCACTCTGGTCCCCAGCAGCCTCTATTTTTCCTTGGCCACAAGAGCAATCTCATTTTCTTCTTTCATGCTACAGTTCTGGGACTGTTTCTTAGAGAGTTAGAGTGTGAGATCTGTCTGTGTTGTTGCTGTTTGGAGTGAGCACTGCGTGTGAGTAGGTCTGTGTGGGTGCCCTGGGCTGGAGGTCAAGCGACCACAGAGTGGCCTCATGAATGTTCTCCTTCTTCATAGTCCTTTTCCGCGTTGCTTTTACTCAGAATGTATTTGAACTCACTGCTTTGGGGGGAACTTAGAATGCAAAGACTGCAACCCAAGTAAGGAAAGGCATGGAATTTGATTGAAGGCGAGCTTTGTAACTCCCTAGCTGAGTGTTCTGAGACAGGTTACTCTACCTTTTTTTTTTAACCTTATTTTTATGTCTGTTAGGTTATAAGAATTGGTGATTTGTATAAATATGTGTAGCACTGTATATAAAGCACTTTAGATGGTCAGAGAATCAAACTGTCTTTTTTAGACCTGTCATAGAAAGGAAATATTCCTAGCCACTGTGTTTTTAAAGTATTAAAAATAACAAGAATCATTGCAGAAGAGGGGGCAGGAGGAGGGTCAGAGCCTTAGGTGATGTAGGACTGTAGGGAAGCTGTCTTCCAGCACAACAGGGCAGATGCACATATGAACCCACAGCTGCTGTGGCAGATGCACAGGGCTTGGAGATGGGAGGTAAGGATGAAGTCCTACCTCTGGCTGCAGAGCTATTGGCAATTGATAGCTGCTGTGGGAGGGGTGTTCCTATCTGTAGACTTTATGGCAACTGTTTGAAGACTGTAGTTTTGGGAGAGGGGATTCAGTGGAGCTTTTTGAGCATCTGTTGAAAGCTTTCTCTCAAACATGAGTGGATAGTTTTACATAAAAGCTTCAGATTTGTTTCCATACCAAGCTCTAACCATGCTAACAGAGCTACAGTGCAAGTGCTTTTGCTTTCTGTTACTGTGTTGCTGGGACTTGAAGCTAACCTTGCACATGCTGTCAGACACTCTTAGTTGGCTCTGTCTCTAGCCCTGAACAGCTTATTCTGTAGGTAAAACAGCAAGAAGTTCTCTAACAATAGAAGTTTGAGTCTCATATCAGAAACTTAACATTGACAAGGTCAAACATGGTATATATTAGAGCAGAGAGTCCTGTAGAACCAGAAACAACTGAATATTGGCAAGAGGATCCCTGACACATGGATGGTATCTTTGTTTTGTTTTGTTTTTTGTTTTCTTTTCCGAGACAGGGTTTCTCTGTAGCTTTGGAGCCTGTCCTGAAACTAGCTCTTGTAGACCAGGCTGACCTCCAACTCACAGAGATTCACCTACCTCTGCCTCCCGAGTGCTGGGATTAAAGGCACGCGCCACCACCGCCTGTCTTCATGGATGGTATCTTATACTTGGAGAATTTAGCTCTTAGTTTTTCAGTTAATTGGAAAGTTTTCAAGAAATATTTTGCTTAGTAAAAGTTAAAAAATACTAAAGAGAGAGATTGGGGGATTCTGGCTCAGTATATTAATGTCCAGTCATTTGGCCTGGCCCTGCTTGTGCAAGGTAGGGAGCTAGATGGCTTTAACTAGTAGTTTTTTCTTCTAGGTCCCTGAAAATCAGTTACTTTTCAGGCAAGGTGAGCCTTTAAATTAAATTTAGTTGTATCATGGTTTTTTCCTTATTTGATTTTATCTCCATACAGTATATGTAAAAATCTTATTGAGGCGTGAAAATCTATAGCAGTTTGGCTTCATTGACCTTTTGGCAGCCTTAGCTGTGTAATTGCCCTAGCTGTTCTGGATACTCACTCTGTAGACCAGGCTGCCCTCAAACTCACAGAGATCATCACTGCCCAGCTTCAATTCTGTTTTCAATTGCACTCTGCTTAACAGGTGCTACAGAGCCTGGAGTAGTGGTACTATATACCTGTGACTTCCATAACTCAAGAGACCGAGAAAAAGCTGACTGGATGAGACCCTTGCTCAAACAGTAAGAAACAAAAACTTAGCAGAATATTTCAGTCAGTTTTTCCTGGTAATCCTAATTAGAGGTGTCACATAGGCTGATCTTAGTCCTTCTACATTTTATTCAGAAATCTCTTAGCATAGCTTTCCTGTTTCAGGGATGAAGGTGCACTTGCCACCTATGTTCTCAGTGAACTAGCTTTACTGAGGGTAGACTGTGTTATAACCAATATGCTAGCTACTTTTTTAGTCAACCTGCTTAAACATTTAATGAGTTTAGATACATTTAATAACATCTAATAGTTTTCAGTCCTTTTTTTTAAAAAAAAAGATTTCTTTATTAATTATGTATACATACACCAAAAGAGGGCACCAGATCCCATTACAGATGGTTGTGAGCTACCACATGGCTGCTGGGAATTGAACCCAAGGACCTCTGGAAGAACAGTCAGTGGTCTTAACCTCTGAGCAGCCCCCTTCCTTTTATTTATTTATATATGTGTGTGTATGTATGTGTGTGCTGTGACACCTGCCTGTGGCCACTGGTTTTCTTTTCATCAGTGCCATCTGCTAGTGGGTGAAGCCAGTTCCCCACCCACTCTCCCACACACACTGTAAGTGGCTGGCTTACATGTGCTTTAAGAGTGAAGAGGGACATGCTATAGAGTAATGATGGTACAGTTTACATAATGCAGTGTATCCGATTTTGTCTTTTTGAAGCTGTATTCAAGAATTCTCTTTATTTCTCTCAGAAGATAGAGGTAGGTTGTGAGAGCTCTGCCGAGCAGTCAACAACAGCTGTCAAGTGCCCTAGCATCTGTGTCAAGCAGTTAAACTCACCTTCCTGTCTTTCCAGGCCTCTGAGACTGTGTAGAACTTCAGACATTGCAATGGGCTGTGTATGTAGCCTGAAACTCTTAAGAAGTGCAGTAGCAGCCCTGGCTGCTTGTCCACCCCCTTCTCTCTACTCCGTGTTAAGTATAATTGGTGTCTATAGAGTCAAAGTTGTACTTTCAAGATGGACTTTGAAATCCATCTTGAAAGTAGATATAAAAGCTCACCTGTGCTATGACTGTGTAAACTGTTGTGGCAATAACATGACCTATATTACGTTAAATAATACGAATTGAGTCAAAAGGCCAATCTGCCTGTTGCTTCCCCACAGTTAATCTGTATAGAGGCCTGGAAGTAGAGTGTCTGTGATGTTCTCAACTGTGTGGATGGCTTGGTTGAGGCAAAAGAGCCTAGTCTAAGTCTGGTAGCCCTGTGCGTGTTGTGCATGCAGTTCAAACTGAAAGTCACCCTGCAGTGTTGGGACATGTGATTTTGGGAGGCCTAGACTTTACTTTGTGGTACCAGAAACCTGTTGATGTTTCCTTTTTGCTCTTTTGTTGTGTTCATTGGTTTTGTTTTGTTTTGTTTTTCTCTCTCCTTTTGCTCTCTTTTAAAATAGACTTCATTATAGTTATTTATTATTTGTGGTTTTGTACACACACATACACACTCTCACTTGTGGAGGTCAGAGAACAACGTGTAGGAGATAGTTTTCTTCTTCTATGTGGCCCCAGGAATCAAATTCAGGTTGTCTGGCTTGGTGGCAAGAACCTTTATCAGTTGAGCTTCTCATCAGCTCTTTCTCTCTTTGTTTTTAATGTCTAGACTCTAGACTTTAGAGGCTGAATTTGTTTTTTAAAACTAAATGAGCTGGGCGGTGGTGACGCACGCCTTTAATCCCAGCACTCAAGAGGCAGAGGCACGTAGATCTCTGTGAGTTCGAGGCCAGCCTGGTCTACAATAGCTAGTTCCAGGACAGGCTTGGATAAGCTCTAAAGCTACAGAGAAACCCAGTCTCAAAAAACAAACAAACAAATAAATAAAAATAAATGAAATAATTTAATCCCAACACTCAGGAGGCAGAGGTAAGTGGCTCTCTGAGTTCATTGTCAGCCTGGTCTACACAGCAAGTTCCAAGACTACACAAAGAACCCTGTCTTAAAAAAAAAAAAACTAAATAAAATGAAAATACTGCTTGAAATATTTGAAGCATTTAATGAAATAAAAAAAACTTAATTTTTACCTATTGATGATTGTGAACTTTTAGTCTTTTTCTGGATTTTTGCAGAAGCAAGTACTACTTATTAGTTATTTTGACTTTGATTCAATTCAAATGATATATCATGTTATTCGTGTGTGTGTCTTCCTACAGATGCTTGTATGTTGATACATTGATACAGGACCATTTAAATTTGATTAGAAGTAATTAGCCAAATAAATAACAAGGTCACTTGATCACACCAGAAGTGATTTTTCTAATAGCTGGTTAATCATGGCAGTTATAGAAACTCGAGGCTCATAAAAGTCTGTATGACGTTAGATGAGCCTGTGGTATCATTGTCAATTAAGGCTTTTTATTATCTTTATAAAGATGATTACCTGTGATTTGAAAATACTGGAGACCTTGTCAACTTTTAATATTACTAGGTAAGCATCAACAAGCCCTGTGGGGCTAGCAGTGGGGTACTAAATGCATAACCTTGGTATGAGAAAAGTCTTTGAAAATATGATACGTGGCAAGCATCACCTGGGGCAGGAAAATTTCTGTAAGTTTGAAGCCAGCCTTGGTTACAGAGTGAAATTCTGTTTAAAAAAAAAAAATCCAGTAACAACATAGAGGAAAAGAGAGAACGCTGTTTGAAATAGGAGATGTAGGACTGAGTTTTTAGAAACGTGTTCGCCTTTGTCTCTTACAGAGTGTGACAGTGACGACAACACTGGTGTAAAAGGCACAGCAGTAGAGGAGCTCAGATCCACCGAGGGTAAGGGCTCATCCCTGCCACACTTGAGTGTGTGTTGTTCTCTGTAATTCCTTATGCCTCACTTTCTCCATGGTCCTTCTAAAAGGTTTTCTCCGCCCAGAAGTTGATTGAAAAGTAACCCTATTTGTAGAAGGCTGGAGCACACTGACACACTGTAGCCATTTGACCACATCTGGTCCAGTGCCTAGCTTGCAAATAAAGTGTTGCAGACAGTGGTGGTGCAAGCGTTTAATCCCAGCACTCGGGAGGCAGAGGCAGGTGGATCTCTGTGAGTTTGAGGCCAGCCTGATCTACAAGAGCTAGTTCCAGAACAGGCTCCAAGGCTACACAGGGAAACCCTGCCTTGAAAAACCAAAAAGGGAAAAGAAAAAAACAAGGCAAATAAAATGTTAAGGTAGTTGAAAGTTCTACATCCAGATTGGCAGATGGCAGGAAGAGACTAAAACACTGAACCTGTCCTGAGCATCTGAGATCTCAAAGAGCCCTTCCCAGTGACACACTTCCACCAACAAAGCCACACCTCCTCGTAGTGCTACTCCCTGTGGATCTACAGGGCCATTTTTATTCAAACCACCATAAGAGCCCACTTTCCTCCTTCAATGAAAAGCTTTTTCCTTCCATAGGCCAGGGGGCTGTTTGGTGACTTAACATGTTATTTCCTTGTCTAATAATTCTATTTTAATTTTAACTTTTCTATAATAGATTATATTTTTTAATAATCAGGGAAGAATAGAAAGTAACTTAGAAAATAGTTCAGGTGGCACTGATGAAGTTCAGGGTATAATATTATTTGCTGACGAAAGGGAAGCAGTGGTGTTCACTTACATCACATTGTACAGCTGTGGGCCCTGAGGCCAGACGTGGGAAAGGAAATGTGGCTTAACACACAGATGAAACAGCCCAGTTGATTTAATCAGTCTCCCAAGAGCATGTGGTGGTGGAATTGATTTTTTTAAATAAATTCATACTATAGTCTTTTTCTCTTATAGCCAAGTCACAGGCTAATGAAGTTGGCAGAAAATCCATAACCTACTTAGAAGCAAATGGCTTACCCAACAAGTTTTCCCAACATGATCTTTAAGGTCTAAGTCTGTACTTAGCATCCACATAATGATGAGTTAGGCAGAGAAAGAACATTAGTAGAGTTAAAACGGGAAGTACTGCCAAGTGGTTTGCCGAGACCACTGAAAGATTAACATAGCTGAGCAGGAATTCAGATTATTGCAAACATTATTCAAAAACCTGTGACTAGTTCCAGGAAAATGCCAGTCAAAATTGTAAATTTTAACTACCCACATACTGAGATTGGTGGATTTTCGGCTAACTTGGTAAATCTGAATCATGTGCATCTGAGTGTGTTTCAGAACCTCCCCATTTTGTTATTTTTGCAATGTATGTTTTAGTTAGGCCATTGGATATTTTTATGGTTCTTAGTTTGGGGAAAGAATTTCTGCTAAAAGTTCCAGATAACATGCTGGGACACAGGTCAATTGGTAAAGTGCTAGCCCGGTGTACCAGCTTACAGTTTGTTGTAAGGTAAACAGAGTCAGACACTTAAGACCATCTTTGTCTATGTAGTGATCTGGAAGCTCGGGCGAGTTACATGAGACCTTCTCTCAGAAACCTAAGAAATGAGAGAATCCAAAAGAAGATACCTTAAACTGTTTACTAGTTCATTGAAGTGGCAGCATGAAGTCCATTCCTAGAACATCCAAGGGCTGTGAAAATGGTTGATTCAGTTCCTGATGATGCCTTCTCTGATGACAGCATCCAGTCCACAGTGTATCCCTGCACAGGAGGGATATGATCTTTCCTCCATTTTCCTCTAATCGCCTTTCCCCACTTTCCTCTACACAATAAGTAGCACAAATGTCATTTCTTGTTGATTTTCTGGTTTTGTTTTGTTTTTTTGAGATGGGGTCTTCCGTACTGGTTAGGCAACCTTGAACTCATAATCCTCCTGCCTCGGCCCCCCTATAGCTGAGATTACAGGTTTACACTATGCATGGCTGAATTTCTCTGAAGCTATGGCTATAGCTACTGTCTGTAGAAAGCTGCGACTGTACTGTTCCAGGTGCCCCTGAAATAGTTCTGTCTGCATTCTCATCTCTACTGAGCGCCCCTCTGAGTTAAGATGTTCTTTTCTTCCTTTCATCAGAACTTAGTACAGTGTTCAACATTAAATGATTGCTTGTCGAATAGATATTTAATTTCTTTATATATTTTGATGGATGTGATTGAGCTATGTTCTTTCTCATGCCGTACATAATTCTTGGCATATATCTCTTCTTATTTCTGGGAATATATTCCTAGGACAGGATGGCTGAGGTTGAACTTAGCATATTTCCAATGTGTGTGTGTCAGTTGTTACTAATTGTAATAAGACAACCTTACTGATCATGGAAGTGATTTCTTTTTTTGTTTGTTTGTTTTGTTTTGAGACAGTCTCACACTGTAGTCTAGGCAAGCTTGGAATTCATTATGTAATCCAGGTCAATTTTGAACCATGGCAGTCCTGCCTCAGTCTCCTGAGTGGGCTAACAGATGTGAACTCCTCACCTGAGTCATTCAGTCCCTTTAATCTTAGTCAAATAGTTGTGCCTTTTTTTTTCTTGGTTTTTTGAGACAGGGTTTCTCTGTGTCTTTGGAGTGGACCTGGAACTTGCTCTTTTAGACCGGGCTGGCCTCGAACTCACAGAGATCTGCCTGCCTCTTCCTCCCAAATACTGGGATTAAACCACTGCCCTGCCAATATATTTTTCTTATGAGGATTTTTTCACCTTTGTGGGTTAATTTACTTTTTTTTTTGATCAGTGGTTATATTTTTGTTGTGTAGTGTGCTTCAGGACATGAGGCGATGGCTTCCTGAGCATGCCATCCCTACCCCTCATGAGTAATGTTTACTAACTAGATAAATATTACCTTTCTCATGCCTTTTCAGATATTTTTTCCTGTTGGATCAATTATCAAATTGATAAATCCATCATATGATATTTCATTAAATATCATTTATAGGTTGAAGATCTTTTTTTCTCTCCATGGGCACTAGTTTTGTGTCTGGCAGATATGTTCTCCACTCTGTGACTTTGGTTGACTTTTTTTTGTCATTGAATAGTGCCATGTGGTCTATTTTGGTTTTGTTTGTTATTTTTTTAAAGATCTGTTTTATTTCATGTATGAATGTATTATGTATATGCACCATGTACATGCCTCACGCCCATGTAAGTCAGAAGAAAGTGTCTCAGATCCCCAATGGACTGTGGATGGTTGTGAGCCATCATGTGGGTGCTGGTAACTAAGTCCAGGTCCTCTGAGAGCAACAAGCACTGCTAACCACTCATTCAGTTTCTCTAGCCGATTTGTTTTATGTTAGGGCTGGACTGGACTGTTAAGGCTGATCTCAAACTCCCATGCTCTGGTCTTCCTACTGTCTTATCCTTTGGAATACCATGGTGCTTTCTGGTTGATAACAGTAGTTTTTTTGTTTTTCGTTTTGTTTTTGAGACAGAGTTTCCTTATTAATCCTGGCTGTCCTGGAACTGGCTCTGTAGACCAGGATGACCTTGAACTCACAGACTTCCACCTGTTTCTGCCACCTGAGTGATGGGATTAAAGGATTTACCTCCATTTACTGAAAAGAGCGTATTTTCCTAGGTTGCCTTTGTTGTAGCCAGGTGCCCATACATGCATGGTTCTGCTTCTGAGACGGCTCTGCTGTTGTTTTGCTCTATATCAGCAGTATCATTCTGCTTTAGATGCTGTAAATCTAAGCTAATTTTCCCTGAGCCTTATTGAGGTATAGTTGACAAAAAAAGCAAATGTAATAGCACTTCATAGTATTACCTTGCTGTTTCTGTCCCCTCCCACCTTCCCTCTTCCTGCCTCTTTTCTTTTTTCTCTTTTTTTTTTTAATTTTCATTTTCGAGACAAGATCTCACTGTAGCCTTGGCTTGCCAGGGACTTGCTTTGTAGACCAGGCTGGCCCTAAAACTCAGACATCTGCCTATTTTTACCAGCCCTTTCTCCACCCTACCCCCACCAGATGAGCTGATATTTCATTGTAGCCCATGTTATGGGTCTCACAGAGCTGGTGTTGGAGGCGTGTTCTGCCACATTTAGATTCCTGTTCTTTCAAGTTGTGTCAGGCTTGGTGGCTGGTGCCCCCTGCCATCCCATCCCACTCACTGTGTCCATTTCTCATGTCTCATCCTGACTCTTAGGATGCTGTTCAGTGTTGAAGTAAGTAGCATGCCAGTGCTGCTGCGGTCTGCTGAGTTTCTGCATCCCTGCCCTGCAGAGAAATGCCTTCCTGTCCCTTGGCACACTAAGTGCATGTGTAAAGTTGACTTGGGGTCATATCCAGATTCTTACATTTCAGAAGACTCAGAACTCTATTGCATTGTACCTTCCTCCATTCTGACTCTGCTTCTCGGAAAGAAATGTGTTGATAAAATCACAACACATGCTTAGTTGTCTGCCCTTTTTAAAGTTCTGTTTTTAAATGCAGATGTGGAATTAGAAGAAGCTATTAGAAGAAGTCTTGAGGAAATGTAATTAAAGCTATTACCACACAACATCAAGTGGCCTTGAAGAGACTCAGGAAAATGAATCCTTTGTTTTCTAAAGGAGACCAGAGATCTAGGATAAATGTGTCTAATGTGCTGTATTCTTTTTTGTGTTCAGAATCTTGTATTTGCTTTGTATTTCATGCTGTTGTGTAAAATTGAATGAAAGGAACAGAAAACATACCAGTGCAAACATAAATCATTCTATTTATGCAATTATGGATTAATGGAAATCATGCTTTCCCAGCTAACTTAAAATTCATGCCTTTAGGTTAAAATCAGTTTTTAAAAGGAAAAACATGTAAAGCTCTTGACTGTTGTATGTTTTCCCTCTTTATTTGTACTGTACAAATGGATCTAGTATATTTTTTTAGGAATGAAAATGAATATGAATAAAAGGTGCCATAACTCAGCTTTTTCCAGAAATTCTGTGTGTTATGTGACCCTAATGTATAATATATCTTTGAGATCATTGATTATGGGTATCAGAGGGTTAATGGAAATTGATTATAGAAACATATACAAGCCAGTAAGGTTCTGTGTTGTCATTGCAGCTCTACGTTTGCTCTAACTAGAGATGCATATTGCTACAATAAAAACCTCTTTCAAACAATTAAAGTGAAACTTTCCATCCCTTTCATCCTTTTGAACGACTTGGAATAGGAAAATATATGCATAGAATTAACTTATTTTAATACTAGTCCTTTTGTATATTCATGCAAACCTATTTTTAAAGGTTTTTCTGGGCTTTTTTGTATGTATACTTTTCAAGAAACATTGTTGAAGGTCTAGTCTACTCAGGAATAATCCTTCACTCTTAAAAAAAAATCAGTTTCATGTTGCCTGTCTTCATTTTAGTTTTTCATTGGGTTATATCTGGTATGATATATTTAGTTCTTAAGTGTTGGAGTTCCATTGCGAGTAAGTAAAAATCTTTTATCAGTGGAAGAATAAGATCTTGATATGTATTTTTCATGTTATTTGTGCAGAAATGTCATATATAATTTTTGAGTCATAATTTGTCAATATTAAACGTATTTCTCTCGGTGGGCATAGTGGTGCATGCATTTAATCCCAGGACTTTCGAGGGCAACCTGGTCTGCACAGTGAGTTCCGGGACCGCCAGAGCTACATAGTGAGACCCTGTCTTAAAAAAAAACAAAATAGAGAAATTTTTCTAGCTGGGCATGCCAGTGGTTCCAGTACTCAGAGTCTGAGGCAGGAAGACTACCCTGTGGTGAAACCCTGTCAAAAGACTAAACCTCAAATTTCAAAATCTGCAGTTTTTCCTTTTTGGTGAAGACAGAAGGATGTAGCTTGGATTCTGCCCTTTCTCTGTGAGAGTGGATCATTTAGTATGAAATAGAATTTCCGTGTTTCTCAATCCACACTAGAAATTAGTTTTTTACTGTCGCTTTTTGAACTGTGTATGTATGTCCTTGGTCCTTCCCTAGAGCACGTGAGGGCCGAGCTTCCATCCCAGGTGCTGGTCCTGGAGGAGCTCGTGCACACCCAGAATGACCTCCAGGTGTCCCTCTCTTCTACTTTGTGAGCTGGTCTTCCAGGGGTTGCCACCATGCCTAGCCTCACTTAGACTTTTTTTTTTAAAGTAGATTTGGTGTTATTTATATTGCAAAATCAACCAGACTGTGCTTTAATTTTCTTCTGTGTATGTTTGTTTTTAAGCTGGAGTCTCTATGGAGCCCAGGCTGCTTTAACATTTTATGTTAAAGTGTCAAGGCTATATTCCTCACGATTGACCTTAAACACACTTGCAGGAGCTTGCTAAACAGCAAGAAGGGCAGCCTTGAAAGTAGCTAAGCAGATGTGGAGCAAGAAGAAACGTTCGCATTTCTTTGCCAGGGACTCCACATCCAAGCGTGGTGCACACTGATAGTCTATCAGGGAGCTGTTGTACTAAGTGTGTGGCTCAGGTTTGTCTAGTGTGCCTGAGGTCAGGGGCTCACTCCCAGCAGCTCACACAGCATGCACAGCAGATCTCATGGGCTGCAGTAGGCAGCCGCTGAACCTTCTGATTGGACAAGAAAGGGAAATTTTACTGAGGCTCTCTTGAAGAGGTAACAGTGTTCTTTAATGTGCTGACATCATCACTAAATGATTTTTAAAACACTATAAAACTGCTTCATAATTTGAATTTAGACAGGAGTCATTAATAATAAAGTAGATTATTATCAAAGTATATTTAAAAATATTTACAACATTTTTTTGCATCTCATCATTCATTTATTCACAGCTGCCTGAAGTACACGAGATGTGACAGTAATCCTAAATGCTCCTGTCCCTCTACTGCTCAGACATGGAGAATGGGCTGTATGGATAGTATTGGGGAACAAATAAGCAGATAAAACTACCCATTAGGGCAGTGTGGTAAATGATGGGAGGAGGAGGACAGTGCAGGACTCAGCCCCGGGGCAGCACACATGCTAGGCAGGCACTCCACCACTTAGGTCTTTCCAGCCCTAGAATTGCTTCTTGTTTCGAACCAGCATCTTGCTGTGTAGCCTAGGTTAGCCTCCAATTCAGGGTCCTCCTGCCTCAGCCTTCTGCTGCTGGGATTACAGGTAGGCACCAAGTACGCTCATATTTTTAAAACTGTTCAGGAAACATCTTACTGGTAAGTGAACTTAAGCAGATTCAAAGGAGAAGGAATGAGCCATGGAAAAAACACACAAGGTGGCCCCTGACTTGTGGTTTGATTTAGGGTTTTGAAAAAATTACACACACTTGGTACTTTCCTTGTTTCCTCTGTGGTGAGCCACTGGAGGTTTCCGAGACGTTGTGCGATCTACTGCGGTACTTTAAATCCTGTATTGAGGATTCACAGGAGAGGCAGGATAGATGCTGAGGGTGCAGATGGCGCTCTGCAGTCACCCAGGGAAGACTGGCAGGTGACAGTGGGAAGTCTGAAGGTAGAATGGGTTGGGTCTAGAATATGAAAGAGTACACAGAGTGGTTCTAGGCTAGGAACCTGAAAATTACCAAGCCTGCAAAAAACTCCCTGCTCCTTTTGAAACCAAAATAAGCACAACCAGGAGGTAAACAGCCAAGATTTAAGATCTGTACCGGGCAGGAAGAGCATGAGATCCATTCCCAAAGCAAAGCTCTCCACAAACTCGGGAAGAGCTGGGCCATGCGTAGTCCTATATATTATATAGCATATATGTATATATAGTAGCCCACCCATTCGAGGCATGCTAGTTTAAGGTCACAGTTTACAAAGAGACTTCACATACCTTTAGACAGGAGCATACATGTGGCAGATTATAGTCTGAAGATGCCTCTGTGTGCTCAACTTGTGAAACCATATAGATACTTTGAGATGTCTGCTGCATTAGTGCCTTTTGCTGTGACAAAACACCATGACTAAGGCAACTAAGAAATCATTTAATTGGGCTTAGTTACCGAGGGTCAGAGTCCTTGATGGCAGCAAAGACAGGTTCTGAGCACTCATCTCAAACCCAAGCAGGAGGTAAAGAGATGTGGAGTAGCTAATCTCCCGCCACCTGCAGTCACACTTCCTCCATCAAGGCCAGGCATGACCCTACCCAAACAGCCACAGACTGAGACATCTCATTCAAACCGTTGCATCTGCCGTGCTTAGTTACTAACCTAGAACAGAGGCAGATGCTGTACCACTGACCTATGTCTGCAACCCCTTTTCCTTTATGAGACTTTGGGCTCTTGTCAAAACTACCCAGCCTAGCCCTGAACTCACTCTGGCCGGGGACATGATCCTTTGTCAGCGTCCAGAAGAGCTCGCTTACAAGGCATTCATGTCTGTGTCGTGAAATGACAGTGTTTAATGAAGCCAGATAATCCACTGTTCCTTAATATTTAAAATGGGGTGGGGGTCTGGAAGTCAGCCGTTCTTAAAGGGCCCTGACTCTGTTCAGTAATCGAATGGCCTTGAGTCTGACTAATGGTTGTAAATCCGTTTCAAGTTTCTCATTTTCTGTGTCTTGTGCATTGAGAGGACAAAACACAACTTTAACTAGACACGGCTTTGTATTTCAACCCTGCTCCATCTCTGACTGACATTCACAGCTTCTCACACGGGAGCCTAGTGAATATTATTCACAGAGGATTTCAGTAAGTTGGGTGTAAAATAATCTCTCATTAGGAAGGTGAGACAGTAGGAATGCACTGGGCTTCTGCTTATTTGGAGCACCGTGTTGTCCAGGCTGTCCTGTCCTCTTAGGAGCCCGCCTGGTAACCGGACAGGTCGGGCAAGTAGAGACTGAATTAATTGTCTAAGGTTCCACAAGAGGACCTTTTTTCCCACGTCACAGGCTGCACGATTTTTGTCCTTGCTGGGAATTGTGGGTGCGGGGAGAAACAGCAAAAGCCACCGGCGAGCAAGCAGCCGGGTGGGAGACTGGGACGGGCTCCGGGACAGGGTCCCCCCCACCCACGTGCCGGCAACTGCGCCCGCGCCTGCCCTTGTTTGGCCGCGCGGCCTCGGGGGGCGGTGCCGTCCGCGTCAGCGGCGCCCGCGGTGACGGCGACGTGCGGCCCGCGCCACTGCTGCCCGCGGACGCCGCGGACCCCCGGAGCTCATGGCCCAGGCGAAGATCAGCGCCAAGGCCCACGAGGGTCGCTTCTGTCGCTCCTCGTCCATGGCCGATCGTTCCAGCCGCCTGCTGGAGAGCCTGGACCAGCTGGAGCTCAGGTGAGGACGGGCGAGCGCGCGGGGGGGGGGGGTGGGGGGGGGCGCGCTCCGGGTGGGCTCCCCTTCCCCGGCGAGCGCGGCCTTCCCAACTTCCGGAACCTTCTGTTTGGTCCCCGCTACCTTTAACTTTCAAGTTGCCAGTAATGCTCCTTGGAGGGAGGCAGCAGTTTAGTGTTGGTCCTGCAACCCCCCCCCCCCCATTGTAGTAAGTTTCTTTACCCCAAACCATATCATAGTAACACAAGAGTAAGGAAAATTCCAGACTGCCCCTCCCACGGCCAGTGAGAATTAGATCCACCAGGGGCCGCAGGGAGTGCGGGAGTTGGACACGGTCTTTCTTTCGTTCTAACCACGTGCAGTGCCCTCCGCAGTCTGTCCGTATCTGTTGTGCATTTAGAAGATACTGGTAGTGACACCTTAGAAGTGGCAGCCACAGGCCTGAGAACACGATAGGCAGGAGCCATACTCGGTCTGCCTAAGGTTCAATCACGGGATCAGCCTCGTAGTAAAATATTGAATACTAGCAAATGCTGCAAACACTTTGTTGCCTGTAACGATTTGAAACCTTACGTATCTGGTGGAAACGGTAACGCCTCCAAAGTTGTGCAAGTTTTGGTTGTGTGCGGGTATTGTTCAATGAAACTCTTATCAGAGCACCTCGAGTCTCCTGGGACTGCGAACATGTTCCCAATTTTCTCCAGGTTCTGCTTAAGCAAAAGAATATGAGCCAAAGTCTTGAGTCTTGTGTACCTTTCTTTGTCTCCCTCCATTTGTCCACCAAACACACTGAAGTGTTTGCGCTGAAAACTACAAGCGAGGCATTATTATTACTACTTTTAGAAGCAAAACCAGGTGAGACATTTTCCACAATTTCCTGCGTAGCCACAAGAGAAGGCTGAACCATATGTCCCCAACCCAGAGTGAGGCAAAGGGGCCTCAGCTTTAAAGCCCTTCTCTTCTGAAGAGAGGGGAATGCTTCCCTCTAGGAAGTAGGCGCTGAACTTTGACAGTATATTCTCAGCCGCTCAGATTTCTTTTTTCCTTCCTTGAAAGGGTTCTGGAACTTGTTGCTCTTCTTGAAGCTGAGTCATTGTCCTGAAACCTGAATTAATGCCTCCCAAGTGCTGGAGGCTGGGGAGACTCCTGGAAGCCTTGGTTTTGAGAGGTCTTGCATTCAAATGCAACATTCGATTAAAGTAAAAGGAATTCTGGGTATTGCACATAAGCGATTAGTTCTGTTACTTAACGGTTGCGCTGAGCGGAGAGTTGGATTCATGTGTCTTTAATGGCTCAAGGGGTGGGGTCCTTTATTAGAAGGCACCTTGACCGTGCCACAGAGCACTACACAATTAAAAGTTAGAGTTTTAAATGTGGATGATGGAGAAAAGATGAAGCTTGTGTGAGTTCCCTCTGCTAGCTTCCTTAGAGTCCGTGCGTGAGTAAGGCAGTGGTTTGGTGCTGTTCAGCGCTCTTGGAGCTTCCTTTGCCTTTTCCCTTCCATTGTGTGGACTCTGTCGACAGTGAAAGGCACTTTTCCCTAGTGAACTGAAACCACCCCAAAGGCTTTGTGTCCTGGAGGATGAACTGACCTCAGGGATGCCGGAAATGCTTTGAAGTGTTCCGCCCTGCTTTACCAGATTGCCGTTTGTATCTAATGGTTTATAACACTAACTATGCTTTGTGACAGTAAAAAAAAAAAGTCTGTCTTCTACAGCCCCTCTAAAGAGCTAACCCTGTCCTTTCTTGATCTTGGCAACCAGCGCTATGGGATTCTGCACTTGTCGTGGCTAAGTACCTGACTAGGTATTTTGCAGTGCTTACCCTAGGTGGCCTCACATCTCGGAGGGAGTTACCATTATCTGTATTCTACAGATGAGAAATTGAGGCTCAGATTCAAACACCGAGTTGCAGTCAAGAGCTGTGGGCTTCACGTTTGAACATGGGAAGATGGGCTGCTCAGATCAAACACCAGGTGCCTTAGTGTTAAATATATCATCTTTCCAACTGCCCAGTAGGCATAAGAATGCGCTTTTACTAAAGAGAAGAAAATCACTTTAGTATTTAGTTCAGTAAATATTAAACACCCAGCACATGCTGAGTATTGAGTAGCTTCTAGAAGCTGTGGATGATAAAGAAGCTGTCCAAGGGCTGGGTTTTGGAGATTGGCAGAGGGAGAATGGATAGGAGGTAGGACTGGGAAATTGGCTGTTCATACATTTCCCAAAACCGATCCCATAGTGAGTAGTTCCTTCCCAGGCCACCCAGGCAGGAAATGGCGGTTGCCTCAGGGGCTAGGAACTGCTCCATTCCCTTGCTTTGGTTTCTTACTGCTTAAGGTTCCTGTTAGGCAGTCCCAGTGTTCCCAGACTTACGTAGCTAGTCAACACCATATTTAATGTGGAGTAATAGTGTGTAATTTGAAAGAACACTTTTCATATGCCTTGTAATTTGAAACTTCTAAAACCCTCGAGGAGGAGAAGGAGGAGGAGGAGGAGGAGGAGGAGGAGGAGGAGGTTATTATCTCTCGGCTGTGAGAACTCCAGGCTGGGAGGGAGCTTAGTTGCTAGGATGCTTGTCTAGCATGTTCAGAACCCTGCGTTTGATATCTGGCTTCAGAAAGCCAGCATGGTAGTGCACGCCCATAGTCCCAATCCTAGAGACAAGAGGACCAGAAGTTCAAGGTCATCCTGGGCTATGTAGTGAGTTCTGGGCCAGCCTGGGATACATGAAACCTATGTGGGGTGAAAAGAAGAAGAAACTGAGGGACTAGGTGCCTTGCCGTAAGGCTAACGTACCTGTGAGTGGTGCCACCGGTGAACGAAATGTGACATTTTGGTGACAGAACCTTACTGGCAGTATCAGAAATTACAGCAGAAGCCAGGGTCTCACATGGAGCTTCTTCTGGGAGTTTAAGAACTTGTTGTGCATCCAAACTGCCTAGGCTCCCACAAAGCCAGTACATGCAGTAGGATCAGAAACCCATTGCCATTGATCTTGAGTTCTCAGTAGTCCTCATTGCCCGCTATGTTCAGAGAGTCCGGTTTTATCCCAGGCCTTTTCAGACCCAGGCCAGCTGGCCTTGGTGAGTTCCCAATAGAACATCCCCATTGTCTCAGTGTGTGGGTGCACCCCTTGCGGTCCTGAGTTCCTTGCTCGTGCTCTCTCTCCTTCTGCTCCTGATTTGGACCTTACTAGACCTGGATGGAGGTGGGGGTTCCTTGGACTTCTCACAGGGCAGGGAACCCTGATTGCTCTTCGGGCTGAGAAGGGAGGGGGACTTGATTGGGGGAGGGGGAGGGAAATGGGAGGCGGTGGCGGGGAAGAGACAGAAATCTTTAAGAAAGAAAGAAAGAAAGAAAGAAAGAAAGAAAGAAAGAAAGAAAGAAAGAAAGAAAGAACTTGTTGTGGAAAAAGCCCCATAAACCCACGGATGTGAACGCTTGCCGTTTCCCTGTTTATGGAAACACACGTTTTAAGCAAATGAGCTTGTGTCCGTGACATTAAGTCTAGAATAGGCAGCACAGCGAATCTCGTGTGCTGACATCATACATAGCGTTTGGCTCCTGCTGAAGTTTTCAGCCAGCGCTGCCAGTTAGCGCGTCAAACTCTGCTCCTGCTTTGCTTCGGTCGGCCACACCCAAGGGCTCCTTATCCCTGGTGCCCTGGGTGAGGAAATTTCGGCCAAGTCAGCAGCGGTTCCTCACACAGTTTGGGTGGTAGCTCCCAGCGGTCAGTTTCATGAGCCAGTGACACCTGCCTGCACACGCCCTCCTCCAGTTTAGGCTGACACCTCCACTGCAGGCTCATGAGATGCCCGGGGCAGGGGACCAGGTAAGGATGCTCCAGTTTTATGCTCACGAAAATCCTTACCACGATGTCTTTGCCGAAGCCTGCTCTGAGTGCAGCTTTCCAGAGGGGCCGCCCAATCCGCTCTGATGGGACGCTGCTTCCTTCCCCAATTTGGACATGTAGCTGCTCCCTGGATCCCAGTCCACACAGAAATGCCTCTTGCCGACAAGAGGAGAATCCCCACAAGAGTTTATTAAGATTGAATGTTTATCTCTGTCTATCTTAGCTACTTAAGACACGAAAGGAAGGGAGGCAGGCAGTATTTAAGGTTTAGTCACTAATCTCAGACTGACTGAAAAGCTACATAGACAAAATTCTATGAGTCGAGTTGAAGTGCAGCAACAGTGGATAAGCAGTGCAAACCTAATTTAAACAAGCCGAGCAGTGAGGGCTGCTGGCCTAGTGCCCACGAAGGCCCTGGTTCCATCCCCAGTACCCATAAACCAGGCATCAGCATGTGTGATGCCAGCACTCGGGATGTAGACGGCAGCTTGGGATACAGGGGGTCCTGTCTCAGAAGGAAGAGGCTGACGGGAAGCACATGGGCAGTTCTGGCCTGGCTAGTTGTAAAGTCAGCCTGACTGACACAAGCCAGAGTCATTTGGGACCAGGGACCCTCAGTAGAGAAAATCCCTCCGTAAGATCAAAGCCTTGCGGGACAGTAATTCTCAGCTTACTAACTATGTAGCTCGTGTTGTGGTGACCCCCCCCACCATAAAATTATTTTCGTTGCTGCTTCGTAACTGTAACTTTGCTACTGTTATAAGCAGTACTGTAAATATCTCTGTTTTCTGTTGGTCTGAGAAAAAGTCATCCGACCTCCCCCACACCAAGGGGTCGCCACCCACAGGTTGAGAACCACTGCTGTGGGTTTGGTTTTTTTAAATTAGTGATAGGCACAGAAGAAGCCAGCCTATTGTGAGTGGTGCCCACGCCTGGACTGGGGCTTCTGGGTTTTATAAGAAAGACTGAGAAATCCCTGAGGGAACAAGCCAGTGAACAGCATTTTTTGTGAGCTCTGCATCACCTCCTGCCTCCAGGATCCTGCCGGGTTTGAGCACCCAGGCATCCTTCAGTGATGTTGCTCTTGCTGACGCTGACCTGTCACGCCAGTAGAAAGCCCTACTAAGAGAGGTGCCAAGGGAAGTGTTGATTTCCTTCAGGGGCAGCTGTGAACAGTTCCAGCACAAGGGAGACAGAATTTTAAAAAAGATCCTGAGTATCAGGAAGAATGTCGTAGGAAGGAGGCATGGCAGAAGTACAGCCATGATAAATGGATATGTAGGTATATATGCCGTCCTGGCAGTTTCTACTGTGTATAAAGAACGTTCAGGGGGAAAAGCCCCCCTCAATCACTGTGTCAATCAATCGGTCTCTTTCTCTCTGCGGGAGAGCAAACTCAAGGTTTCACAACTCTAAGTGCATTCTCAACTCAGGTCCTCATCCCTAGCTCTCAGTAGCTTCTCATCCACAGGTGAAGGGTGTGTCCCTCAGGATGTTTCCTTTTTAATCTGTTTCATTATCTCCACGTGCTAAGGGCTGTACCTGATTACTGTAAACGAACCCCTTTTTAGCACAACATCCATCCCTCAGTCACATTTAACACAGGCACAAGTGTTGAAATGGAATTCGGGCTTTCAGAGTGTGCCTCATTTCTCCAAACGCTGGAGTCATAATTAGAGTTTCTAATTATAAACAGTTCCCATTTGTGCCAGCTGGGCCTCTTTCATACCTACCAGGCTCTCATTTATCTGCCGGAGGACAGGCTGTCACGCAGCGGGGCTGGAGGAAGCCTGTTGCGTACCAGCAGCGCCTTACGTTGTTTGGTTTCAGCCGGACTTGTCCGTACAGTGCTTGCCTGCTTTGACCGGCTCTTTAGAGCCACGCTGGAAGTGGAACGCCTAGTAGAGCTATTCTGGGGTTTGACAGGTGGGTGACATGTGGACGGGATGAGAATGGGAGGTCATGGGTTGGTGTGTGCTAATAAAAGGCTGGTGACATTGTTCCCTCGTTGGCCGCTTCCACGAGTGATCTGGCTTGGAACGCCTGTCCATGGCCTCGCATTCTGGGGTCAGCTATTACTGTTTCTCTACAAAAGCTGGAAATGTCGTCACGGTAATCCATAAGAAAGTGAGCTGGAAATAGGAAACTTAAATTTGTGCGATGTTTCTCTCTTGCCTTTCATGAGTCAGCGCCCTAGTTCTGAATCATGGGGTTTGCTCACCTGTATGTGAAGTGTGTGTGTGTGTGTGTGTGTGTGTGTGTGTGTGTAGCTGGCGGAGGTAGCGGTTGAAGTGTTCTGTAATATGATTGTATGATCAGGGTTTTACATCAAAATCTTAGAGAGGCTTTCCCTTTAAATTTGGGGAAAAGCACAAATATCATCACCTCACTGTCTACTATAGTACTAAAAGACCTTAAAAAAACAACTGGATGAGAGACATAAATTCTTTTATTTCCCCCACAGTATGATCATTAACTCAGAAGAAGTGATGGAAGTGACAGGTCAGGCAGCAAAATTTAATACAATCAGTGTTGCCGGTTGTAAGCTGACTCTAAAACAGCATGTCTCGAGCCAGTAATAATCGGCTAAAATTATAATTAAAACAATCTGCAGCAATGTCCGCAAGGTTTCTGGAACACTCCGAAATCTATAAGCCGGCTGAGAAGAATATTTCAAAGCTAGTCGCATACAAAACTGACATAGACAAACAGATGCAAATTAAACTACACTGTCAAAGGAATGTCCAACTGCCTCGTATTTTCAAGAAATCAGACATACCGTTTATGTGGAGGAGGAAAGGTATCTAAATAGCGACATCATCTTTAGAGAAGATTTGGGAGGAGGCCGTTCTACCAGTTACTGCACCGTACGAAGCCCAGGATGTTGAAAAGCAGCTGGCGGGGGCAGCGAGCATATTGATGGCGCATTTCCTACAGGTCACATGGGATGTGGAGTAAAGAACTCTCAGGAAAATGGCGGTTTGGTTATTGCCTAACGCCCAAGTGTATTCTAGTGACCTAAAGAAATAAATACCAGGGAGGTAAAACTATAAATAGAACATGGGATGTGAGAAAAGCACTTAGAACTCGAAGAGGATAAACCACAAGGCAAAGCCACAAGAGATGAATCCGTCCCATCAAAAGGCTCTCCCCCTGGCACTCAGGAGTCAGAAGCAGGAAAGCAGTCTGAGTTACATAGTGAAACCATGTCTCAAAAAACTAAAACAAGGGGCTGAAGAGATGACTCAGTGGTTAAGAGCACTGGGTGCTAGGGTAGAGGGTAGGAGTTGGTTCCCAGCACCCATCACTCCAGTTCCAGGGGACTCGAAGCCCTCTTGTTCTGCGGACACTGCACATACACCGTGCGCTTCCATGCCTGCAGCTAAGACACTCGGGCACACGGACCGACAACAAACCTTTCATGACGTACAGAGGCGCTCTTAACTAGTAGGCTAAACATGCAGTGATCCCGGGTGCTTGAGGCTGAAACAGCACAGGGCACCCTGGGTAATAGAGTTTATTTGGGGGGGGGGGGAATGGGAGAAGTATCGGTTCAGTGAGGCTATCCCAAACAAAGCTTGCAGGGCAAACGACTTCCATGTCTATGGCCAATAAGGAGTTCATGTCTTGAGCATGCAGACTCCATGTGCACACGAGTGGCCATCTCCGAGTGGCCAGAGCGGAGAGAACCAGGCAGATCCACATGTGACACAGAGTGCAGTGCCGAGACCAGGAGCCAAGTGGTTCTGAAGAGTCAGGTGAAAAAAAGAAGTGGGTATAGATTTACAATGCAAATAGACAGCTTTTAAAAGAACAAGTCCACATAAGTGACCTTGGTCTCTCAGGTCACCCTGGGGAAGGAAATAGGAGCCCAGCCCTCAGAGGAGCCCGAGGGAGTGACTCGTGCTTGCTGCCCCACTACTGAGTCAGGAGTATTGCTGCAAGCTCTAGCCCCATCTTTGGAATCCTGTTACAATTTATTTTTTAAGTAGTGCTCGCCACCCCAACTCCCCCCCCCCCCCCCCGGCGCCTCCAGCTCCCTCCTCCAGTTTCTCTGCATAGTCTGACTGTCCTGGAACTAGCGCTTATAGACCAGGCTGGCCTCAAACTCATGCGATCCACCTGTTTCTGCCTCCTGAGTGCTGGGATTAATGGCGCGCACCACCATGCCCAGTGATGCATTTTCGCAGTCAGGCCTTTTTGCAAAGCTTTCTTACTGTCCTTTAAACTTGACCTGATTTAGGTGGCAGCTGAGGAAAAATGATAGGAAGGACACTGTCGCCCTGACACCTGTTTTGCTTTGCCAATCCACACAGGGTTGAAGCTTTGAGAGACGCGGCTACTGCTGTTGAGCAAGAGAAAGAAATTCTTCTGGAGATGATCCACAGCATCCAGAACAGCCAGGACATGAGGCAGATTAGCGACGGTGAGAGCCGTTTCCACAGAGGGGCGCCGCCTGCCTCTAGGGCGTCTGATGAACGCGAGCCAACGCTCGGCTGACTTGGGGTGCGCCTGCTCCCCAGTTCAGTGTTAACCGCAGCTAGAGAGCAGCTGCAGCCCTTGGGCTGCTGGCCATGGTCATTGTCTCCGTGTACTCCCCACCCCCACCCCAGTCTGCCAGCTCCAGAAGGGCAGGCGAGTCAGGCAGCCTTCCTCAGACCCACAGTGCTTTCCACTGCGGGGAGGACAACGGTGGAGGAGCGAGGTGGAGGTGGAGACTTGGTGAGGTGTTCTGACGTGTGATGGACAAAGGAATTAAAGTAAAATGTCCTGCCGTGGTCCTCTGAGCAGTATGGCAGCCAGGGAGGAGTGGGTCACTGAGTACAGTGGGCTAGAGAGCTGGGGATGTGAGCAGTTGAACTCCAGACCCATAATGCTGTCTGTCCGCAGTGGGTCCTTCCTAGTCCTTCGCCATGATGGTGAAGGATCCATGCATTAGGGAGTTCTGGATCTGGGAAAGAAAGGAGTTGTTGCCGGTTTTGTGTAAATCTTGAAATGTTACCAGAGTCCATGGTCACCACAGCTTCCTGTCGCTGGCAAAGACTCGCGCCCAGGGCCAGCTCGAGTCTGTCTGCAGGGAGAAGGGCAGGGCTTGCTCTGGAGCGCAAGGGCAATAGTGTGGGC
Organism: Microtus pennsylvanicus; assembly: GCF_037038515.1. Taxonomy (NCBI): domain Eukaryota; kingdom Metazoa; phylum Chordata; class Mammalia; order Rodentia; family Cricetidae; genus Microtus; species Microtus pennsylvanicus. The sequence continues at coordinate 36,238,260 of NC_134585.1, forward strand.
TGTGTTCCAACAGAGGAGAGCTTAGAATCGGATGTGCACACCAAGCCCCCGCTGTGCCCCATCTCGAGCCCTAGCCTTTCTCCCAGCTAAACTCTGCTTGCTCTGAAATCACTCGATTTCCATCCCAGCTATAAATGCCTCTGCCAAATGTGTGGACAGACTTGGGATGATAGCTGCCCCTACTGTGGAAAGACTTCCAGGGAAAGACATTCTGTGACCTAGCTCTGTCATTGGGCACTTCTTCAGTTAATCTTGCATGCTGTAGTATTTTGTTGGTGGTGGTGGTGGTTTTTTCTTTTTTTGGTTTTGTTTTGTTTTTTTGTGTGATTCATTCATTTATTTATTTATGGTTTTTCAAGACAGGGTTTCTCTGTGTAGCTTTGGAGCCTGTTCTGGAACTCACTCTATAGACCAGGCTGGTCTCAAACTCACAGAGCTCTGCCTGCCTCTGCCTCCCGAGTGCTGGGATTAAAGGCATTGCCACCACAGCCAGACCTATTTTTGGTTTTTAAGCTTTAAAATTTTCACAGACGTGTCTAATACAAAATCAAGGTAGCCACGTGCCTACTTTGGCTTTGCAGATGTGCGAAGTTTTTGTCTCCTACTGACCGATGTTTCGTGTTTAGGAGAAAGAGAGGAGCTGAATCTGACTGCAAACCGCCTGATGGGACGGACCCTCACTGTCGAGGTCTCAGTGGAGACAATTCGGAACCCCCAGCAGGAGGAATCCTTGAAGCACGCCACGAAGATTATAGATGAGGTGGTGAATAAGTTCCTGGACGACCTGGGAAATGCCAAGAGTCACTTAATGTCACTCTACAGTGCCTGCTCATCTGAGGTGCCACCTGGTCCGGTTGACCAAAAATTTCAATCGATTGTAATCGGTTGCGCCCTTGAAGATCAGAAGAAAATTAAGCGGCGTCTGGAGACTCTGCTGAGGAACATTGACAACTCCGACAAGGCCATTAAACTGTTAGAGCACTCGAAAGGAGCCGGTCCCAAGACTCTGCAAAATGCCGATGGCAAAGTTAATTAGTCTACAAACCCACAGGCCCTTTACCAAGGCTGTAAAAAAGGAAAAAAAAAACCACTATTTTAAATAACTAGTTCTTTATGTTAGGCATAACCACTTATACCTCATACTGATGATTGTTTCAGATGAGGGAGTAGCCCAGTGTCAATAGACACACAAATAACCCTTGAAACTAGACGTATTTCAGTCTCTGATTCAGAAGCTTTGGACAGAATTCCTGTCTTGAACTGGACTTTAGGGTTGTATATTTTATTTCTGAAGATGCACACATAGTACTTGGGAAAATAAATAAAAGGGAAATGCATCACTGCTCTTTCCTTGACTTTAGTACAGACGCACCCAGCCCCTGGAGCAGTGTGGTCACACCACAGTGTGAACAGAGCACCCAGCCCCTGAAGCAGTGTGGTCACACCACAGTGTGAACAGAGCACCCAGCCCCTGAAGCAGTGTGATCACACCACAGTGTGAACAGAGCACCCAGCCCCTGGAGCAGTGTGTTCATACCATAGTGTGAACAGAGCACCCAGCCTCTGGAGCAGTGTGTTCACACTAGTGTGAACAGAGCACCCAGCCCCTGGAGCAGTGTGCTCATACCATAGTGTGAACAGAGCACCCAGCCTCTGGAGCAGTGTGCTCACACTAGTGTGAACAGAGCACCCAGCCCCTGAAGCAGTGTGGTCACATCACACAGTGTGCCTAGAAAGATAAAAGGAAACACATCAGAACCTCACCCTGCATGTTCTCAATATTTGAGCCATCTGTTTTCTGCATCTCATCACATATCTTATGTGTGTAGAGGCATGACATAAAATGTAAGGAAACCACTTTACCATGATGACGGTCCATATCCACCAGGCAGTGGCCTGTCTCCACTGTGGGTGAGAATGGGCCGCCCTGAAGTCGCTGCGTTTGCATTGGGAGCGAGCCAGCTACTGACCCAGCCCCTTTTCTGTGGTCATGTGGGTGGTTTCAGCTTGTTGCTATGACGACAGCACATTTATGTCCTTAGAGCTTTTTATTCTGTTCTTGGTCTTCTTTGTATAAAATTCCACTAATGGGTCCATTGAGCCAAAAGATAGATACATTTTCATGACCTAAAAACGTATTTCTAAATTTTTATAAGTTTTATCAGTTTGTACTGCCTTCAGTAATTAAAAGAATCCATGTCACAGAAGTCTGTAGCACTGGGCATTGCTTTTCTCCCATCGGGCACCAAGCCCCTTGTTAACTACACCTTGTTTGCTGACCAGCAGGTCACCTTCCTATGACTGAAGAGAAGCGCTGGCCACGGGCCACTCCAATGCTGCACCAGCTTCTCAGCACCAACTCTGAAGTACGTCGCCTCCAGCACAAGCTTTTTTAGGATGTAGAGATTTTCCTACCAAAAGACAAAGATGGACTATATGGACTGTTACCATCCAGCACAGCTATTCCTGAGCTGAATTTCTGTGCTGAAATGCTAAGCCAGTCTCAGGAAAGGGTCCCCAGCTGAGGTAAAGCATCTGCCTGCAGACTGGATGCCCGCCACCAAGCTCGCTGCCACCATGTTTTCTGTCACCTGGTTCTTTACCAGCTTTTTTTCTGTTTGTTTGTTGGAGACAGGGTTTCTCTTTGTTGCCCTGGCTGTCCTGGGACTCACTCTGCAGACCAGGCTGGCCTCAGACTCAGAGATCCTCCTGCCTCTGCCTCCAAAGTGCTAGGATAAAAGGCGTGTGTCACCACTGCCTGGTCTTTGCCAACTTCTTCTTTTCAGTTGTTTTTATTGAGCTATATGTTTTTCTCCATTCATCTCCCTTCCTCTCCCCTCCCCTCCTACCCTCTACCATGGTCCTCACGCTCCCAATTTACTCAGGAGAACTTGTCTTTTTCTACTCCCTATGTAGATTTTTGCCAGCTTCTTAAGTACACAAATTTTCCCTAGGCTCTCAAATGCCAGCCTCTTCGATTCCTTCCTAACCTGGGAAGATAAACCCTTCTCCCCCAGTGATGTGGGAGTGTCATATCAATCTGTTGCTTTCATTGGTTAATTAATAAGAAACTGCTTGGCCTGATAGGTTAGAACATAGGTGGGTGGAGTAAACAGAACAGAATGCTGGGAGGAAGAGGAAGTGAGCTCAGACTCCGTAGCTCTCCTCTCTGAGGCAGAAGATGAAGCTCCGACCCAGGATGGACGTAGGCTAGAATCTTCCTGGTAAGTGCGTCTCATGGTGCTACACACATTAATAGAAATGGGCCAAGCAGTGTTTATATGAATACAGTTTGTGTGTTGTTATTTTGGAGCATAAGCTAACCAGGCGGCCAGGAGCTGGGTGGCAGGAACGCAGCCCTTCAGCTCCTACTACACCCCAGTCCACTCGTTCTCCGTCCATCCAGAATGTCCTTCAGAATGCTGGCTATCTCCTTGACCTTTGTATTCTTTGCGTCATTTCCTTCTCATTCTTTATTAGATTTTATTTGTGTGTGTCTGGCGTGACCTCACCTAGACAGAGGAGGGAAGTGAGACACGTACTCTGGAGCTGGAGTTACAGGAAGTTGAGTTGCCTGAAAATTACTGCTGATATTTGAACTCTAGTCCTCTCCAAGGGTCGCCAGTGCTCTTAACCCCTGATTCATTTCTATTGCTCTTGTTCTTTTTCACAATGGATTTTTTTTGGTATGGTTCCTGATTGCTTCTCACAGACTTGACTGCTCCGCCACCACCATGACTCGCTGCGCTGTACAATATCCCTCCGCCACCGCCGTGACTCTGGCTGCGCTGTACTATCTCCAGCCCTCTGACCCGCCAGGTGTGGGCCTTCTAACTACAGTCTTTCCTCTGTCTCAATTAAACGTGACATTTTAGGACAGCCCCGCTGCCATCCCTATCCCTGTTTGTTCTGCTCCCCAGGACTCATCTCCACATCAGCCCGCTAAGCTGTTTTCTGCCTTTCCCTTTAAAGATGGACTCTGTAGCGTGGCAGCTAGCAGGAACAGCCTACTCCCTTTCACCAACCAAGGGCGGAGTTTTCACTCTTAACTTTCACTGTTAAAAATGAAGAGGTACAGCTCTGACATTTGAGTGGTTTGTGGACCCTTCCTTGAAAGGTGGTCCTGAGGCTCTGAGAGTCTGGAGAGTCGATACTTGAGCCCCTGCTGCCGGCTCCAGGAGGCACTAGTTTTCAAAGATGTTAAATGAGAGGGTTTGGGTGGGAGGATCTGGGTCTTCCTAGGGAGTGGCTAATCTTGAGGAGAGGCTGTGATGCCTTAAATGGCTGCCAATAGAAGTGCTGCCCTTCCTGAAGGGCCGAAAGGGAGCGCTCGGGTGCCTTAGAGCCTGAAACCCAGCGACCCACCCCCAGGAGGCTTTCACCTCTGTCAGGCAGAGCTGATCCGAAAGAAGCTGCTGGGGGAAGTGGAGAAACACCTCCAGCTATGGAAGGGACGTGAGCAAACCCACGTCAGGAAGGCTGAAGCCTGAGGCACAGCTAACAGAATATAGTATCGTGAAGAGGGAACTGGCCTTGCTGGGAGGATCCAACGTGGTCTTTAAGCTTCTGTGTCCCTTGCTTGTCAAACCGGAGCTGGGGGAGGCTCAGGCCACAATGGGAGAAAAGGCTAGACTGGATCACAGCGGAAATGAAACGCTACGAATCCCAGCTTCAGGACCTTGAGCGGCAGAGCGGCAGCAGTTCAGCAGGCTCAGACAGCGGCCCCGGGAAGGCCTGTCCCATCGTAGGAGGGGAGAGGATGAGGCAGATCCAGGGTCTACAGTAGAGTAGCTCATAAAATACAAACATCCTCCCCCGCCAAAGTGAGTACTGTGCACAGGGACACAAGTATAGGATAGAGTCAGTTCAGTTCCTCACCAGAGTGCTTGAACTTCACCCTAAAAAAGGGATCAGCTCCTGGATGTGGTGGTACAAGCCTCTCATCTCAGCCCTTGGGAGGCAGAGACAGGCAGACTTCTTCTAATTCAAGGTCAGCCTGGTCTACACAGAGAGTTCAGGCCAGCCAAAGCTACGTAAGAAGTTTCGTCTTTAGCAGCGACCAAAGTGATCCCACCCTTGTAGAGTTAATTTTACCTTTATAAAAATTATTATCACTATTTTATGTATCTGGGTGTTTTGCCTGAATGTAGGCCTGTGTCTTTGGAGCGTACTGGATCCCTCAGAACTGGCTATACAGGTGGCTGTGGGCTGCTATCAAACCTGGATCCTCTGCAAGAGCAACCAGTGTACTTGACCAATGAACCATCTCTCTAGCCTGATTCCCATTTAAAACTGGAAAGTAAGAAAGAATTTACCAGTCTCTGGAAGCAACCAAGTACCTGAACTAAAAAGCTCAGAAAAATCTGAATACCAAATATTTGCCTTTTTCTAGTGGCCGATCCTGAGAAATGATATTATATATATATCTAAAGGCCATCTATATGATGATGCTATTTTGAAAGCTTGGCAGCACAAGTATTAAAGAGACAAAATAAGGTCAAAACAACTGCAAATTTTGGAGGCAGCAGCAAGAGGGACACGGATGAGCTTAAACTTAGCTGTCCTCTGCTTGCACATGCTCACTCGATGGTATAAGGAAACGAGGTGAGGACAGAGCAAGCAGTTCTGCAGAGAATGGTGAACAGCCCACTCCACGTCTTGACCAGCAGGGGGCGCATTTATGGTTTAGATCCTGCATACGTGAGTGGCTGAGTGGGTTGTCTGACACAGTGAACTAAACTTCACAGGTATTTTACACCCGAAGATGGGGTAAAGGTGTTGGGGGCCAAATGCCTCAAAACCTGAAAATACCTTTAAAAGACTGGTAGTAGCCGGAAGGTAGTGTGCACTTCTTTAATCCCAGAACTCCCGGAGGATGAGGATATTAGTGCACAAAGTAGCTAAGTGAGAAATACGTGTGAGTTATTTGGCTATTTACTCCTTTTATTTATTATGAATGGTGTCATAAAGCTCTTGCTGGGGTGAACTCCCTTGTGTGGCCAAGGGTGGCCCTGCACTGCCACGGCACCCAGGTCCTTTGTGATCCACCCCACACTGGTGGTCCACATCACACATACCACACCAATTTCTAGCTTCGAAATGTTTTATTGTTTTGGTTATTGGAATTCATCTTTGTTGAAACTGTAATCAAGTAGTACATTTTTAAATTGATCCCAAAGGCGTAAGTACCACTCAATATGAATGCATACAAGTAGTTTTCCCAGTCAGATTTACAAAAGCATTATTTATTAGTAACAAAAATATAGAAGGGATTAAGTTTTTCCTCTGATCCAAAGATTTTATTTTGAAAATACCACTTATGAACCTCCTACTTTAGTATTCTGAGAGACAGCAGGAGAGGAGCAGCGGCAGCCGTCGTCTGGAGCCTGGCGCCGGGGCAGTTCAGACCCCACTGTGGTTTATTTACCTGTATGCAGATAACTCCATTTGTACACTAGCTTTCTCAAGTTTCATATGTGAAACCCTTAAGAGTAACGAGATGTTCATGTAACTGCTAAGGTGAACAAAGCCACCCAGTCACTGCATGGCTGCGGCGGAGGGAGCGCTCACCCTGTCGGCTTCTGCAGCCACTCGGCTAGAGATGCTCTATCGAGGTGTCCAGCCTCACTCCAAAGGTTAACAACACTCAGAGTCCAAGAGCACACGTCAGGGTCTAAGACATAGGCCGCCCCTCATCCTGCGTTATCAGCACCGCCTCACAGGCCACACCTAACTTCACTCTGCAGGGAAGGGCCGCGTCTCCTCACTGTGGTAGTGGTAGCTCGCGTTTGAGAACGTGCTGCCACTTTGAGCGGATAAAAAGGAAGAGTTCAACCTGTGTTTTTTGTACTGCCATATAGGGACTGCTTTATGTACTATTTAATTCATAGGCAGAGACTGGAAGAAAGAACCTGAGGAACTCTTAGATATGGCGATTATTCCACAGCTATGTGCCCGACACTAAACACTGGTGACGATGCAAAAAACGTAAACCGGGGCACAAATGGGCAGGGTTCTTTTTGTTGTCACCGAAGGGCTTCACCGGAATTTCGTATAAAGCTCTTAGAAGTCACAGTCACACAAGGGGACAATGTGAATTCTGAAGGCTTCAGAATTGAATACATGGATAAATTAATATTACTTGTGACTGATTTTAGACCGTCTATAAAAATACAGCAATGCAAAGTAAAAATTCAAATGTGTTACAAAGACTTCCATTAAAAAAAGATGAAGCACATAAAATTCTGTTACAAATATGAGGAAACAGCAGCCACCACCAGTCTGGGTCTATGTCATGAGGAGTACTGCACACCTCTCAGCCCACATTCGTGCCTAGGAGCAGAGCTTACAGCGCTCTCTCATGAATCCTCCCAATTCAACCCTGCCAATTAAAAATAACAAGGTTATTTGTCACCAAATACACTCTGTGCAAAAACCGAAGACTGTATTTGAAGAGAGAAAAAACACAACTCTCAGCGGGGACCTAGGTACCCTGGTTAGGAACCAGGGTCCCACCATTCTTCTCCCACTGCCAGCAACGGGAGTGCTAACAACTGAAACACAAAATAAACATCTTCACCACTGGCGGACGGATGATGGCAGATGGTTTAATGGGAAAGGCCAGTTTCGGTCTCGACCACAGAACAAGGATGCTCTACTATGCTCTCAACATTGGTCCAGGCGGGAGGAGGGTGGTATAATGGGGGTAAACTTAAAAACGGGGAGAGGAGAAAAAAAACAAGGGAAATGCATCAAATATTTATATATTCTGGACATATTTTTGTAAAAATAATAGAAAATGACATCATAGCACATTTTTCAAGAAAAATCGCTTTTATATACTTTAAGTCCTGTGAGAACCAGGGTGTGGAAAGGAGCTACTAATGCTTTATAAACAAAACCACTGATAAAGAATAATCAGTTTTTAAAAGAACTCATGAGATTATCTCTTTGGCAGGCGTGTCATCATCGACACACTGGGTCGTTTCTTTGCAGACACTCCCGTGCCAACATCTCTCAATAAGGTGCCATGGAAACCAAAGGCCACAGAAACTTTTAAGCGATAATCTTAAAATGCTATACAAGGTTTGTAAACAGAAGGATGATTTAGAGTTGCAAGGCTTCGAAAAATCCATAACCTGGCTCAGGACCAAAGACTACCTTTGTACATTCTGAAAAAATGGTTCCCTTCATCTTCAAAGTTCAGAGTTGGGGGGTCTCAGTCAGCAGCCAAAAAGCTAATGTGCACACTTCCCAGGATCTTCTGGGGGGCTGCTGTGGACCTGGGGATGTGGCTGACTCTCTCTCAGCACGAGCTCACCATCTTACAGTGGCCACAGAGAGGACTCTGCGGAACTCTCACTCAGGAGAGGCCCTGGCATTCAGATGTTTACACTCCCTTCACCGCCTTTAAAAGATGCCACAAATAAAAATTCTATAAAGCACTGTAAAAATTAGGGGGCTGTTTTGGCACACGGCACATTTAAGTCCAAGTGTGTTTTGTAAAATATGTCTTGAAGTTCTCGTGGGAGACCAGAAAGAGACACAATGTATAACTGGTTGTGTGCGTGAACTGCTTAGGATCACAGCCTTTCCCAGAGCACAGACCTCGTTTGCTGGAGCCAGGCATCTGCATGCACATCCACAACCCCTAACAGATATTCCACTGACAATACAAACGAGTGCAGGCGGACAGGCATCTGAGTTTTCCCTTCAGTACTTTCTTTACGCATTCAGAATGGACAGTTCAGAGAAACTAGACGACCAGTTCCAAGGAAGCAATGCTTGCTGGCCTCCCCTTGGGCAGCGAGGGAAACTGTTACCAATAGATTTAGATTTAGTCGTTTTCAACTTTGTTTTCAGCATTTTAAAATTCAGCAAAACCCGTTTTGACATGTCCTAGGTGTCCCTTCAAAAACAGGAGAAGCTTCGTCTAATGTCAAAAACTAGAATGAGTCCACAAGGCGGTAACTTTCCAGTAGAGGTCTCGATCTACATTCTGAGAAGCGCTGCAGGGCAACATTACAATGTCAGCTTTCAGAGCGAGGTGCAAGGTCCGACCGCTAAGGCTCTAACCCCGTGACGCCACCGGGTGCGTTCCTCAGTGAACTGCAAATGCAATTCTGCTCTTCTCCCTGAAGCAGTTTAGGGTATACTACAGCTGCTAAAAGGATTTCTGGTTTTCTTGGTCCTTTGTTTGTTAGGTCTAAGATTGATGATGTCTCCACCGTTAAGGGTACTTGAATTCTGACCCAAGTGGCTTCCAACGGACGTGTTGAAGACACCTGTATAAATTACGGAAAAACAGAGTAACTGATACACCTCAAAGTCACCTGTCATAGACATATTATTTATTAGTAAAGTCCGACACATAATCAAGTGCCTGCAGTTGTTTGCATTTTTGTTACACTAGAACAGAAACATGCTAAGCAAGCAGCCCAGCTTTGTTAGGTCTGTGCTGCCCTGGGCTGCCCATCTCCATCCCCTCTGCATCCTGAGGCTAAAATACCATAAGGGATTGGCCTACAGGCAAAGCGACAAGTGAACGACAGAGAAAGCTATCATATCTCCGATTTGAAATGTGCTCTGCACCAAAGGGAACCTCGAACTTATGAACTGCTGAGCATCAATTCACACGAAACTCTGGGCATGGATACCACAAGGAGACAGAACCCAAGACCAGGTAGTTCCTGCCCACGAGAAGCTGCAATCTAATAGGCGATATACAACACACAGTAAAGCTGCAGGACAACATATCGTTTGGGTTTTGGTTTCTGGAGATGAGGACCCTTTATGTAGCTTAGGCTGGTTCTTCTTTCACCAGGCCCAAGCAAGACAAACTGTTCAACGCCAGTGAGTCCACACAGACCCACGTATGGTTCAAAGGAAGGGCCAACTGCACCACTTCCTAAGGCAGGAAGAACTGTGTAAAAAGGTGAAAGTGTGTTCAGCAAGCCACTGAGGCTAAGACAGCAGTGCATATAGCCCAACACAAAGCCTTGGCTTATCCTTAAACTTATTTAAGATATGGGAATAATTTCTGTACGTCAACTGCACGGTTCTCAAGCACGGACTCTGCCAAAGGGTGGAACAAGCCTACACGTCCAGCCTTAGATTTCATTCTGCGGGAGGAAAGGCCTAGGTCAGTGCGAGCTTCCTACACAGTCCCTGAAGAATGAATGCATCCTGACATTAGATGGGAGGGATCATTTCTCATAGAATAGGAAAAAGAGAGCACTGGGCATGCTCAGGAAAGAACTCTTTGGGAGTCAAGAAATTGGATGCTTACAGAACGGTGGGGCAAGAGAACAAGCCCCGCCCCCCAACACAAACACAGGAAGAACCAATTCTAAGTAAGGGAAAAGAAGCCAGAAGCCAGTAAAGGTCTCCATGAGGATTGATGTGCATGGAAGGAGGGAGGATACAAGAGGATACAAGGTGCTCAACAGAGGACACAGAAGCCTGGAGTACCAAGCACGGCTCTCATCTCTGTGCAGGCAGAGATCCAAGGTCAGTTACAATGAAAAGACGTGAACAACAGTCTTCAGGAATGGCCACGCTTTTGCTAGTGTCTAACATCCAGCAGAAAAGATCAGTAACAAGCAGCAGGATGGGGGGGGGGGAAGGCAGGAGAGCGTGACAGACTCAGAAGAGAAGCTGTGGAGCCTGTCCGTGTAAGCAAGGTCTTCTCAGAAGTACTCACGTGTCTGTTGTCTGCTGTGTGAAACTCAGCAGTGGGAAAACTCTTAACAAGGCAGTGAATAGATGAAATAGAACAATTTCATCTGAATAGTTTCAACTCAGACTTTTTCAAAGAAATGAGCACATTACACATAGAAAAGGTAAACACAACACAACAAACGGAGGAAGTGCTGAAATTCCCAAGCACTTACCGATTTTGTTACTACTTGAGTGTGTCTGCTCTGGCTCTTCAATTACTTGCTGTTTGAGTTTTTGTAGATGTTTCTCAGCCAAATATTTAAAAACTAGAATAAACACAGATATACAGTATGACTATGCAAGTAAACCAATCTTCATATTGCAATATTTATGCTTACTACATAAATTTAAAATTACATTAGAAGCATACAATTTAGCTCAAAATTCAACTTTTAAGAATTATTTGAGCAGTATGCAGAGTGTGTCCAGTGAAGAGCTGGAAGCGTGTGCAAGGGTATACAAGTGTGTGCATTTGAAAACCTTGGATCAAGATGAATGGTCCAACTAATACCTGGACTCATTCCTTTCTGCTTTTGTTTTGAAACAAGGCTCAGGCTGGCCCGGATTCCTGCTTTGACTTTCTCAGTGCTAGGACAACAGGCACCAACCATACCCCGCTTAAATGAGTTCAGTCCTCAAAGAAATATCCACTTTTTTCGGCTGAAGAAAACTATGCAGAATAAAGACACAAACCACAATCCAGCTGCAATCTAAAATGAAAAATCCAGAATGAGAAAAATCTCAAAATTTTCTTTAATCTTACTTTCTTTTGTTTGGCTTTATGAGACAGGATTTCTCTGTATGCTTGGCTGTCCTAGAACTCACTTTGAAGACCAAGCTAGCCTTGAACTCAGAGATCTGCCTGCCTCTGTGTCTCCTGAGTGCTGAGATTAAAGGTGTGCACCAGCACTGCCCAGCTGACCTTATTTTATTAAACTAGAAAATATTAAAGAAATTTTGCTGTCTGATGGGAGTCTCTACTATGGTGGAATAATAAAATAATTCAGTAACTTCTAAGAGACATGCGGAAGAACTACATAAATGTATATATTCACACTTCCACTTAGCTTTTCTTTAGAATGTTTGTCAGCTATTTACTCTATGTGCGTGGCACAAGTGTGTGGGGCTGGAAGACAGCTTGTGGGAGCTGGATCTCCCTCTCCTCCCGCTCTGTGGGTTCCAGGGACTGAACACACTCTTAGAGCTGACAGTGAGCACCTTCATCTGCTGGGCATCTTGCTGGCCCAACGGCATAGATTTTAGGAGAAAGAAAACAAAAACAGGCAAGAAGTAGACTACTAAAAACCTCAAGCATTTCTAGAAGGGTAAGTAACAAGTAATCACAAATATTAGGGAATAATCACAGACCCTGGAACAGAATACCTTCAAAATTAACAATGCAACAAGAAGAAAATTTTCTTCTTAAATTGCTTTGAAATCCAACTTCTAAGCATGACAGAAACAGCATTTAAAACCCCCACAAACTTCTTGCTGCAATATGCTGTTAAGGATGCACTTCACCTTCGTTCACATTGAGGTCTTCCTTCACAGACGTCCTGTAGAACCTCAGCTTCAGCCTTTTGGCCAGGGCCTCGGCTTCCTCACTGCACATCAATGGAAACAAACAAACCAACCAACCAGTGAAGGTGTCCGCTGAGAGGGTCTTCTGAAGCTTTCAGTGTATCTAATGAGTAACACTGGAGCGTGGAGGCGGGGAGGGGTGGAGGGGTGCAGGCTCCCTTCTGAAGAAGCCTGGCCCGGCAACCCCCTAACTACAATGCACGGAGCACTGAGTCTCAATGCTTGAGCTTGAGCAGGACTGCCATCTCTACTGCCATGTGGGACAAACACCAACCATTTCCCTTAACTCAACAAAATGCATTTCTACAAAGTCACAAAGCAATTATTCTTTACTTTTCTTCAGAGAACATCTCAATCTGGGGGCCGGAGACATAGCTCAATTGGTAGAGTGCTGGCATAATGTCACAGGCTGTGAATTACACATTTCATAGATAGACAGACCAGTCAAGAGTTCAAAGCCATCCTCAGTTACAAGAACTAGAGGCCATTTTTATTTAAATGAGACCATTTAAAAAGATTATTTATCTTTAACACTACTTGAATTTATTACACTCTAAGTTGCCTGTTTTACTCTCATTGCCAAAAGCTAAAGAGAGCACATTAATGGTCACATCAGTAAGAGTGAATTTTAGTCTCATGAGGGCTCTTTTGTTTGTAGATTTGTCGGGATTGTAGCCACCCTGCTCCACAACGACTCCCTGTGGCCCCAGACTCCTGCCATGCCTTCCCTGTGTGGCTCTCCCCACCCTGTAACCACGGTTGGCCTATGTCCTGTCAACACTTTTGAGTGCCCTCCAGGAAATGGCTGCCCCCAAGTGAGAGAGCCGCCTCAGAGTGGCCCTCCACCAGGTGTGCAGGACCCAAGACAGCCCAGCATACACAGGCTGGGCCCACCTGCATAGGGAACGACCTTACACCAGCCTAGGCCACAGAGTGACAAACACTCTCCAAAAGCAAAGCAAGAAGAGAAGGAGAGAGAAAAAGTAAAAATAAAGCAAAAGTGTTTAAAAGCTATCAAATATTATTAATAATGAAGAATGGGTATGTGTAGATAAAATTACCTGGATAACTAACTAAAATATTTGAGGGGATGAAGGGATGGCTCCACGGCTAAGAGATGACTTGGGACACAACCATGAGGACCAGAAACAGCTGGGTACGGGCTCATATCCACCTGAAATCCTACAACTGCTGGGAATAAAGACCGGAGAATCACTGGTGCTTGCTAACTACTAGTCTTTGTTTTATTTTGTTTTTTTCAAAAAGGCCAGAAGTGGCTTCCATGTTTATGGAGAGACCCTGGTTCAAATAACATTGTCTACATCTGAGGGAACTTATCTTCTCTAGCGCCATCGGCACAGAACATCTATCTACCATAAACACTAGACACCTGGAGATCTAGAGATGCTCTTCTCTCTTCCTTGCTCACTTTTTAGTTTTAGTTTTATGTTGACGGGGCCTTCCTGTGCAGGCTGCACCTGCCTCAGCCTCCACAATGCTAGAATCTAGGTGTGTACCACGTACGAAGCTGCCGCACGAGTCCACCTATTGGCACCTGTGGCAACCTGTGGAGTTCTTTTCAGGTGAGGCCACAGGTTTTTACTTCCACCACAGAAAGAATTTCAGGACAAGTCAGTATGAGAAACGTTTTTAACAGATTTAAGCAAGAGGGCTGGGGACACGCACAGGAAACAGGAAGAGCAGTGGGAGGGGCAAGAATTATAAGTCGTCTTACTTTTTGATACAAGAGTCGTCCAGCAGATCAATCTTGTTTTGGACAAGCACAGTTGGTAAATCTCCAACTTCCGCTACTACTTTTTCTCTCCAGCTGGAAATTGCCTCAAAAGATTCCCTGTCTGTGGTCGAAAACACAAGCACACAAGCCTGGGCTCCTGTAAGATCCCAAAAGGAAACTGTTACCAGGTCATCTAAGCAGCTGTGTAGGTTACAGGCAGCTTCCACCCACTCAGATGGATTTCCAGCAGACCAAGACTGAACTCCCACTTCAATAGTCTGCTTAAACTCCAGCGGAGTTTCTAACTAAAAAGCACAGGCTGTTATGAAGAATGAACAGCCAAGTGTCACACTCCAACTGAGCACGGCATAGCTAAAACATTACAAAGCATGGCGTAATTCCCACTGAGAGGCAGCAAGGGCAGCAGGCTAAGCGGGAATGACAGGGTGGTGAGATCTGTCACCTGCCTATAGCACAGACCTCAGAAAACTCCAAGAAAGCAAACGACTTATATTCAATTTGTTTACTTTCTTCAAAATTCTATTATTTTAGTCAGAATATCAGTGATTGTCTTAGGCTTACCACTGCTGTGATAAACACCTGACCAAAATAAACTTGGGAAGGAAAGAAGTTAATTTCACTCACAGTTCATTATTAAGAGTAGTGAGGGCAGGAACCTGGGGGCAGGGGCTGAGGCAGAGGGGTGCTGCTTACTGGCTTTCTCAGTCTACTTTCTTAAAGAATCCAGGACCACCAGCCCAGGGATGGCGCCACTCACAGTGGGTGGCTCCTCCCCATCAATCACTAACTAAGAAAATGCCCTACAAGCTTGCCTATAGCCCGATCTCATGGAGGCATTTTCTCAATTCTCCCTCCTCTTCAATGGCTCTAGCTGTGTCAAGTTGACTAAGACTAGCCAGCACGGTGTTCCAAAATAAATATGCTAAGCCGTGTCCTGAGCCCACACACTCACACCATGTGGCCTCACGGTCCTTCTGACAGAATTGTGGCTATCAACTGTCACATTAAGCTAACGCCATCTAAGATTGCAAACAGAGTGGGTGTGATGGCACACACCTTCAGGCCCAGCACTAGAAAGCATAAGCATGAACACTGCAAGTTCCAGGCCAGCCTGGTCTACAGAATGAGACCCTCTCTCAAAACAGTAAATAAATAAGTAAACGAACAAACAGCAGCCTCCTGGAAAAAGCAGTGACTCCACCTTAACTACTGCACCCTGGTGACAAAGCAGGTGATAAAGATGTCAGGTCCCAAGTGCTCCTCTCCCCCTCCCCACCAGCAGTGCTGGTGACAAAGCCTAAAAAGCACTGTGACAGGGTAGGTGAAAGGATTGCCACCGGCCTAAAGTCAGCATTGCTCAGGAGCCACCCCAGCAGTCACCCCTTGGGCAGGGCGTCTAGCTCCCAGTTAACCCTAACAGCCTGGAACTGCTCAAAGCCCACCTTGCTGACTATACAAAATCAGCTGCTGTGCAGTGGCTCCACTCTGCCCTTGCTTACAAAGTCGTACAACAGGCTCAAGAGAATCTTCTGGAACCGCATGTTTTATTTCACTCCTTCCAGGTCCCCTCGTGAGTTTCCTTCTAAGATTCAAGGCCCTCTTGAGCTACCAGGACATGGTAAGACCCAGCAGTAACTGTCTCCGCTGGAGTGCACAGTGAGGAACAGGACGAAGAAAAGGCAGCTGTGTGTTCCTATTACAGACGGTGAGAACCCAATAACCACCCGCCATCAGCGAGCCCTGAGGCCTGGACCTACAGAGAAGTAAAGTGACAGTCACATTACTATAGTCACTGAGCAATGGAATTTGCTTGAATTGTAACACACACTAAAACTACAAATAAAGCACTAATCGGTTAAGAATATACCTTGAGACAGTTATTTTAAACCTAAAATTTTATATCCAACCAAAGGACATTTAAGTCTAAGGAAATGGGGTGCTTCTGGGTATATAAGATTACAGACTCTTAAAACTAAAAACCTCGGAAGAACTATAAGATAAAAATAAAAACGGCAGCAGATGCTTCTGAGGCAGAGCAGAGAAACAGGAAAGGAGCCCCTCTCAGGAGTGCAGCGAAGCCTCTCCGGCAGGGAGCTAACCCCCAGCACACGTGCCCCAAGGGCGATGACACAGAAACTGTTTCTTTATGCAGTGTCCCCAACTAAGAATGCTAAAACAGCAACAAAGTAAGGCCCAAGCCTATGCCCTCTTTTGGTAAGACCTCACATCTGTAGGGGGTATTTTCTGGAACCTCAGAAAAGACTAACCCCATTTCCTGCATCTCTGTGACTCACAGGAGCCATCCTGTGATCTTGTGGGTTCCTCCATGAAGACCATGAAGACAGCAGCTAAGCCTCCCAAGAACAGATGCCGCTTTTATAAAGGCAGTGGAGCAAGACTCTTCAGGAAGCCCGCATCCGTGCTCTTGTCTTTTTTCCCAACTCTGTCCATACCCGCTCATCCTGAAATCCTTTCTACCATGTGGTCAGAGATCTGGTTCTGTCTGAGGACAATGCTGCCGGACAGGGTGGAGCAGTACCTGCACTCCCACTTCTGCTAACTGTGCCCTATAAGCCCAGAAGACAGAGAAAGAAAGAGCCAAGAAAACACAGCCTTCCTCCAGCTGTGATAGGTGGGCAGAGGCCAAGGGGTGTCAGAGGACAGGAAGATGTAATGTTGATGCAGCAGCTGAAATGGCCTGGGAGTAATTGAGCAATTGGTGGACACTGGCCCAGGCAGAGCCCCTACCTGTGTCCCCCTCCCTGTGGGACAGCTGCAGGTCTGTTCTGTGCACATCACCGGTTTCCCAAAACCTCAAGCAGGTGCCTCAAGGTATGTATGTTTATATTGGTGCTTTCTTGTTTCTGTGAGGCCTTGGTTTCTTAGGGCATTCCCAAGAGGACCTGGCAAATCCTTCGGCTTCCTAAGGCAGACCTACAAGGTTCTTTAAAGGACTGGCCCCACCTTTCCTACAGTGGTAATTAGTTTGTGTTCAGTATAGTAGCCTCAAGCTACTGAAGCTCCCCAACCTGTGACCCCCACCCCTAGTCTTCTACTTCTTTCTAGCATCAAATCCCTAATAAGTCACTGGGTGGAGCTCGAGGAGAAACTGTTGAAGTTTTCAAAGACAACATAATAAAAAACTGTCGAGTCGCAGGAGAAAACTGGAGGGAAGGAAAGCGAGAACCAACACTCCCAACAAAAGCATAGTCACCAACACTAAGACTGAACAAAGCCAATCCTAACACCAACTTTAGTCCTGGAGAAGAGAATAAGCAGATCTTCAAGCATGGTGGTTCACTTGATAGTGAGCCCCAGACCAGACACGCTTAATCTCATGGGGATATGGACAACAGAACCGGAAGGGTAGTGACTGACCGGCTCCTCTGCTCGGGGTGTCTGGGGCCCTTCCCACAGACAGGCTGGAACTGGAACTGGCGTGATGGACTCCAGGTCTTGAGCAGCTAAGCACAGCCATGCCGTGTCCAGAAGTCAGGGAACACAGCCCTCAGCCCAGGCTGCCTGCTCTTAACTATTTCCCGCCCTTCACAGTGAAGTTTCCTGCACTCTGGCTGTGATGATCAGCCACACTGAGCACTCCCTCCATTTATGATGTCTATATTAACCACCACCCACTAAAAACACACGCAGCTTCTGACTGTGGTTGACAGCCACACAACCTAAGGATACAGGCACAAATAATCAGAAGCCATTTGATAGCAGACCATTTAACAAATTAACAGTAGGTTTCCAAGGACCTAAGGTCTCCTCAGTCACGGGCTTCTGACTAGGTTTATTGTACTAGGCATGCGATCGCTCCTGTGAAGCAGTTCAGCATTCACTCAGAAAGAAGTTGGTCACTCCCATAACCATCAGGCTTCTACTGTTCCAGTGGGCACATGCTGCAGGGGTGGCTGCCGTATCCACTGTTCCAGTGGGCACATGCTGCAGAGGTGGCTGCCGTATCCACTGTTCCGGTGGGCATGCTGCAGGGGTGGTATCCACTGTTCCAGTGGGCACATGCTGCAGGGGTGGCTGTCGTATCCACTGTTCCAGTGGGCACATGCTGCAGGGGTGGCTGCCGTATCCACTGTTCCAGTGGGCACATGCTGCAGAGATGGCTGCCGTATCCACTGTTCCAGTGGGCATGCTGCAGGGGTGGCTGTCGTATCCACTGTTCCAGTGGGCACATGCTGCAGGGGTGGTATCCACTGTTCCAGTGGGCATGCTGCAGGGGTGGCTGTCGTATCCACTGTTCCAGTGGGCACATGCTGCAGGGGTGGCTGTCGTATCCACTGTTCCAGTGGGCACATGCTGCAGGGGTGGCTGTCGTATCCACTGTTCCAGTGGGCACATGCTGCAGGGGTGGTATCCACTGTTCCAGTGGGCACATGCTGCAGGGGTGGCTGTCGTATCCACTGTTCCAGTGGGCACATGCTGCAGGGGTGGCTGTCGTATCCACTGTTCCAGTGGGCACATGCTGCAGGGGTGGTAGCCACTGTTCCAGTGGGCACATGCTGCAGGGGTGGTATCCACTGTTCCAGTGGGCACATGCTGCAGGGGTGGTATCCACTGTTCCAGTGGGCACATGCTGCAGGGGTGGCTGCCGTATCCACTGTTCCAGTGGGCACATGCTGCAGGGGTGGTATCCACTGTTCCAGTGGGCACATGCTGCAGGGGTGGTATCCACTGTTCCAGTGGGCACATGCTGCAGGGGTGGCTGTCATATCCACTGTTCCAGTGGGCACATGCTGCAGGGGTGGTAGCCACTGTTCCAGTGGGCATGCTGCAGGGGTGGTATCCACTGTTCCAGTGGGCACATGCTGCAGGGGTGGCTGCCGTATCCACTGTTCCAGTGGGCACATGCTGCAGGGGTGGCTGTCGTACTGTAGCACATGAGGTCCACTGCTGAATGGGACGGCCGATGTCTTTTCTCCTCTAAGAGCCTGCACAGTGCCTTTGAGCCCCTCAAGAGTTAGCTATCTCGGAGTTTCCTGGTCAGCAGAGGCTGACTTCTTCACGGCTTTTATCCGAAGGGAGTGCAGCTCTCAGCAATAAGGTCTTACCATTTGGAGATGGTGGGAAACCCTTGGAAATGGCAACAGCCTGAGTTGTTTTCAGTACCTCTGCGGCATCTCTGACCTCAGGGAGATATCTTGTGTCTGGCACTGGGATGTGCAGTGATAAAATTCCCCTGAGGGCTTACAGAACAAAGGGATGCCTTGTTAAACTCTGCACCACGGAAAGGCTGGAGGATCTGGCCGTGGTCAAGCCCATCTTTCCCACAGATGCCCTTGTCACCTCAGCACATCCATTCACGGCCCAAATTATCAGCTTCCGGACAAAGACACCTACTAACCCTTGCCATCTTGAGACAAGGCTAATGTGTAATTACTGTCAAAGGCCTGGACATCTCAAACCTGTAAGAAAGCGAACAAAAGGAACAGCAGCCCTGAGAGACCCTGAGAGAAAACACCAGGCTGGAATACAGCAGCTCTGGGGGAATCTGGAGTTTTTCCTTTTCTGTTAGGAATTACCTTGGGAGAAAAGAGATAATTATTAACCATGAGGAAGCAAAGGCTGTGCTGGGTACCAGAGCTACCATCTGCTTTCAATCCCACATGTTTAAAACTTTCCCCTCACAGTAACTAAGGTCAAATGGAAGAAGTTTCTAAACTCTCCATAGTTACCTTAAGACAAACCCTGCAAATTCTCAATTGGAGAAACAACAGGGGATCAGCTTTTCTGTTGGTTATTGTGTCCCTGTCCACTGTTAGGGCATGACTAGTTCCTTCTCCCAAAATGGAGAGATGATTATAAACCGGGAGGATACAGAAAACCTCTAATGTCTCCACACCACCTATGAAAGAGTCAGAAGATCCCTACGAAAGGAAACTGACAGGCTTCATTCAGAAGAACCATAGGAATTGTGGGCAAAATCCTCAAAAGACACAGGATGAATAAGATCAGCTACCCTGGCTAAGATAAGTAAAAGCAGATCTAATATAAATGATGCCCTTTGAGGAAAGAAGCCCTAATGGGAACCAAACCCTCCATAGAAGCCCGGCTTGTGCATGAGCTCCAAGCCATAAATGAGTCAAGCCATCGCTCACCAGCCAGTGGAGCCAGTTAGCTTTGTTATCTAACCCGCCTCCAAGAGCAGCCTGTTTCGCAATGCCAGATCTTTGCAGTGTCTTTTGTAGTTACTCCGGAGAGTCAAACCGTCAATATCTGTTTGCCTTCATGTGGGAGAATCAGCAATATATGCACACTGTGATGCCACTGTGATGTGACACTTGACGCCCCACACACTTTTCTCGAATTTTTTTTTTTTTTTCCAGACAGGGTTTCTCTGTGGTTTTGGAGCCTGTCCTGGAACTAACTCTTGTAGACCAGGCTGGTCTCGAACTCACAGAGATCCACCTGCCTCTGCCTCCCGAGTGCTGGGATTAAAGGCATGCGCCACCACCGCCCGGCTCTCAAATTCTTAAATCTG
This sequence comes from Microtus pennsylvanicus, assembly GCF_037038515.1. Taxonomy (NCBI): domain Eukaryota; kingdom Metazoa; phylum Chordata; class Mammalia; order Rodentia; family Cricetidae; genus Microtus; species Microtus pennsylvanicus. The sequence continues at coordinate 36,258,812 of NC_134585.1, forward strand.
ATTTACAATGTTTTCATGAGTTTATTCTGACACAGTCAACGACCTGGCCGTGTTCTCCCCCACAAAGTAACTCCCAGAGATGTGCTTTTGTTACAGTGACTAGCTAAGAAGGGTCATAAAGGGTCAAATATAAGACGAAGTTTTTCTAACAGGAAGATGAACACCTGGTTACACAGTGATTTCTTAAACCTCTTGAGCTGTACTTCTGCTATCGTAAGAATTTTCTTACCCCTAAAACAAAAGCAAAGCAAAACAAAACCCAAACAATTAAGAAGATTCCTAGGACTAATTACTTATTAATTGTTCAACTCTGTGTAAACTTAAAAAGGAACAACCAGACACCATACAGCTAGACCTGAAGAAAAAGGCAGAAACTGACACCTACCAAGCCCTGAATTAGAGCACCTCAATTTTCATTCATGAGAAACTAACAGGGAAACTACAGCCTCTTAGTAAGCTAGGCAGCAACAAGACCAGGTAGCTGGACACACCGCCCTGTCTGAGGGCCGTCCTCTGCCACTGCTGCTCCAGGACAGCAGCTGAGGAGGTCCCTTTCCCTCTCCTGCACCATGCAGCTGAGGAGGTCCCTTTCCCTCTCCTGCACCATGCAGCTGAGGAGGTCCCTTTCCCTCTCCTGCACCATGCAGATGAGGAGGTCCCTTTCCCTCTCCTGCTCCATACAGCAGCTGAGGAGGTTCCTTTCCCTCTCCTGCACCATGCAGATGAGGAGGTCCCTTTCCCTCTCCTGCACCATGCAGATGCCCATCACACAAAACTTCTGCAGAAGTCACATTACTCAGGAGTTGCCTAAAAATGTGTTAGATTTATTTTATGTGTATTTCCGCATGCTCACGTGTATTTATGTGTATGCATGTACGTATGTGCACGATATGGATGCTGGTGCCCTTGGAGGCAGAACTGTGTGTCAGATCCCTGTGACTGGAGTTACTGATGGCTTTGAGTCTGATGTGGATGCTGTAACTGCTGAGCCTCCTTTCCAGCCCTTAATTGTTCAGGTTCTTATGACACTCTTCTGCTCGCATCCCCAGATGTCTCCTGGTGCACTGCATCTCTCTCAATCCTCTCCTTGCTCCTCTTATCAGATGAACTAGACGGAGAAACAGGGCTACTCAAATAACTGATACACATACTGAAAACATCTGCTGGAAATGCAAAATTATTTTATTTATGAGATGAACAAGGATATTTAATTACTTCCATTCTTGACATACTGAGAGTACTCATTGCCTCAGCTGCTCATTGCTCAAACTGCTAAACTCATTGTCTTAATCAGAGCATGCCATTTACCAGAAAACAAAACAGCTAATGTTTATACAG